>NC_080586.1:78987045-79295227 GCF_029962835.1 Magnolia sinica
AGAGACTGAAGAGTGATTTTGTAAACTGCCGCGCTCATCAGTTTAAATACACACGGGAGACAGCTGCTAAAATGCGCCGCATGCGGAGTGAGCACGATTTTTGTTGGCTGCTATCGTGTCAGCACGACACAGCAGAGTATCTTGCTGGTGGGAGCAGATTAGGTGCGGCACTGATCGTGTGGCCCACCTTGATGTATGTATAGTATATCCACGCCGTCCATACGTTTTTACAGTTCATTTTAGTGCATGAGACCAAAAACTAAGCAGATTTAAATCTCAGGTGGACTACAATAAAGGAAACCGTGGTGATTGAATGCCTACCATTAAAAACTTTCTAGGGCCCACCGTAGTGTTCTTTTTCCATCCAACATGTTGATAACGTCATATATATTTCGATGAAAGTAAAAAAAAATCAGCTTGATCCAAAGATTTTGTAGGCTACAAGAAGTTTTTAATCGTCAATCACACTTTTTTCTATGGTGTGGTCCACCTGATATTTTTATGTATGTTTATTTTATAATATTACAATAAAATAATATGTAATATTGGATGGATGGCACGGATATACTACACATACATCAATGTGAGCCCCACGTTCGGGGCAGCACCGCACAGGAGGTAGCGCGCGTGCGACGCTGTCCGTAGGGTCCACCTCGATATATTCATTGTATATCCATGCCGTGCATCAGCTTTGACAGCTTATTTTACGGCTTTATCCCAAAAATTAAGTAGGTAAAAATTTCAGGTGGACCACACCACAAGAAACTACTAATTAAAACCTTTAATGGGCTACAAAAGTTTTTAGATCAAGCTCTTTTTTTTTTTTTTGCCTTTCATCCAGGTCTAGACCTAGTAGTTCTAAGAAGTTCTTAATGGTGGCCTAGAAAAACTGGTGGACAACTACATCGAATACATTGAAGTAGGCCCTGTGATCAGGGTCGCACCAACGTCACTGGTTTGGATGGTTGTGCTCAGAAACGTCAGAAACAAATCCACTACGTCCATCTTTTTTGCAAGACCACGTTAAGACAGGATCTAAAAAGCAGGCAGATCCAAACCTCGTGTGGGCCATATCACACGAAATAGTCAGGACTGAGGGAAGCGGATTGGCTTGTGTACCGCACACCTGTCTGTTGTGGGTACGTGTCGTGCGAAGACGATCGTTGCAGCTACTCGAGCTCGGAGTTGCAGGAACAATTCAAACGAGATCAAAGTTAAGTGGTCTTCATAATGATGTATATATTATATCCACACTATTATCCATTTTATGAGATCATTTTAAAGTGTGATACCAAAAATGATTCATATCCAAATCTTAAGTGGACAACCTAGAAGTTCGAAGTTTCTTTACTTTACAATAGCGAAAGAAGCTCCAAAGAGTGAATCTAAGCAAAACTTCTAGAAATCACGTTTTACCTCCACGATTTCAATTTCTGGAGATTCTGATCTGAAATTCCTCTGTTTTCTGCCATTCTTTTCGACGAAAGAGTAGGCATTTCCCTTCAGCAAGCAAATAAAAATGAGAAATTGCAGAACAAACCCTGACAAGAGAATTAAAGCAAATAAAGAAAACAAATGAGTTTCATGAAGAAAAAAAAAGGGACTTTCACCTCAATAATCTCAAGCTCCGGAGATTCAGATCTGAAATTCCTGCATTTTTCCTCATTCTCTTCAATAATGGAGCAGACATCGTCCTTCTGCAAGCAAATAAGAACTAGAAATCGCAAAAGCAAGCTCCAACAAGAGAATTCAAAATAAAAATAAAAATCTACCACTCATCTCAAACAAAAATAAGATTTGAAAAGAGAAATCAAAGTAAAACAGTGTAATTTCCATCTCATTCAACGACATTTCTGTTCTACCTCTGGAATTTCAATCAAACTAGCTCCAGATTCAAAATTCCCCTGGGTTACCTCCTTTGGAGTTCTAATTAAGTAAAAATAACAATTATCTCAATCTACAGCTCATTTCAAACAAAAATAAGAAGACATCAAAGTGAAACAGTATAATTCCATCTCATTCAACAAAATTTCTCTTCTACCACAGGATTTTCAACTAAACTAGTTCCAGATTCTAAATTCCTCTGTTTTACCTCGTTCCGAGATCGAATTAAAGTAAAAGAAAAGAATAATCTACGGCTCATTTCAACAAAAATAATGTTTGAAAAGAGAAATCAAAGTAAAACCATTATTTTCCATCTCATTCAACAAAATTTCTCTTCTACCTCTGGAATTTCAATCAAACTAGCTCCGGATTCGAAATTCCTCTGTTTCACCTCGTTCAGAGATCGAATTACATGAAATTCATCGCAGTTCGAAGGGAGAACGGCGTAGAGGAACTGAGAGAGAGCGTTTTCAAAAGGAAGCTGGTCAACTTCGGAGGAGTTGCAGGAAATGAGATCGAAGGAGGAGATTTCAGTCTCGGAAGGGAAAATTGGAGCAGGTAGATGAGGGATCGGAAGGCGGAAGATGGAGATGTTTTCTAGGGTTTGGTTTGGAGAGGGACGGAAGAAGTCGACGTTGAGGAATCGAGTTCGCATCAGAGAAGCACAGACAAACAGACTGAAGAGTGATTTTGTAAACTGCCGCGCTCATCAGTTTAAATACACACGGGAGAGAGTTGCTAAAATGCGCCGCATGCGGAGTGAGCACGATCTTTGTTGGCTGCTATCGTGTCAGCACGACACAGCAGAATCTCTTGCTGGTGGAAGCGGATTAGGTGCGGCACTGATCGTGTGGCCCACCTTGATGTACGTATAGTATATCCACGCCGTCCATACGTTTTTACAGTTCATTTTAGTGCATGAGACCAAAAACTAAACAGATATAAATCTCAGGTGGACTACACTGTAGGAAACCGTGGTGATTGAATGCCTACCATTAAAAAATATATAGGGCCCACCGTAATATTCTTTTTCCATCCAGCCTGTTGATAACGTCATATATATTTCGATGAAAGTAAAAAAAATATCAGCTTGATCCAAAGATTTTGTAGGCTACAAGAAGTTTTTAATCGTCAATCACGCTTTTTTCTGTGGTGTGATCCACCTGATATTCTTCTATAGTTTTATTTTGTCATATCACAATAAAATAATATGGAAAATTGGATGGATGGCACGGATAAGCTACATATACATCAATTTGAGCCCCACGTTCAGGGCAGCACCGCACAGGAGGTTGCGCCCCTTGGCCGCGACGTGCGTGCGACGCTGTCCGTAGGGTCCACCTCGATATATTCATTGTATATCCATGCCGTGCATCAGCTTTTACAGATTATTTTACGGCTTGATCCCAAAAATTAAGTAGCTAAAACTTTCAGGTGGACCACACCACAAGAAACAGTCGTTATTTACCATTTAAAACCTTTTATGGGCTACAAAAGTTTTTAGATCAAGCTCTTTTTTTTTTCTTTTTTTTTGCCTTTCATCCAGGTCGAGAGCTAGTAAGTTCTAAGAAGTTTTTAATGGTGGCCTAGAAAAACTCGTGGACGACTACATTGAATACATCGAAGTGGGCCCTGTGATCAGGGTCGCACCAACGTCACTGGTTTGGATGGTCGTGCTCAGAGACGTCAGAAACAAATCCACTACGTCCATCTTTTTTGCAAGGCCACGTTAAGACAGGATCTAAAAAGCAGGCAGATCCAAACCTCGTGTGGGCCATATCACACGAAATAGTCCGGACTGAGGGAAGCGGATTGGCTGGTGTACCGCACACCAGTGATATGTCTGGTGTGGGTACGTGTCGTGCGAAGACGATCGTTGCAGCTACTCGAGCTCAGAGTTGCAGGAACAGTTCAAACGAGATCAAAGTTACATGGTCTTCAAAATGATGTATTTATTATATCCACACTGTTCATCCATTTTATGAGATCATTTTAAAGTGTGATACCAAAAATGATTCATATCCAAATCTTAAGTGGACAACACCATAAATAGCAGTGGGACAATGATTCTCACCGTTAAAACATTCATAGGACCCATTATAACATTTATTTTCCATCCAATCTATTCATAAGGTCACACAGACATGGATGAAAAGGAAAACTAAATATTATAACAATTGTGATCTCCAAAAGGATTTTAATGGTAGACATTCAATCTCTCACAACTTTTTTCAGTGTGGTCCACTTGATCTTTGGATGTCTTATTTTCCTGTTCAAGCCTTTGGACGGGCTCATCAAATGAAAGGACGGTTGAAATATAACACAGCCCAGTTAAGTTTGAGATCTTGTTCTATTTTGGTCCTTACTCTTGCTCGAGTGGTAGACTCCCAAGAGTTTCAACTCCGGGTCAAGGGTTCGAGTATCCATAGGTGGTGCAATTCCACTAGTGTGAGTGTGTGGAAAAAAAATTTTAAAAATTCTAAAATGAGCTTAAAAAATATATGAACTAGGAAAATTTCTCACAAACATCATGGTGACCCCACCAAAGTTTCCAGCATAGCAACTTTATGCTAAAGGCTTCCGCACGTAATGCGTCCTACCCCTCCGTAATCCATCTGGGCAGGGCTATATGGGGCCACCATGATGTAAGTGCTTTATCCATGCCGTTCATTGCTTTTATCAGATTATTTTAAAGTATAATACTAAAAATGAGGCAGGTGAAAGGCTTAAGTGGACCACAAAGTGGGGGATTTAACGACCACCGTTAAAAACTTCCTGGGAGCTAGAGAAGTTTCGGATGAAGATGATATTTAAGTTTTTACTTCATCCACATCTACATGACCTTATGAATAGGTTTGACGGTAAAAGAACATCATGGCAGCCCTTAGAAAGTTTTCAACGGCGGGTGTCATTATCACTGCAGCTTCCTTTGGCGTGGTCCACTGGAGGTTTGGACCTATCTCATTTTTAGTATTATATCTTAAACTGATCTGATAAAAGCGATGAACGGCGTGGATAAAAAATTTACATCCCGGTGAGCCCCACATATCACTGCCTGGACGGATAATCATCCAACAGGGTAGGATATAATCCTTGCCGTATTAACAATGTTAGTTTATCACCATGCTAGTGCCTCATCATCTCACACTTGCCATTATTGAAGACAATCCAGACCATCCAAATCACCAACACAATTATGGAGGAGTATAAGAATCTCACACTTGCCATCATTGAAGACAATCCAGACCATCCAAATCACCAACACAATTATGGAGGAGTATAAGAATCTCACACTTGCCATCATTGAAGACAATCCAGACCATCCAAATCACCAACACAATTATGGAGGAGCATAAGATATATACTGATAACAAGCTATTGATCGTAAGATCTCTCCCTTGGAATTGGGATCACTGGCTATTTTTCTTCAACCATCCGTTTGACAGCCATCAATTGGACGGCTATGATTGCCTGATCAGTGTAAAATTACAGATAGGCTCTATCCACAATGTCCCAACCATTCTAACAATGTGGATAGCCACACGTGTTGAGCCACCAAGGTTACCAAAATGTGGTGTAACTGTAGCGAGTATGTATTATAATTGGACGCGGTTTAGCCAGTGACGCTGCCACCAGCCAGGTGGCAAGTCATTGGTGCTATGTGGACCCCACCATGACGTGTGTGTTTTATCCACGCCGTACATACATTTTGAAATATAATTTTAGCGCTTGATCATAAAAATAAATTATATATAAATCTCATGTGGGTCACACCATGGGAAAACAGTAGTGATTGAATGTCCACCATTAAAAACCTCCTAGGGACTAATGTAATGGTTATTTGACATCTAACCTGTTGATTAGGTCATACAGACTTGCATGAAGGGAAAAAAATTTATATTAGATTGATCCAAAACATTTGTGGCCCCAAGAAGTTTTTAACGGTGGGCGTTCAATCAACACTGTGCGGTCCATCTGAGATTTGGATCAACCTCATTCTTGGGTTATTACAATAAAATCATCTGAAAGAATGGGTGGACGGCATGGATGAAGCATATACATCATGGTGGGGCCCACAGAGCACCGATGTCAGTATCCAATTCGTTGCAGGACGCGGATTTCCTGGAAAGTCTTTCGCAGGAAGTTCTTGCGCAAGGATACTGGGTGGGCCCTCTTCAACGTATGTGAGAAATCCATTCCGTCCATCCATTTTACGAGCTAATTTTAGGACGTTCAACCAAAAATTAGGTGGATACAAAACTCAAGTGGGTCACACGAGAAGGAAAATTGGGAAAAGAAATTCCTACCGTTGAAACATTCCTGGGATCTACCTTGATGTTTATATGCTATCTAAACCGTTTATAAGGTCATTCCCATTGGGATGAATTGAAAAAACTGAAAATATAGCCTGATATAAAACTATTATGTCCACAAGAATGCTTCAACAGTGCTCACTGAATTCCCACTGTTTCCCACTTAAGTTTTGGATACACTTTATTTTTGGTCACACGTCCTAAAATAAGCTACTAAAACGGATGGACGGGTTGGATTCCTCAAAAACATCACGGTGGGCCCCACCCAGCATCCTTGCGCAGGAACTTCCCTTTCGCGGTAAATCCGCGTTGCAAGTTACCGCATTAACCAACACTATAAATAAAAGCACTAACAGCCTCAAATATTCAAAAAAAAATAAATCACAATGGCGAGAATCGTCCTCTCCATCATTCTCTCGTACGTGTTCATCACCATCATGGCATGCCCCGCCCACGCCCACGGTACGTCGCCGATGAAGAAGAAGTTCCCCGCCGTTCTAGTCTTCGGCGATTCTACTGTCGACACAGGCAACAACAACTATATTGATACAATGTTGAAGGCTGACCACCCGCCCTATGGTGTGGATTACCCTGCTTTTGAGGCCACGGGCCGCTTCTCTGATGGTCGGCTGATGCCCGATATGCTAGTGTCCGAGCTAGGCATAAAGGAATCGTTACCGCCATTCTTGAATCCATTGCTATCGGATGATGAGATCAAGACCGGTGTTAACTTTGCGTCAGCGGGTTCCGGTATCGATGACCTGACCACGGTAGCAACTGGCGTGATACCGGTGTCGAGGCAGCTTTCGATGTTTAAGAACTATATAACTAGACTTAAGTCAATCATAAGTGATCAAGAGGCTAATACGACAATTAGTAATGCACTAATCTTGATTAGTGCAGGGACTAATGACTTTATATTCAACTGGTATGATATTCCTTCAAGGAGGTGGCAGTTCCACAACATTAGTGGGTACCAAGATTTTCTACTGCAAAAGCTACGTAATCAGCTCGAGGTTCTCTCTCTCTCTCACTCTCTCTCTCTCTCTCTCTCTGTGACTAAGATCTCTGATTGTTCATTAGGTGGGCCTACTATATGAATATTTGTTTCTAATGACAGCTAATCTGCAACACGGATTGGGTACTAACCCTACCAGGACCTGACTAGAGACAGATGGTCCTGATAGGGATTCTTTGGGACCCACTGTGATATATTTGTTTTATCCAAGCTCAACTTGGCTTGAACTCAATTTCGAGTCGATTCTAGGGAGTTAACAGAGCTGTGGTTGTTGTGGACCATTCACCCTTTAGACTAAAATAAAATAAAATAGCCTGATTGCTTCTTGAAATGCTTTCAATTTTTACATTTTCTAATATGATCATGTGCAGCAATTATACCATCTCGGCGGTAGAAAGTTCATCGTGCCAGGCCTTGCGCCGATCGGCTGCATCCCATTTCAAATAACTACAAAATTCAAGAACCCATTGCAACGGGTGTGCATTGAAGAACAAAACTTGGATGCTACCATCTACAATGCAAAGCTCAAGAATCTGTTGCCTGAAATCCAGTCTTGGCTGCCTGGAAGCAGATTCGTCTATGCTGGTGTCTATGATCCAGTTGCTGACATGGTCAATCACCCTGAAAAATATGGTAATTCTTTTCATTTTCATTTTCTCAGAAGTTTAAACAGTGGTCTAGTAATTAGAACCATTGGAGGGTGGTTCCTTGATAAACCATTCACTACAGATGGGGCCATGGTTCAATGATAAGTTACGATGACGAATCTATTCTCTCAGATTAGAGATTGTTGATCTCTCTAAAGAATCACCTTGATCCAGCAATTCTAACCGTTCAATCAGTGTCTTGGACAATGTTAATTTCCCTTACGAAATCCATGGATCTTCGATCGTTAATTTATTTGGTTATTTATTTTGATGGGCAGGATTTGTGGACACCAAGAGAGGATGTTGTGGGACCGGTTTTCTTGAAATAGGCCCACTTTGTAACATCCACACTGCTACTTGTAAGGATGCTTCTAAGTTCTTATATTGGGACGCCGTACACCCAACCGAAGCAACCTACAAAGTACTTTCGAAACATCTACTCGAGCTTCTTCCGGGGCTGTATTGAGGCCATTATAGGAAATTCTAATAATATCAGTGTATGCACAAGATAAGTTAATTTATACCGTCCATTTATTGATTCAACACACCCCATCTATTATTTTTTTTTCTAGGTCTTTTTATTTTTATTTTTATTTTTATTTTTTTATTTATGAGATGTATGCAGTGCAATTTACAAGTTTAATGGAAATAGTAGTTTTTTAGATGATCGCTGCCGTTTATTTGATGACCATCAATTGGACGACTAAAGAAGTATCTTTTCATTGTCATCATTTGTTATCTCCATCTATAGTGGATTGGACTATATGAACGGTTTGGATTTGTCTACACATGGGGATACATTTGCATGTGTGGATGGTCAGATGGTGCCTATATTTTTAATTAGATTTATGATGGGCCACCCAAGCCCGAACTGTGATGATTGGGCACGATCTTTGCCGGCCACCCTCTCTCTCTCTTTTTTTTTTTTTTTGCAAGATCTGGGCTGTTTGTAAGGTGGGCCTGGATTCCAATGCAAGCCCAGGCCGAAAGCCCGAAAGGCCAATCCATCCCATTGGCAGCCAGATTGATCTTACCATCAACTTCAAAACAGGTAAAAAAATCAGTCTCCGACTTATCATTTGACCCCATTTGATGATCAGATCAAGATGAACGGTTGGATTTGAACATGTTTGCCACGTTACCAATTTGGGAAGCCCTTGTATGAGAACTGTCTGGTCTTTCAATAACCCACAGATTGTATGTTTTCCGTGCACCCGAGCCGTGTTGGGCGCACCCGTGCATCTGGATCACTATCCAACTGAACTTGAACCACATGCAATTACAAATACTGGTGGGTTTGGGTGCACTATTGAATTGAATTGTGAGCACATGTAAACAGATATGACATAGTCATGGAAAATTTTTTTAGACAGGTCATTCATTTTCAAAACCATTTAAACAGGTACATTGTCTAAATTAAGAAAGAAAGAAAGAAAGAAAACATCAAGAACAATCCCTAAATCTAAAAATCTGAACTAATTAACCTGAACGATCATCTACAAATGGAGAGACGGATTGTAAAGATCATCTAAAAATCTGAACTCATTAACATGAATGAATATGAAAGACCCAGATTACAACAATCGTTTGATAATAAAGAAAGGGAAAAAATAGGAATCATAGTGCAAAACCAAATTTCAATGCCAACAACCAGAATTTTTTTATTTTTATATTTTTTGCAAGGTCCATATTGGTAGAATCTGATCAGCCGATCCACATGCAATATCAATGGTATCAGCCAATACTATCAATATCGCATGTGGCTAATACAATATACAGATGGGTTATGTGATGCTCAATAATATGGTGGGCTCAATAATTTTCCCATATCAGATTATCACTTTTGTACAACAAGAAATGGACAATTGAAACCAATAGCTCAAATAGGGGAGAGTTATTGGTGGAATACTTTCGCTTGATGAAATCATCAGTGAGTATAAAATGAACATGTTTTACTTGTCTACTGCATCCAACCTTGCCAAAGAGTTTTTCACCATCCTCCCAAAGAAGATCATATGGTGATTGCTTCTCATCTAGACTGGTAAAGAAACATCCAAATGAGAGAGAGAGAGAGAGAGAGAGAGAGAGAGAGAGAGAGAGAGAGAGATTGCTTCTCATCTAGCCTGGTAAAGAAACATCCAAATGAGAGAGAGAGAGAGGGAGAGAGAGAGAGAGAGGGAGAGAGAGAGAGAGATCCCACAATTTCAAGATCCCAGCCCAACCACAGACAACAACCTGGCCTTTCATCTGGAATCCAAGACATTCATCGATGTGGGGCAAAAAACTAGCTATAATCATTGATACTATAGAAAGCAAGGGGTGTTTGGATGGAGGAAAAACAAAACATGGACATGGAAAAGTAAACTAGAATCCTCGGAAAATGGAAATGTAACCAATAGATTTTGAATGAATTGCATGTGGGACTGTAATCTAAGAACTAGCCCTTTTCATGGCTGCATGTAGAATTCGATAAGCCTGGAAAAAGAAAATCCAGGATTCAAATTATATTAATGAATACTTTATTAAGATTAAAGGGGATTAAGCTCCAAAAAAAAAAACTCTTACTAAAGGTCTCAAGATAAAAATCCTTGTTTCCCACAACCTGACTGATTCATCGAGCTTGCCATCTCCCATGTTGATGATGCCTGAAAAACAGGACAACAGAAGTTTCAGCATGTAATCGCTTCCTACCTAGAGAAATGGGTGTTGAAAATGAAGGAAATTTGAAAGACCATGTGATGCCACGATGCATTGAAGCACCTCTAGAGAATCCATATATGGACCAGTTATTATCCATATACATTAAGAAAACCATGCACGTACCATTGAGCCATCGGAAAGTTGAGATCTTCACTTAAGCTCCTCTATGTTGCCATGATTAGGTAACTGCAGACATTGATGTCCCTGTAGACATTGCTAAATATTCTTTGAAAATATAGAAAAGAGAAATAATGAGACTGGATTAATCTAACCTCTGCAATAAAAAGTATTCTCAATGTGAACAACAAAGATTGGAAAAGAATCTGAACTTTCAATTTGAAGCTCAAATCCTACACCAACTTGCCACAATTTAGGTTCACAATCAGCCAAAATGGTGTAGAAAGGATAAATACGCAGAACGGCACCACTCAAACTCAATGGCATCGCACCAAAGGGGCTCTACGGTGTCCTTTGGATGCTTGTAAAATTGTTTAGTTATAAAGGGTTTACTAGATGGGAAATTTTGGGCATAAAGCAATTACAACTTTCTTTAGCTAAGACATTTCATTCAACCATTTAAGGACTATTCTCCAACCTGTAGTTATATTACCTTCCTTTTTTAAAGCAAGGAATTTAACCGTGGTTTGAAGGCTACTTCCTCATTCTGGATACTAGGAAAAGCCATTGCAGTTTCATTACTTTGCCTTAGTTGAACTGAATTTTCATAATCAAATTAAATTGTGCATCCAAACATGCTCTTGGGCCATTTCAGGTTTGAATGTTTTAATGTAGTTACATTTTTATCCAACCATTAGAAGTTTACAAAGACAAAACAAGAATTCTTGAAAATTTGCAAGATTTTCACGAAATGATCAAGAAATGAGATAATTAGCCATGCCCGAGAAGTCTCTTCCCTAAAATATGACCAAAGATGAACCCTAAGATGAATCTGAATTCAAAGAAACAATACACACAGGCAGCCAGTCAATCAAAACAAGAAGTACATAACCACACAAATTGAGTAAGAGAGTCAAGGGTTTAAAAGATATCAGACAAGAAAAGACAAAATGTTGAATGGTTAAAATTATCCACTAAAAGCTATATACAAGGAAACCTTAATATTCAAATCGTTTCATGAACAATATATTCATATTTCAACACAACAATTAGAAAAAAGGTAAAAGCAGAAAAAGCGAAAGATCTTTTCCTTTTTTCTTTCTTGCCTATGAGTTTTGGTCAGCACATGCGTGTACAAGCACGACAACAAACTGACTTTTACCAGCGGTTAAAACCGCCAGGAAAGGACCAGAAAACTGCCGGTAAATTTGCGGTTCGGTAAGTGCCAATAAGGGCAGCATCATTAAAAGTTTTGCCAGCGGTCAACGGACTTTGCCGGCGGTTATGCTGGAGGTCGTTTCGTGTCCCACTACCAAGGGGTCAAACGTGATGGATAAAATCCGTAGTTAAAATCTTATAGCTACGGTGATAATCCGTAGTAAGACCGTACTCTATCATTTTGAAGAAATAGCAACGGATCTAATCCGTAGCTATAGAGACGATCATTATGAATTAAATCCCTAGGTGGTGTGGGAACAACACTAAATGTGTCACCTCATGAAATTCCCTAGGTGGTTTGATCCAAAAATCTAGTAGGCCATGTTAAAGTGGAAACTCCAGTGCCTTTGATTTGCCTCCCAACACTAAATGTATTCACCACATGTATGTATGCACCACATACACCCAATTTCATTTCAAGTTAACAGCATATAAGCACACAAACATACAAGGCAACCATATCTCACCTGAACCTGAGATTGTGAGTATCCACCATTACCGCTGACTTTACTTTGCTAAACACTCCGTGCAACGAAAAGAATAATATAATAAAATGACTTAGTGAATAAGAGAAAACGGAAACAAACTTTAGTAGGTCCATAAAAGATCATATGAACACAACAGTTGCCAGCACGACATGTATTTTCATTACCCAAGGGTGTGTGGGTGGATTTGATTCTTTAAAGAACAAATGCTTTCCAGCCAAATCAAGAACAACAAGGTTCAAGTTGAAACAAAACTTTCCATGATATGGGGTGGAAATCTGCCTCTTTAACTTGCAAATTTAAAAGAACGAAAAAAAGAGAGCAACCGAACAAAAAAGAAGAAGAAGAAGAAGAGCAACCCAAACATCTAATTCTACAATTCTTATAAAGGAAAACTCTGGATACATGAAATTTGAGATTCAATCAGATGTCCAAATACACCATACTTCAGAATATTTATGTGATCCTCATTTTTCATGGAATTGATTCAAGAAGCTGTGAACATCAGTAAGAAAACTAATTCCTAGTTCAGAAAAGTAAAAGTTAATCCATTTCTAGGGCTGTACATCGAGTCGAGTCGAGTCAAGGTGGATCAAGCTTGGCTTGTGTTCACTCCCCAAGTATAGGGTTGTGATGTAGTAATAAACTCGGTAAGACCGAGGTCGAATCCACAGGGACTGAAACTTGTACGCTTCCTGAAACTATGTAGAAATAGAACTAGACTAAGATGTGATCTAAACCAAATAGAATTTAGAAAGTAATTGTGGAATAATTATCTAAAACTTTTAGGAATTCAGAAGAAGGAAACTAGGGATTCAGAGGATCCACTTGTAGAGATCAGGAAGATCTTATGCTTGCATCAATGTTTATGGAATTTAAACTGAACTTACTTGATCTGGTTTTCAAGAGATGAAAGGTATATGAATTAAAATGGATTCCATCATCTAACCATGCCCAGGAGACAAAGCAAACAACAGGATTAAACTAATTACCAACCACTCAACAATGTATGAGGATCAGGAAGGGTACTGTCATCCAACCATGCCCATGGAGCAATGATGAACAACAGGGCTTCCTGACTTCATAAACATAAAAAAAAAAAAGAAATATTCAAAGCCCTTGCAATCCCATTGTAATTTCAGTCACACCAGACCATTAAAGGTTAGGAAAAATATTCCTTTGATAATTAAATATATCAAATTCGGTTTAGAAATTTGGATTAAATTACCAGCATACAATGGAGTCTCCCATCTCGCTACAGGCTTCACCTCTTAGCCCTAGCTAAGAGGTTTAGCCACACATGATATGGGCTAGATTATAGAAAAAGGAAAGAAAAACCAGAACCGTGCCTTGTCCAGCTTCTACTCCTCACGTGCCAAACTATTCCACGTTCAGCCCTTCTCTCTCCGTCACATGTGCCAGCAGCCACGTTCCAAAACAAAACCGAGCCTCCCCCACATGCAGCAGCAGCAACTCCCTTTTTCTCTCCCAGCCGTTCACAGCAGCAGCCGTAGCTCCCCAAAACGAGGCTGATTCTCTTTCCTCCCTTCCGTTCCGTTCCGTCCTCCCCAAAACCCAAGACCGGGACCTCCTTTTAAAGATGAACAGTCTCCTCCGAGAGCTGCTGTCGAGTCCCGAACGGAATAGGTTGCGGAACCCGTTTTTACGCAGCCAGCTTGCATACGAACGCAAAACAGTTTGCGTTTGTATGAATTTTGAGATGGAGGAACGTCCCAAACTCCGTTTTTTTCTTCTTGGTTGGGGTAAAGACCCACTTATAAGAATTTTGGACGGTCTGGATCACTGATCCGACCCTGATAATGATCACAGAACGGACCACCGTAGCCGGTTTTCACGGACGCGCGTCCCTGCGTAAACAGGGTACGCTGTGACAATCGGTGGGGCCCACAGTATGGTTTTTAGAGAAATCCACCCCGTTCATTGGGTTCCTGGCGAAAAAAAAGGCTGGAAGGAGTGGTTTTGGTCAGGTTTTAGTGCGGCCCACTGTATTTTCTCCCTACCGTCCGTCCTGCGTTTAGACGGTTAAAATCCGATCTACGCTTTCTTCTGCAGTTCTGCCACCTAGGAGTTGGTTTTGATCATCCTATGGAATGAATGTACGGTCCAGATCAGCTTTCTGGGGAGCGAGGGGGGCCCACTGATGAAAATCGGACGGACAGCGTCCGCTGCAGAAGAAGGAGACGGGTCAGCCCGTCTTTGACCGGGCTGACCGTCCGGTGCGGCGCGGGCAGCGGTGCACTATGTACACGCGATGTACATGCGGAGTCCATTGAGATGTTTGTGAGAAATCCGCTCCGTCCATCCGTATTGTCAGCTCAGATAACGCGCTGGGACCAATTTTCAAGTACATCTGGATAGCGGGCGGGCCCAAAATCAATGGTTTTATGGGCTGATATGTCTGTTGGGCCAATTCCACAGCGATCCAATGGATGAAATTTTACGTGTACGGTTCATTTATGGTCTTCAGGCCACGTATGGAGTCTCGAACTGATTGGATGGTGGGAACCTTATGATCTTGCATTCTGGACACTTTTCAGGCCGCTTGAGCTTCAATTCCTCGATTTTCTTGGATCCCTGGCGTGCAAATCTATCGATCTTGGTCTCCTAGGGTCCATCCCATGCTTTGGTGTCATTAGAGTATTAAGTCCATGCTTTAAGCACCCTTTTCGGTCCAAGCTCGTACATACACTCTGCATTACAAATACAATTAAATTAGGCTATTAAACGGTATCATGCTTGTAAATCCATGCAATAAATGGGTCTGATATGCAATATTTGACCCTCACACACAACCCCCAACCAGCATTTTGCTAGTCCCGAGCAAAGTATGCGAAAAATAAGTTGAGAATTACAGGTGAATTTCTATGAACTCAAGTGGTTTTGGAAAACAATCCAGATATTTAGAATTCAACAATTCATGAATGTTGGGCCTTACTCTCTCCTAGACTCAAACACAAGGTATACTTCGTAACCAAATTCAAAGTATTAGTCCCTTAATTAGAAATAATCCTAAACATTGAGTTCCACAGGTGTAAAGTGTAATCCCAACTTTCAACATTAATATTCAATTCTTTATTTCAGGATATCGTTGGCAATCAACAAGAGAATTCATAATAACCAAAGCTTGCCTCAAAGATCATCTTTTCATTCATTTAGCTTCTTTTTTTTTTTTTTGGACTAAAAACCAAGAAAGGGATTAAGTCCTCACCTATAGGGAGCAAACCTATAGTGAAGATTCTTTGCCTAACCTTTTTCAACGGTATCTTTTTCGTTTAATTGATCATGCCAGGCAATTGTTCAAGTTGGTTCCTTCTATGCTTACTGAACACCAAATTAACCCTTCAGTTTCAAACTGAAATCTTAATGTGTAAGCGAGATGTGACATGTGAAATCATGACTCAATCAATGTTTACAACTTCTAATCATGGACTAATAATTAAACTTAACTGTGAAATCTATCGAGCAACTGAATCCAAGGGCAGTAAATCACTAACATTCCATATCCTGTAATTCTAAATCAAAGATGGTTGTCAAATCACTTTGAATTCTCCAGAAAGTCCAGAAAAATTTAAAAATTTTCACAATTTTTTTTGCTCAAGAAAATACTGATTAGGTAACCCAATCTCCCACCCCCAACCTAAAAGCTACATTGTCCTCAATGTAAAAGATATGAGTATGGAATGCGCAAAGGACAACAAAAGTAAAGAAAAAGTGAAGGGAAGATAGTACCTGGATAATGAATCGTGAGAGACTTTCCAAGAGATCGCAGCATGGAATCCAGTCAGCACGAGAGAGAAAGTAACACAAAACTAACAAAAATAAAATCCTACCTATACCACTTTCGCAGGTGCTCTCGATTGCATTTAGCGCATGCAACAAGCCTTTAAACCCCTAGGTTACCCCTAGTGGACGAGTTGTAGTCTCGTGAGGGTTTGCAGTAATGTTACCCACAAACATTGAACTAGCTAGGAAAATGAAATAAGTTGAAAAGCTGGGTTGCCTCCCAGGAGCGCTAAGTTTAACGTCTTCAGCCAGACCAAAGCAACTACCCTAATCCTATGAAAGCGATAAACCTACCTATACCTCCATCAGACTAGGAGATCAGTCCTGATAAACAGGATCAGTCAGAGGCATGGACATGTCCTCTGAATCAAATTTCTCGACAAATGGCTTTAAACGATGTCCATTTACTTTAAACTCCTTGCCATTGTCGGGATCTCTTATCTCAACGGCCCCATGAGGAAAAACAGTAACAACATTGAAAAGGTCGGTCCAACAAAATTGGAGCTTACTCGGAAAGAGATGTAATTGAGAATTATACAAAATAACTTTTTGACCTAGCTTGAATGATTTTTGCAGAATATGTTGGTCATGAAACGCTTTCATCCTGTCCTTGTAAATTCTTGAGTTCTCGTACGCATTGTTTCGGATTTCTTCAAGTTCATTTAACTGAAGTTTGCGTAGCAAGCCAGCGTTGTCCAGATTAAAATTTAGATTTTTGATCGCCCAGTAGGCTCTATGTTCTAACTCCACAGGAAAATGTCAAGCCTTCCCATAGACAAGTCTAAAGGGAGACATTCCAATAGGAGTTTTAAAAGCAGTACGGTAAACCTATAAGGCATCGGTCAATCAGATTGACCAATCCTTATGGTCAGGGTTAACCGTTTTCTCCAAAATGTGTTTGATCTCCCTATTGGAAATCTCAGCCTGTCCACTTGTCTGTGGATGGTATGGGGTGCTCACCTTATGAGAGATACCGTATTTCTTCATTAAGCTCTCGAATGGTCTATTACAAAAGTGTGAGCCCCCATCACTAATGATGGCTCGAGGCGTTCCGAATCGAGAAAGGATGTTTTCTTTTAGGAATTTAATGACCGTGCGATGGTCATTCTTTCGACATGGAATCGCTTCGACCCATTTAGTGACATAATCTACGGCGAGCAAAATATACAGATTTTCAAATGATTGGGGGAATGGTCCCATGAAATCGATGCCTCAGCAATCAAACGCCTCAATGATAAGGATGGGATTCAAAGGCATCATATTTCGACGGGACAACGCTCCCAATTTCTGACAACGCTCACAAGCTTTGCAAAACTCATGAGTGTCCCTAAACATAGTGGGCCAGTAAAAGCCACACTGTAGAATCTTGGCCATGGTCTTTTTAGCAGAAAAGTGACCACCACAGCTTTGCGAGTGACAGAAGGAGATGACGCTCGGATGCTCGTCTGTACACATCTCCTTAAGATTTGGTCCGGGCAATATTTAAATAAGTAAGGATCATCCGAAAAGTTGCGCACCTCGGTGAAGAATTTCTTCTTATCTTCGTAGTCCATGTCGGTATGGCACTGTAGCAAGATAGTTAGCAATATCAAGAACCAAGGTGAATGGGAGACTCTAAACAGCTGTTCATCATGGAACATATCATTGATATGGGTCGCCTCAAGGGACTCGAGGTATTAAGGCGAGAAAGGTGATCGGCCACTACGTTCTCTACTCCCTTTTATCTTTAATTTCCAAATCAAATTCTTGGAGTAGAAGGATCCATCGTATCAAACGGGGCTTAGAATCATTCTTAGAAAGAAGATGCTTCAGTGCTGCATGATCCGTATAGATAATGATCTTGGATCCGATCAAGTAGGACCTAAATTTGTCCAAGGCGAACACTACCTAAGAGTTCCTTTTCCGTAGTCGAGTAGTTCACCGGTAGGATTTAGAGTCCTACTCGCGTAATGAATGACGTAGGGCTTCTTATCTTTTCTCGGGCTAAGACCGTCCCAAGAGCATAATCAAGCGTCGCACATAAGCTCAAAAGGAAGGCTCTAGGTGGGTGCATGATAGGTGCAGTGGTTAACGTGCCCTTAAGCTTGGTGAAAGCTTCCGGGCATTGCTCCCTTAAATGGAACATCCTTTTGAAGAAGATTACATAAAGGACGAGAAAGAAGACTAAAATCCTTTATGAATCGCCTGTAAAATCCTGTGTCCTAAGAAGGATCGCACGTCTTTGATGTTCTTGGGTGGAGGTAGGTTAGAGATAAGATCGATTTTTGCCTTATCTACCTCGATTCCTTTGGACGAGATGATATGCCCAAGGACAATTCCCTTCTGAACCATAAAATGACACTTCTCCCAATTAAGTACCAAGTTCTTTTCTTCACATCTTTTCAGCACACATTTAAGACTTTCCAAGCACTTGCTGAAAGATGGACCGTAAACAGAGAAGTCGTCCATGAAGACCTCTAGATATTGCCTCACCATATCAGAAAAGATACTAAGCATACATCGCTGAAAGGTGGCAGGGGCATTACATAGTCCGAATGGCATCCTTCGATAGGCAAAGGTGCCGTAGGGACATGTAAATGTGGTCTTTTCCTGGTCTTCAGGGGCTATCTCTATCTGGTTGTAGCCCGAATACCCGTCAAGGAAACTGTAATAGGAATGACCAGCTAACCTTTCCAGGATCTGATCAATGAATGGTAAAGGAAAGTGGTCTTTCCTTGTGACGGTATTCAACTTCCTGTAGTCAATGCACATTCTCCAACCAGTAGTGACTCTAGTTGGCACGAGTTCATTATTAGCATTGGCTACGATGGTGATTCCAGACTTCTTAGGGACCACTTGAGTTGGACTCACCCATTGACTATCAGATATAGGGTATATAATACCCACGTCCAATAGTTTAAGAACCTCGGCCTTAACCACTTCCTTCATGTTTGGATTTAGTCTACGTTGTGGTTGCCGAGCGGTTTTTGCATTATCCTCAAGATATATGTGGTGAGTACAAATCGAGGGATCGATTCCTTTGAGGTCCGCTATCGTCCATCCCAGGGCTCCTTTATGCTCAATGAGAGTAGATATAAGCATACTCTCCTGTTCTTTCTCCAGGTGGGCAGAGATCACCACCGGGTATGTCTCATCTTGACCCAAATATGCATATTTCAAATCAGAGGGCAAAGGTTTTAGGTCAAGCTTCGGCGGCTTGAGGTTAGACGGTAGAGGCACTACATCAGTTTGTGGTAATTCTTCAAATTGTGGCCTCCACCGGTTAACTTCAAATACCGGTGCAGTATCAAGCAAGGCGCATGTCTCCCTAATCATGTCATCATTAAAATCATGGGAGTGGGTCAGGCACGTCTCTAGATGTTCGTAGTATAAGTTCTGATTTGTAGTATCTTACACGAAATAGTCAATCATGTTAATGTCGTTAAAATTGACATCATCCTCTGAGCTGCCATTATTGAAAAAAATGTTTGACTCCAATGTCAAATTTCCAAAAGACATAGTCATGATACCATTCCCACAATTGATAATTGCATTTGAAGTAGCAAGGAATGGGCGACCAAGAATGATGGGAATCTAAGTGCTCATGTTATTGATGAGTTCAGTGTCCAGGATTATAAAATCTACAGGGTAGTAAAATCTATCAACTTGGACCAACACATCCTCAATTATCCCTCTTGGTACACGAATAGAGCGATCAGCAAGTTGTAGTGTGGTTAGGGTTGGTTTTAATTCACCCAAACCTAATTGTTTGTATACCGAGTAGGGAATCAAATTAACGCTCGCTCCTAAGTCAAGAAGTGCATGATCAATTCGATGGTCCCCGATTACACATGATATGGTTGGGCTACTGGAATCCTTGAATTTCTGTGGCACGTCTTGCTTTAGGATGGTACTCACTTTCTCAGAGTTAAGAAGATTTTCTTTTGAATAATTTTCCGTCTTTTGGTCGTGCATAAGTCTTTCAGAATTTGGCATATGAAGGTATCGTTTAACGACATCAAGTAGAGGAATGTTGACTTTCACTTGTTTCAACACCTCTAGATATCCCGAGAGTTAGAGAGAGGTTTTGGTGAAACCAACCGTTGGGGAATGGAGCAACGGCTTCTCTAGAAGTTCCGGTTCTACTTTTTGTGGGGCATCACCGGATCCATCATTGTTGTCCTCTTTTGGTTCTTGAGGCTTTTCGGGCCTAACCTAAGAGTTTTATCAATGATCTTCCCACTCCTAAGAGTGGTGATGGATTTAGCATGCCCCATCTGATTTGAAGAGCCGGGATCATTATTCTCGTATACTGCGGTTTAGGATTGGGGAGAGGTTGTGCAGGAAGCATCCCCTTTTCTATAACCGTCATACGAGAATCTATCTTTTGCATAAATTCTGTGATTCCTCGCATTGCCTGAGCCAGCTCTTGTATGGGATTTTGAACTGGTTCCTCTTGAGGTTTCACTTGATTTGGATTTTGATTGAAAAAACCTGGAGGAGTCACCGTTTGTCCATTTCTCCAACTGAAGTTTGGATGATTTTTCCAGCCAGGATTGTATGTGTTGGAGTTAGGTCCAGTAAAAGGTCTTTGATAATTATTTACGGCATTGGCTTGTTCATTCAACACTCCTCGAAAGGCAGGTATTGTAGAACAGTTTTCAGTTGTGTGAATGTTGCAATCACGGATGCCGCAAACAATTTCATTGACCTTATCCTTCTTTCCTTCCATGACCTCAACTTTCCTTATGAGCGTAGTCACTTTACACTTGAGATCATCCTCTTCTTTCAAGAGATATAATCCACCTTTTTCCTTTAATTGAGTCGGCCTAGACGTGGTGTTCGCCATTGGGTAATAGTCCCATGATTGTGTTTTTTCAGCGAGACTATAGAGGTAATCCCATACCTCGTCAACATCTTTGTTGATGAACTCTCCATTACACATTGTCTCGACCATTTGGCGCATGGAAGATGTCAGTCCATCATAGAAAAAATTTGTAATGCGCCACGTTTCAAATCCGTGTTGTGGGCATGAACTGACCAAATCTTTAAACCTTTCCCAACATTGGAAGAATGTTTCATCTTCCTTTTGGGCAAAGTTCATGATCGCTTTTCTGAGGGTAATCGTTTTATGATGTGGGAAGAATTTTTTTATGAATTCCCTCTGCATATCGTTCCATGTGCCAATGGATCTAGGACGCAGTGAATGTAATAACGTCTTAGCTTTCTCTTTTAAGGAAAAAGGAAAGAGTTTCAGCCTAATTGTATCCTCAGATACATTAGGAAAACATAATGTAGCTATAATCTCATCGAACTCTTTCAAATGTAAATATGGACTTTCTGATTTAAGTCCATGGAATTTGGGAAGGAGTTGGATAACTCCTGGCTTGATGTCCATTTGTCCTGTATTTTCAGGAAAAATCATGCATGAGGGCATACTTACTCCCGCCGGTTGTAGATAATCTCGTAAAGTACGAGGCGGGGGTGCCTGTTGCACCTCATTCTCATCTTGGGTATCCTCCACCCTGGGTGGAAGTGGAGGAAGTTGGTCTTCAGCCATAACCTCAGTTAACTCAGGGGATTTCGAGCGGTGTCTAATCCTGTGATGGATAGTCAACCCCTCAACCAATCCTCCTTCAGTCAAGAGACGTCGAGTGTCGTCACGGGCCCACTTGGGCATGAAAACACTCGCAGCCCTCAATTAAAAACTTAACCGTAGGAAAATCTAGCAAGAAAGAGAGAGTTGGAAAGAAATTACCAAATTGGAGTCCTGAGTTAAAACCTGCAAAATAAAATAAAATAAGTTAGATTCTAAAAAGAGAAGAACAATTCTTTAAAAGAAAGATAGAAGTAAACTAGCTTCTAAAAGAAAGAATTCCTAAAAGAAAGTGAAAATTTCTAAAATAAATTAAGAGAGTCCTAAACTAGAAAGTAGATTACTAAAAGAGAATTGAAAAATAAAAAGTAGGGAAGGAGCTTACCGAATTAGAGATTTCTATCTTAAAGGCCTACAAAATAGGAAGGTTAGTTTCTAAACAAAAATAAACTAAAAATAAACTAGGAGACAAAAAAAAAGAGTTAAGATTAGAAAGTTACTAAAATAAGAATAGAAAGTTAAGAAATAACCCAGTTTCTATTTCCTACAGATGAGAAGATACTAGAGTTAGAAAATTTCTAAGATTTAAACCTTAATTCTAAAAACAGAAAAAGTAGAGAAATTAGGAAGGAATTACCAATTTAAGAACTTATGTCAGGATCCTACAAAACAGGAAAACAGGTTAAGTTCTAAAAACAGAATAAAATAAAAACTTCTATCCTAAAATAAGTAAAATCCTAATCCTAACCTAATTCTAAAACTAATTAATTTCAAAGAATCGTAACCGTCAGTCCTCGGCAACGGCGCTAAAAACTTGTTCACTCCCCAAGTATAGGGTTGTGATGTAGTAATAAACTCGGTAAGACCGAGGTCGAATCCACAGAGACTGAAACTTGTACGCTTCCTGAAACTAGGTAGAAATAGAACTAGACTAAGATGTGATCTAAACCAAATAGAATTTAGAAAGTAATTGTGGAATAATTATCTAAAACTTTAAGGAATTCAGAAGAAGGAAACTAGGGATTCAGAGGATCCACTTGTAGAGATCAGGAAGATCTTATGCTTGCATCAATGTTTATGGAATTTAAACTGAACTTACTTGATCTGGTTTTCAAGAGATGAAAGGTATATGAATTAGAATGGATTCCATCATCTAACCATGCCCAGGAGACAAAGCAAATAACAGGATTAAACTAATTACCAACCACTCAACAATGTATGAGGATCAGGAAGGGTACTGTCATCCAACCATGCCCATGGAGCAATGATGAACAACAGGGCTTCCTGACTTCATAAACATAAAAAAAAAAAAGAAATATTCAAAGCCCTTGCAATCTCATTGTAATTTCAGTCACAACAGACCATTAAAGGCTAGGAAAAATATTCCTTTAATAATTAAATATATCAAATTCAGTTTAGAAATTTGGATTAAATTACCAGCATACAATGGAGTCTCCCATCTCGCTACAGGCTTCACCTCTTAGCCCTAGCTAAGAGGTTTAGCCACACATGATATGGGCTAGATTATAGAAAAAGGAAAGAAAAACCAGAACCGTGCCTTGTCCAGCTTCTACTCCTCACGTGCCAAACTATTCCACGTTCAGCCCTTCTCTCTCCGTCACATGTGCCAGCAGCCACGTTCCAAAACAAAACCGAGCCTCCCCCACATGCAGCAGCAGCAACTCCCTTTTTCTCTCCCAGCCGTTCACAGCAGCAGCCGTAGCTCCCCAAAACGAGGCTGATTCTCTTTCCTCCCTTCCGTTCCGTTCCGTCCTCCCCAAAACCCAAGACCGGGACCTCCTTTTAAAGATGAACAGTCTCCTCCGAGAGCTGCTGTCGAGTCCCGAACGGAATAGGTTGCGGAACCCGTTTTTACGCAGCCAGCTTGCATACGAACGCAAAACAGTTTGCGTTTGTATGAATTTTGAGATGGAGGAACGTCCCAAACTCCGTTTTTTTCTTCTTGGTTGGGGTAAAGACCCACTTATAAGAATTTTGGACGGTCTGGATCACTGATCCGACCCTGATAATGATCACAGAACGGACCACCGTAGCCGGTTTTCACGGACGCGCGTCCCTGCGTAAACAGGGTACGCTGTGACAATCGGTGGGGCCCACAGTATGGTTTTTAGAGAAATCCACCCCGTTCATTGGGTTCCTGGCGAAAAAAAAGGCTGGAAGGAGTGGTTTTGGTCAGGTTTTAGTGCGGCCCACTGTATTTTCTCCCTACCGTCCGTCCTGCGTTTAGACGGTTAAAATCCGATCTACGCTTTCTTCTGCAGTTCTGCCACCTAGGAGTTGGTTTTGATCATCCTATGGAATGAATGTACGGTCCAAATCAGCTTTCTGGGGAGCGAGGGGGGCCCACTGATGAAAATCGGACGGACAGCGTCCGTCCGTTGTTGTTGCGGAAGAAGGAGACGGGTCAGCCTGTCTTTACCGGGCTGACCGTCCGGTGCGGCGCGGGCAGCGGTGCACTATGTACACGCGATGTACATGCGGAGTCCACTGAGATGTTTGTGAGAAATCCGCTCCATCCATCCGTATTGTCAGCTCAGATAACGCGTTGGGACCAATTTCAAGTACATCTGGATAGCGGGCGGGCCCAAAATCAATGGTTTTATGCGCTGATATGTCTGTTGGGCCAATTCCACAGCGATCCAATGGATGAAATTTTACGTGTACGGTTCATTTATGGTCTTCAGGCCACGTATGGAGTCTCGAACTGATTGGATGGTGGGAACCTTATGATCTTGCATTCTGGACACTTTTCAGGCCGCTTGAGCTTCAATTCCTCGATTTTCTTGGATCCCTGGCGTGCAAATCTATCGATCTTGGTCTCCTAGGGTCCATCCCATGCTTTGGTGTCATTAGAGCGTTAAGTCCATGCTTTAAGCACCCTTTTCGGTCCAAGCTCGTACATACACTCTGCATTACAAATACAATTAAATTAGGCTATTAAACGGTATCATGCTTGTAAATCCATGTAATAAATGGGTCTGATATGCAATATTTGACCCTCAACAACTTGGCTCGTCTGTGCTCTCCTCGAGTTCGAGCTCCGCCTCGAGCTTACCATTAGAGCCTGGCTTGTTTGCCAAACCTTTCGAGTCGAGCTCAAGGTGAGCTAGTGGATCGAGTCGAGACGAGCTTACCTCGAGTCGAGTTAAGTCTGCTCCTAACTCGGATCCTTACTCCTACTCCGGTGGTAGACTCTCAGGAGTTTCAACACCCGGTCAAGGGTTCGAGTATCCATAGGTGGTGAAATCCCACTATGGCGTGAGTGTGTGCGTGTGTAAAAAAAAAAGTCTGCTCCTAACCCGACCTAACCAGCACCTGACTCAACCCAGCAACCTAACCCAACTGACCCAACCCCCAAATCAAATATTCAATTTTATATATATATATATATATATATATATATATATATATATAATATTAGATAAAGCCATAGAGGGTACATTGTTTTTGGTTCTGAGAGAGATAGGAGCTTGAGCGCGGCGAGTTAGGTAAGGAAGGGAAAGGGTAAAGCGTAGGGTATGGTTTAAATTTTAATTTTTAAAATTTTTAATTATAATATAATATAATATAATATAATATATATCGAGTCGAGCCAAGCTCGAGTTTCGAGTCAACCCGGTTCAAGTCGAGTCAAGCTCTGCTATGTTCGAACTTGGCTTGTTTTCAAAACGAGTTAGGTCAAATGAAGCTTGTCTGGCCTCAAATCATAGTTCGAGTCGAGTCAAGTTGAGGTAGATTGAGCCAAGCCGAGCAAGAGCAAGCTTTCGAGCTAGCTTGGCTCGTGTACAACCCTATCCATTTCGCAGTCTTTTTGAAAGATAACTGAGATTACTAATGAAAGTAATGAACAATCCTTAAACAAGTGTCAACTTTCATTGATGTAATTTCATGAAAATCAATACCCAACCATCACAAGCTAAATGCCAATTTCGCTCTTCACATGAACTTCTCACAAAAAAAATGCCACATTCACAGAAAATTTCCATCATTCGACAAAAAGTCATTGCCTAATTGGCAAAAAGCTAAGTCAACATTCGTGTCTGTAAGAAATTCTAAAATGTTAAGCCCAGTTCTTAAAAATCACAACCTAAACCCATCAGATCATGATTCAAGCATCCACACAAAGACCAACCACAGGTGTCAAATCAAAGGGAATGCCCACCATTAGGCAAAATTGAAGAGGACCATTACCAAAATTAATTAAAATTTGCTGCATAAATTTCCATAACAATTGCACAAATTTCCATCTTTAAGAATTTTGAAAAGAGCATGGTGTTTGGCTAACAATTGCCACTATATGAAAGACATTGATAGTATGGAGGCCAAATTCAAAAGGCAATGAGGCCCTTCTAGTATGGAGGTTGTCTTTAAAGATGTTGTAGGCTAAATACAAATATGTTTCTTGGGCCTATCTTGAGCTAAGCATAATTCAAAAACTTGATAACTTGACTTAAAAGCCTAGTTCATCCATGTATTGGCCTCACCTGATGCACACTTATACATCCACTATGAGTGCCCAGTTAGCCAGTAGTGCAGCATATGTAAAGGTGCTTCTGGGCTCATGTAAGTCTACATTAATTTCTTTTACATGAACAATGAACTGTTGTAGCCATAGCCACTTCATTTTAATTTTTGTATATATATATATATATATATGGTATTTCTTACCTCTGTTACATGCAACCGGTGTTCGTCAATTGAGCTTCCAAAACAAGCAGCATAATATTGACAGAGGATAAAGGCTGTTTCCACTTTTTGCTGTTCAAATGGAATTTCAGAACAAAGATGTAGCAACTTGCATTGATAGAGTCCATGTATGAATCTAGTTGGAAATTCAAACAATATACATCCAAAAATAGATCTAATGGGTTTCCACCGTAAAATCCTCCAGGATGCATTACTAGCTATGCTCCTTTCTTTTCAGATGTTGCGAATCCTATGTAATGTGCGTTTGGATGCATATTAAAATGAATTCAAATAATTAGTGGAATAAAGTGATAACCAAGTTGCAAGTAACTTTCTTAGCATTCGTATTGAGGAATTGAGCTACAAATTGCTACCACAATATTTCAAATCCGACTTCAATGAAACACAATTGCAATTTGAAGCTGCTTCCTTTTATGAATACTAAAAAGCATAAACAACATAATTCGGACAACAAAAATATTTAAAAAAATATATATATATCACTCCATCTGGCAATCATATTTTCTGTGGAAACACAAATTAGAGTACCTGCATACAATGAAACCACTGTGGCAACCTGCAGCCTTGCTCAAAGTTCAATCACAGGTGAAAAATCTCCATCCATACTAAACAAGCTGCATAATAAGATAAACCAGAGTAGCTTATATAACAAAAATACAATATACCCCCCCTTTTTCTTTTTCAAGAAAGGTGGGAGCACACTGACACTCCACCTATAACTCTGTTGATCAAGAATAACAAAAATACAATATACCACTTCAAAGATGTATTTTATGAGCTAAGAACTTACATAGAAATTGAGAAAAATGATTTGACTTGGTATCCTTGCATAGAATGGCATATTAGGAAGACAACAAAACAATGCACCAAGCCATCTATTGTTCAAACTACCAATCAAAACATCCATCAAACCATACCATGTAATAACTGTGCAATAACATATATAGGCAAGATATTGCATAAGCATTTTTGTGGTTTTAGTTTTACCAGCACCACTTTCACCACTAACTAGAATGGAGTTGCTTTTTCCCTCATTAATCATTGCCCTGTTTCCAATGAATCATATCTGTAAACAAGAACATTCTAATGAAGAAACAACATGTTTTATTGCAAATCATGAGTATGATCCTACCTGTAAGCAGCATATGCAACTGCAAAAACATGAGTATGATCCTACCAGTACATTGGCAGAAGTTTTACAACAATTATCCAGAGAGAGAGAGAGAGAGAGAGAGAGAGAGAGAGAGAGAGAGAGAGAGAGAGAGAGAGAAAGAGAGAGAGAGAGAGAGAGAGAGAGAGAGAGAGAGAGAGAGAGAGAGAGAGAGAGAGAGAGAGAGATTGTGACCATGATTGAAAAAACCTGCATTTTGTTTTTCGTTTTCTTCAAATCATACTGAAAACATAAGGATGCTCGAGCATTTGAGGATGAACGATTGAACATGGCTGCTGTTCTGGAAAAGGCACAATATCTATTTTAAACATTTTGGTAATCCAACCAAAAGAAATAAAACAGTTGAGTCATGGAACACATTGTATTTCTGTCAAACAAAAATCAGGCCAATCAAGTCACCAGGTGGACCACCCTATATCAAAGTACTGGACGTTTTAAATTTGACATGTTGATGATCTGATCAACATACCTGTGGCCTGCCAGATGAGTAGACCGGACTATTTTTGTTCCAGGAGATCTTCATAGTGGGCTTCCTTTTCCACAGCTTGGATGTAGTACACACATGACATGTTGTCCCATAAGATCATTGGTGCATTAAGCTAACCTGCAACTGTTTATAGGAAATCATGCTTTGCTAAGTTCACACATGTATGCAAGGCAGTTCATGCACACATCAGCACTTGTCCCATTGCACTGTCCAGGTGCAATGTCCAAGCTATTCATCAGGTGGTTTTGACCATGTCATGAAAGTAAATCTGGTCCATTCAGCAGGTGGGCCATAATCTCAGAAGCAGTTGGATGGGTAAAGACACTTCAGCCAAGTTTTTTTCAGCCGTATATTTGTTTCATAAACTGTGGTCCACCTGATGAGTGGGCCAACCTGATTTTGAGAAACCCAATATGGAAAGATGTTGTTTCCATGGAAACTGTGCCTTGCTAACCATGGAAATCGTTGTTGCATCAAACAGCTTGACCTGCTTCTTCCTCATGCATAAGCAAAATAAGAAGTGGAAGAACCATGCCACTTGATGCATTTTTTTTTTACCAAGATCCATTCATTCTGAATAAATGTCATGGATTATCCAGGAGTTTAACATGCATCTTTTTATAACAAAGAAAATTCTAATTAAGAGGGAGAAAACAGAAAATTTACTCGCATTTTCCCAAAGGTATGGTTTGGATTTCAGATTAAGCTTAAAAGGTATCACAGAAAAATAAACTTTTCCCTACATTGTGCAATTTTGAACTCCTTTGTTTTCTGTTTTCAATTCTGCCCCTACTTTACACAAGACCTCTTACTGTTTATCTCTTTCAACATAAGTAGGACGTAGAAGAATTTCATGATTTTACAAGTATAGATTGCATATGACCATGATTAAGTTTATGACTTCCTGGCTGTTTATATGATTTTTGTGTTTATATGAATGAAGGTTAGAATGGGTCAAGTTTGGGCTGTGTATGATGGCATGATCTGTCAAAACCCAATTATGAAATTTACTTAGGTGGCAAGATTTGCTTTGGGTGCTTGAGCTTTTCTTGTTCTGTTTTGTGGGTCCATGTACATGGACAATATCTGAAATGCTTTCTTCCATTCTTCTATTAATAGATCTTACAATTTCCATTGTGCTATATGGTTGGTTCTCAGCAGTGCTTTTGTGTGTTTCATTTGGTTTAAGATGCTAAACTTCTTGTGTCTTTTCTTTTTGTTGTTCTATTCTTGAATCAAGTCCATGGGTGTTCGCCTTGCTGGAATGCATTTAAATTGTAAATAAGGATTTCATTTATGTTGATTAAATGTAATGGTAATTGTATTCAATAATGTTTTTTCACATTTGATTTATTTCCAGATGCTTCTTTTTCTGAGTCTTTATATGGATTGCGAAGGAGGGCAGTGAATGGACTTTTCCTTTTCTGTTGATGCTCTGGAATTGGACCAGTGCATCAGTCTGACTTGTTGATGCTCTGGAATCAGACCAGTGTATCAATCTGACTTGTTGATGCTCTGGAGGGTGTTAAACAGGTCAGATTAGGCGAAATAGAACTAACTCGAGTACAACCCATTAGCAATCAGATCCAATGACCTGGACCCAAATCCAAAATGGATCCTAAATGGGTCTAGTCTTAGGCCGTCGCCATACCTGATCCACCAGGTCATGGGGTTGACTCAATCTGTTGGCAGCTGTACTACACACAAGTTTGATGTTTGGCAGTCTAGGATTCAAGAGCAAATGTAGAGCAAAGAAAAAAAAGAAAAAGAACTTGAGCATGAATGTTTTGTTGGATGATCAATGCTAACTGCATGATTTAAAATTTGTATCATGTTGACATGTCTCAGTGTTAGTGTGAAGGACACTACCAGAACCCGGCAACATTGCTTATATAAAAATATTTTTTGAGATTCTTTTATGTTAAATAATTTACTTAAGTAATATATTTTAATAATTAAATATATGTGTGTGTGTGTGTGTACACACACACACACACACCAATGTGTGGATGAAACTGTGTTTTAAACACCATGTCTGGCGTGGAGCATGTGTTGAAGTTACATAGAACCCCATCATTAGCAATGTTAGAACAAGAGCATTTTATGAAATTAATGACTTTGTTGTAATAATCCAAGAGGATGGATTCATTTGACGATGGCATAGAAACTAGTAATGAAGGAATCATTCCCAAAAGGACATGATGTGTAGCATGATTTTAGAACTTGAAGTGCAAATTTTGGCCACTAAGAATGGCCATTCCAACTGAGGAATTACCTCTTCTCAAGTAGCCTTGAGTACTTGATGAAGAGACCTTTTTAAAAAAAAAAAAAAAACCTTCCCTCCATTTTTTTTTTTAAAAATTTATCATTAGCCCTTGACCTTGTGCATAATCGGTTGGACTTGATGGCTCTAATGAGTCTGTTGTTCTTCAATTTCCAACCTTGGTGACTATTAAACCTGTTTGACTTTGCTTTTTGGTAGGTAACTAACTTGGGACCTACAAAACAATACCAGAAGGTAAAATGGAAGAGATAGATGATCACCATCATTGTTGCAAGACGTGCGTTCGCACCATCCCCTAATTGACATAATCTTGTACTCATTTTATACCTATGAAGGCACTTAATTTAATGTTTCTGAATTGGCACTTGAAATATGAATCCAAGAATTATACATTTGGCACAATTTCTATCTTTTTGTGGATGAATTGAATCTGTTTATTCTGTGTACTCATATAGTTGAGAGGTTTTGTGGTGCAGGTACAAAGCATGGGGTGCTCTTTTGGGAAAACAGTTAGCAGAAAGAGATATTATAGTCACATCCATTGATTACAGGTTTTTCTGTTATCTTAATTTAAGGTTCTACCATTTTGTTGTCTTATCCAAAATCTCCACGTACCTGTGCACGTAGATCAGCGCACACATGCAATCAACATGTTTCATGGTCCACATTTCTATGCAGAAATTTTCCTCAGGGAACCATCAGTGATATGGTGAAGGATGCGTCTCAAGGAATCTCGTTTGTATGCAATAATACTGCTGAATATTGTGAAATATCTCCAGTCTCTGTAAGTTTCTTGTTGAATGAGAACTTAAAGGTTTTTGGTTTATGAATACAGGACAGATTTTCATGAATCGCATTCCATCTGTATGCAGGAATCTTAGCCACAATTCCCTATCTGGGCCTATTGGCAACATATTTATGGATCTGCTGAATCTAAAATAATTGTAAGATTTCAAACAACACTTTTTCTATGTAGATAAGTAAATGTAAACTTAGGTATCTATAAGTAATTTGTTTGGTTTCGATTTTTAGTACTCATTTTTCTTAGTCAGAATTTACCCATTGAATTTTTAGGTGATTCCATTGATATATTATAGTTTGCGATGAGTACTTGTGTCAAGGTGAGATCGGGTTTGTCAATAGTGGAAATAGTATGTTTCTATATCTGCCCTCTACTCATTCGATAAAATGCCTGAAAATGATTTTCCTTGTTAATGGTTGTTGCTAATTGAAGCCCTGCATCAGTCCAACTGAGGATCCTAACTAGCCTTGAACAAATATGAATAAATAAATAGTTTTGTATTGGTTGGAAATGAATTTCCATTGTACCCATAAGGCTATTCAAGTGGTTTGCTCACTTGCACAAAATCATTTATAACTTAAACCATTTACCACCATCCAAACAACCACTTAGGTATTGATTTGTTTCCAGTTTTCAGATATCTGGCATGGAAAACTACCCGTCATGTCAGGTTTTGTAGACATCAGTTTGTTAGAATGCAATCCTTTATCCAGACCCCTGTTGGTTTCAAAGCCTATTTTTATTTGTAGGTTTCAATTTGAATCTTCATTTCTTGGCTTTTGGTTATGGAAATTGTTAATACATGGCGTTAAAACCTCAGTTTTAGAAGTCTTACAATTTCATGTCTGCATTTGGTTTGCTGATTCTCACTATATTTTAGCTTCTCTCTTCTTCTTTTTTCCTGCTTTCATGAGAAGGATTTCCAGATCTTGCAGACCTTGAACATGTTATCTTACTTGAATTTCTCTATTTTGTTCTTTACAGAGTTTCCTGTATCAGTTGTGCAAAGGAGTTGCTCATTGTCTAGGCCATGGAGTGCTACAGAAGTTACCTTTTGTTGGTTATTCATTCGTCTTCCTTTTCATTTCATTGATTCCATCCTTCTATAAATGTCATTGTACAAAAATATCAAAAATCTGATCTTGATCCGTTGGAACTACATGGAATAGAGATCTGAAGCATCAAAATCTCTTGGTGGACACAGAGAAAGGCATACTGAAGATTGCAGATCTTGGGCTTGGAAGAGCCTTCACAGTCCCTCTCAAGAGCTACACTCATGAGGTATGCATAGGTAGTGGAAAATGAGAAACCGGTCCATGTAATTTGGTTTAGATTACTCCTCTCAATCAAATCTGCTATTTAATTTCATGTTTGTTTCCCATTTCAGATTGTTACACTTTGGTACAGAGCTCCTGAGGTGTTGTTGGGATCTACCTATTACTCAACTAGAGTGGACATGGGTTAAATTTATTCTTCTTTCTTCATCTTCCATTGCATTATATGAATTTGAAGAAGAATAGCCTTAAAATGCTAATTTGTTTGTCTGAATTGGCTCAGTTGTATGTGTGGTGTCATGATTTTTGGTAATAAAAAAATTATAGTTGCCTTCATGAATTATTTAATATTCATGATAATTGCCTAATAGCCATCATATCCAAGAAATGAGTGGAGTTGTAGTCTTTGGTGTCATAGTTTCACGAATTACCATAAAATTGATGTTCCTGTTTCATTGAATTGGTCTCTTGTAGGAGAGACATTGAAATCCCCATTGCTCCAGCTTCTCTGTTTCTATAAAAATTGTATCCAACAACTGTACTTAGTTCTTGACTTCTTGTACTCTTCCTAAAACTTAGCAACTTTATTGAAATTTCTTCCGGTTATGAATTTCGATTTTTAAACTCAACTATTTTTTTTCTTTGGGTTGGATTACCAAAATGTTTAAAATAGATATTGTGCCTTTTCCAGAACAGCAGCCATGTTCAATCGTTCATCCTCAAATGATCGAGCATCCTTATGTTTTCAGTATGACTTGAAGAAAAAAAGAAAAACAAAATGCAGGTTTTTTCAATCATGTCACAGTCTCTCTCTCTCTCTCTCTCTCTCTCTCTCTCTCTCTCTCTCTCTCTCTCTCTCTCTCTCTCTCTCTCTCTCGATAATTGTTGTAAAACTTTTGCCAATATACAGGTAGGATGATACTCATGTCTTTGCAGTTGCATATGCGGCTTACAGGTAGGATCATACTCATGTTTTGCAATAAAACATGTTGTTTCTTCATTAGAATGTTCTTGTTTACAGATATGATTGATTGGAAACAGGGCAATGATTAATGAGGGAAAAAGCAACTCCATTCTGGTTAGTGGTGAAAGTGGTGCCGGTAAAACTAAAACCACAAAAATGCTTATGCAATATCTTGCCTATATATGTTTCTTTCTTCTATTAGTATTGTACAGTTATTACATAGAATGGTTTGATGGATGTTTTGATTGGTAGTTTGAACAATAGATGGCTTGGTGCATTGTATTTTTGTCTTCCTAATATGCCATTCTATGCAAGGATACCGAGTCAAATCATTTTTCTCAATTTCTAAGTTCTTAGCGCATGAAATACACCTTTGAAGTGGTATATTGTATTTTTGTTATATAAGCTACTGTTCTTGATCAACAGAGTTCGGTGGAGTGCCAGTGTGCCCCACCTTTCTTGAAAAAAAAGGGGGTATATTGTATTTTTGTTATATAAGCTACTGTGGTTTTTCTTATTATGCAGCTTGTTTAGTATGGATGGAGATTTTGCACCTGTGATTGAACTTGGAGCAAGGCTGCAGGTTGCCACGGTGGTTTCATTGTATGTAGGTAATCCAATTTGTGTTTCCACAGAAAATATGATTGCCAGATGGAGTGATTTTTTTTTTTTTTTATAAATGTTTTTGGTTTCTGAATTATGTTGTTTATGCTTTTTAGTATTATAATAGGAAGAGCCTCAAATTGCAGTTGTGTTTCATTGAAGTTGGATTTGAATTAATGTGGTAGCAATTTGTAGCTCAATTCCTCAACATGAAAGCTAGGAAAGTTATTTGTAATTTGGTTATCACTTTATTCAACTAATTATTTGAATTCATTTTAATATGCATCCAAACGCACGTTACATAGGATTTGTAACATCTGAAAAGAAAGGAGCTTAGCTAGTAATGCATCCTGAAGGATTTTACCCATTAGATCTATTTTTGGATGTATAATGTTTGAGTTTCCAACTAGATTCATACATGGACTCTATCAATGCAAGTTGCTACATCTTTGTTCTGAACTTCCATTTGAACAGCAAAAAGTGGAAACAGCCTTTATCCTCTGTCAATATTATGCTGCTTGTTTTGGAAGCTCAATTGACAAATACCGGTTTGCATGTAACAGAGGTAAGAAATACCATTATTATAATAATTTTTTTTTAAAAAAAAAGGAAGTGGCTACGGCTACAACAGTTCATTGTTCATGTAGAAGAATTTCATGATTTTATAAGTATAGATTTTACAAGTCAATTTTGTTGTAGTGCTTTTACATGCGTGTGCTGACCAAAACCCATAGGCAAGAAAGAAAAAAGACAAAGATCTTTAGCTTTTTTCTGCTTTTACCTTTTTTATAATTGTTGTATTGAAACATGAATCTATTGCTCATGAAACGATTTGAATATTAAGGTTTCCTTGTATGTAGCTTTTAGTGGATAATTTTAGCCATTCAACATTTTGGTCTTTTCTTGTCTGATGTCTTTTAAATCCTTCACTCTCTTACTCAATTTGTATGGTTATGTACTTCTTGTTTTGACTGACTGGCTGCCTATGTATTGTATCTTTGAATTCAAATTCATCTTGGGGTTCATCTTTGGTCATATTTTAGGGAAGAAGCTTCTTGGGTATGGCTAATTATCTCATTTCTTGATCATTTTGTGAAAATCTTGCAAAATTTCAGGAATTCTTGTTTTGTCTTTGTAAACTTCTAATGGTTGGATAAAAATGTAACTGCATGAAAACATTCAAACCTGAAATGGCCCAAGAGCATGTTTGGATGCACAATTTAATTTGATTATGAAAATTCAGTTCAACTAAGGCCAAGTAATGAAATTGCAATGGCTTTTCCTAGTATCCAGAATGAGGAAGTAGCCTTCAAACCACGGTTAGATTCCTTGCTTTAAAAAAGGAAGGTAATATAACTGCAAGTTGGAGAATAGTCCTTAAATGGTTGAAAGAAATGTCTTAGCTAAGAAAGTTGTAATTGCTTTATGCCCAAAATTTCCCATCTAAACACTAGTAAACCCTTTATACCTAAACAATTTTACAAGCATCCAAACAACACCATAGAGCCCCTTTGGTGTGATACCATTGAGTTTGAGTGGTGCCGTTCTGCATATTTATTCTTTCTACACCATTTTGGCTGATTGTGAACCTAAATTGTGGCAAGTTGGTGTAGGATTTGAGCTTCAAATTGAAAGTTCAGATTCTTTTCCAATCTTTGTTGTTCACATTGAGAATACTTTTTGTTGCAGAGGTTAGATTAATCCAGTCTCATTATTTCTCCTTTCTATTTTTTCAAAGAATATTTAGCAATGTCTATAGGGACATCAATGTCTGCAGTTACCTAATCATGGCAACATAGAGGAGCTTAAGTGAAGATCTCAACTTTCCGATGGCTCAATGGTACGTGCATGGTTTTCTTAATGTATATGGATAATAACTAGTCCATATATGGATTCTCTAGAGGTGCTTCAATGCATCGTGGCGTCACAAGGTCTTTCAAATTTCCTTCGTTTTCAACACCCATTTCTCTAGGTAGGAAGCGATTACATGCTGAAACTTCTGTTCTGTCCTGTTTTTCAGGCATCATCAACATGGGAGATGGCAAGCTCGATGAATCAGTCAGGTTGTGGGAAACAAGGATTTTTATCTTGAGACCTTTAGTAAGAGTTTTTTTTTTTTTTCTTGGAGCTTAATCCCCTTTATTCTTAATAAAGTATTCATTAATATAATTTGAATCCTGGATTTTCTTTTTCCAAGCTTATCGAATTCTACATGCAGCCATGAAAAGGGCTAGTTCTTAGATTACAGTCCCACATGCAATTCATTCAAAATCTATTGGTTACATTTCCATTTTCTGAGGATTCTAGTTTACTTTTCCATGTCCATGTTTTGTTTTTCCTCCATCCAAACACCCCTTGCTTTCTATAGTATCAATGATGATAGCAAGTTTTTTGCCCCACATCGATGAATGGCTTGGATTCCAGATGAAAGGCCAGGTTGTTGTCTGTGGTTGGGCTGGGATCTTGAAAGTGTGGGATCTCTCTCTCTCTCTCTCTCTCTCTCTCTCTCTCTCTCTCTCTCTCTCTCTCTCTCTCTCTCTCTCTCATTTGGATGTTTCTTTACCAGGCTAGATGAGAAGCAATCACCATATGATCTTCTTTGGGAGGATGGTGAAAAACTCTTTGGCAAGGTTGGATGCAGTAGACAAGTAAAACATGTTCATTTTATACTCACTGATGATTTCATCAAGCGAAAGTATTCCACCAATAACTCTCCCCCATCTGAGCTATTGGTTTCAATTGTCCATTTCTTGTTGTACAAAAGTGATAATCTGATATGGGAAATATTATTGGGCCCACCATATTATTGAGCATCACATAACCCATCTGTATATTGTATTAGCCACGTGCGATATTGATAGTATTGGCTGATACCATTGATATTGCATGTGGATCGGCTGATCAGATTCTACCAATCTGGACCTTGCAAAATATAAAAAAAAAAAAAAATTCTGGTTGTTGGCATTGAAATTTGGTTTTTGCACTATGATTCCTATTTTTTTCCTTTCTGTATTATCAAACGATTGTTGTAATCTGGGTCTTTCATATTCATTCATGTTAATGAGTTCAGATTTTTAGATGATCTTTACAATCCGTCTCTCCATTTGTAGATGATCGTTCAGGTTAATGAGTTCAGATTTTTAGATTTATGGATTGTTCTTGATGTTTTCTTTCTTTCTTTCTTTCTTAATTTAGACAATGTACCTGTTTAAATGGTTTTGAAAATGAATGACCTGTCTAAAAAAAATTTCCATGACTATGTCATATCTTTTTACATGTGCTCACAATTCAATTCAATAGTGCACCCAAACCCACCTGTATTTGTAATTGCATGTGGTTCAAGTTCAGTTCGATAGTGATCCAGATGCACGGGTGCGCCCAACACGGCTCGGGTGCATGGAAAACATACAATCTGTGGGTTATTGAAAGACCAGACAGTTCTCATACAAGGGCTTCCCGAATTGGTAACGTGGCAAACATGTTCAAATCCAACCGTTCATCTTGATCTGATCATCAAGTGGGGTCAAATGATAAGTCGGAGACTGATTTTTTTACCTGTTTTGAAGTTGATGGTAAGATCAATCTGGCTGCCAATGGGATGGATTGGCCTTTCGGGCTTTCGGCCTGGGCTTGCATTGGAATCCAGGCCCACCTTACAAACAGCCCAGATCTTGCAAAAAAAAAAAAAAGAAAAGAGAGAGAGGGTGGCCGGCAAAGATCGTGCCCAATCATCACAGTTCGGGCTTGGGTGGCCCATCATAAATCTAATTAAAAATATAGGCACCATCTGACCATCCACACATGCAAATGTATCCCCATGTGTAGACAAATCCAAACCGTTCATATAGTCCAATCCACTATAGATGGAGATAACAAATGATGACAATGAAAAGATACTTCTTTAGTCGTCCAATTGATGGTCATCAAATAAACGGCAGCGATCATCTAAAAAACTACTATTTCCATTAAACTTGTAAATTGCACTGCATACATCTCATAAATAAAAAAATAAAAATAAAAATAAAAATAAAAAGACTCTAGAAAAAAAAAAATTAGATGGGGTGTGTTGAATCAATAAATGGACGGTATAAATTAACTTATCTTGTGCATACACTGATATTATTAGAATTTCCTATAATGGCCGCGCCAGAAGAAGCTCGAGTAGATGTTTCGAAAGTACTTTGTAGGTTGCTTCGGTTGGGTGTACGGCGTCCCAATATAAGAACTTAGAAGCATCCTTACAAGTAGCAGTGTGGATGTTACAAAGTGGGCCTATTTCAAGAAAACCGGTCCCACAACATCCTCTCTTGGTGTCCACAAATCCTGCCCATCAAAATAAATAACCAAATAAATTAACGATCGAAGATCCATGGATTTCGTAAGGGAAATTAACATTGTCCAAGACACTGATTGAACGGTTAGAATTGCTGGATCAAGGTGATTCTTTAGAGAGATCAACAATCTCTAATCTGAGAGAATAGATTCGTCACCGTAACTTATCATTGAACCATGGCCCCATCTGTAGTGAATGGTTCATCAAGGAACCACCCTCCAATGGTTCTAATTACTAGACCACTATTTAAACCTCTTGAGAAAATGAAAATGAAAAGAATTACCATATTTTTCGGGATGATTGACCATGTCAGCAACTGGATCATAGACACCAGCATAGACGAATCTGCTTCCAGGCAGCCAAGACTGGATTTCAGGCAACAGATTCTTGAGCTTTGCATTGTAGATGGTAGCATCCAAGTTTTGTTCTTCAATGCACACCCGTTGCAATGGTTTCTTGAATTTTGTAGTTATTTGAAATGGGATGCAGCCGATCGGCGCAAGGCCCGGCACGATGAACTTTCTACCGCCGAGATGGTATAATTGCTGCACATGATCATATTAGAAAATGTAAAAATTGAAAGCATTTCAAGAAGCAATCAGGCTATTTTATTTTATTTTAGTCTAAAGGGTGAATGGTCCACAACAACCACAGCTCTGTTAACTCCCTAGAATCGACTCGAAATTGAGTTCAAGCCAAGTTGAGCTTGGATAAAACAAATATATCACAGTGGGCCCCAAAGAATCCCTGTCAGGACCATCTGTCTCTAGTCAGGTCCTGGTAGGGGTAGTACCCAATCCGTGTTGCAGATTAGCTGTCATTAGAAACAAATATTCATATAGTAGGCCCACCTAATGAACAATCAGAGATCTTAGTCACAGAGAGAGAGAGAGAGAGAGAGAGAGAGAGAGAGAGAGAGAGAGAGAACCTCGAGCTGATTACGTAGCTTTTGCAGTAGAAAATCTTGGTACCCACTAATGTTGTGGAACTGCCACCTCCTTGAAGGAATATCATACCAGTTGAATATAAAGTCATTAGTCCCTGCACTAATCAAGATTAGTGCATTACTAATTGTCTTATTAGCCTCTTGATCACTTATGATTGACTTAAGTCTAGTTATATAGTTCTTAAACATCGAAAGCTGCCTCGACACCGGTATCACGCCAGTTGCTACTGTGGTCAGGTCATCGATACCGGAACCCGCTGACGCAAAGTTAACACCGGTCTTGATCTCATCATCCGATAGCAATGGATTCAAGAATGGCGGTAACGATTCCTTTATGCCTAGCTCGGACACTAGCATATCGGGCATCAGCCGACCATCCGAGAAGCGGCCCGTGGCCTCATAATCAGGGTAATCCACACCATAGGGCGGGTGGTCAGCCTTCAACATTGTATCAATATAGTTGTTGTTGCCTGTGTCGACAGTAGAATCGCCGAAGACTAGAACGGCGGGGAACTTCTTCTTCATTGGCGACGTGCCGTGGGCGTGGGCGGGGCATGCCATGATGGTGATGAACGCGTACGAGAGAATGATGGAGAGGACGATTCTCGCCATTGTGATTTTTTGGTTTTGAATATTTGAGGCTGTTAGTGCTTTTATTTATAGTGTTGGTTAATGCGGTAACTTGCAACGCGGATTTACTGCGAAAGGGAAGTTCCTGCGCAAGGATGCTGGGTGGGGTCCACCGTGATGTTTTTGAGGAATCCAACCCGTCCATCCGTTTTAGTAGCTTATTTTAGGACGTGTGACAAAAAATAAAGTGTATCCAAAACTTAAGTGGATCAAACGAGAGGAAACAGTGGGAATTCAGTGAGCACCGTTGAAGCATTCTCATACACATAAAAGTTTTATATCAGCCTATATTTTCAGTTTTTTCAATTCATCCCAATGGGAATGACCTTATAAACGGTTTAGATAGCATATAAACATCAAGGTAGATCCAAGAATGTTTCAACGGTAAGAATTTCTTTTCCCAAATTTCCTTCTCGTGTGACCCACTTTAGTTTTGTATCCACCTAATTTTTGGTTGAACGTCCTAAAATTAGCTCGTAAAATGGATGGACGGAATGGATTTATCACATACATTGAAGAGGGCCCACCCAATATCCTTGCGCAAGAACTTCCTGCGAAAGACTTTCCAGGAAATCCGCGTCCTGCAGGGAAGCAGCTTGCGTAACGAGTAACTCAGTACTCCTAGCGTACTGAGTAAACTCTGTGGAGCCACCTTCATTCATGCATTATATCAACTCCATCCATCCGTTTTATCATATAATTTTATTTCTTTAAACAAAAAATTAGTTATATATAAAGGTCGAATGGACCACACTACCTGAAACAGTGTGAATTAAAGTCTACCGTTGAAAAAGTTCTTGGGACCCACAGAAGTTTTAGATCAATATGATATTTCTTTTTTCCCTTCATCCATGTATTTTTTTATCTTATGAAAAGTTTGGATGATAAATAAACATCACTGGGGCCTTGGAAAGGTTTCAACGGTGGAAATCAACACTTTCACTGTTGCCTTTGGTATGGTTTACTTGAGCTTTTGATATACTTCAGTTTTGGGCTGAACCCCTTAAATGATCTGGAAAAACGGATGGTCGGCGTAGATAAACCACGTGAAATAACAGTGGGCCCAACAAAATTTATTCAGTAAAATAACAGCGTACTGAATAACTCAGTACCCAATCCTATTTCGTCCTGCAACGAATTGGATACTGCCCCTGACACAAGCCAATGGCTACTGGTAGGTGCTCTGTGGCCCCACAATGATGTATGTGTTTCATCCATGCTGTCCACCCATTATTTCAGATCATTTTATTGTAACAGACCAAGAATGAGGTTGATCCAAATCTCAACTAGACCGCACAGTATTGATTGAATACCCACCATTAAAAACTTCTTGGGGCCACAAATGTTTTGGATCAAGCTAATATAATTTTTTTTCCCTTCATCCAAGTCTATATGACCTAATCAACAGGTTAGATGTCAAATAATCGTTACAGTGGACCCTAGAAGGTTTTTAATAGTGGACATTCAATTACTACTGTTTTCCCATGGTGTGGTCCACCTGAGGTTTATATATAGTTCATTTTTATGGCTGTTCAAAAGGATGGTTGAAGAAAAATAGCCAGTGATCCCAATTCTAAGGGAGAAATCTGACTGTCAGTAGCTTGTTATCAGAATATATCTTATACTCCTTCATAATTGTATTGGTGATTTAGATGGTTTGGATTGTCTTCAACGTTGGCAAGCATGAGATGACGAAGCACTAAAAATGGTGGTAAACTAACATAGTAATCTGCAAAGTGTAAATATGGCAAGGATTGCGTCCTACACCCGCCCGGATGGTAATCCATCCGGGCAGGGCTCTATGGGCCCCACCATGATGTAAGTGTTTTATCCACACTGTTCATCACTTTTATCAGATCATTTTAAGGTTATGATACTAAAATTGAGACAGGTCCAAAGCTCCATTGGACCACACCAAAGGAAGATACAGTGATAATGACACCCATTGTTGAAAACTTTTGAATGGCTACCATGATGTTTTTTTTACCATCCAACCTATTCATAAGGTCATGTAGACATGGATGAAGTGAAAACTTAAATATTAACTTGATCTGAAACTTCTCCAGCTCCCAAAAAGTTTTTAATGGTGGACGTTCAATCCCCCACTTTGTGGTCCACTTAAGCCTTTCACCTGCCTCATTTTTAGTACCGTACCTTAAAATAATCTGATAAAAGTGATAAATTACATCACGGTGTGCCCCACATAGACTTGTCTGGACAGATTGTCGTCCGGGCAGGGTAGGACGCAATCCGCGTCCAATTTACTAGAATACATCGAATTATATTTCTTGTGGAAGCCTTTACCATAAAGTTGCTACACTAGAAACTTAAGTGGGACCCACCGTGATGTTTGTGAGAAATCTACCCTGTCCATACATTTTTAAAGCTCATTTTAGGACTTGAGACTAAAATTGAACAGGATCCAAGACTTGAGTAGACCGCATTGAAGGACAAGGTGGGTAGGGAAATTGAAAATTGGTAACAATCTATACTATAACTAGGCTAGGTTATGTGAAAAAAGATAAATTGAGAAGTAGATAGATGTGTTTGGTATAAGACCTTGACTTCTTCTTCATGTTCTTTTTTATACCTTATCGAGGAGGTAGAACCCTCGCTGGGTTTCCTTGTTGATCTTGAATCATTCGTATTTGCGACGTGTTTTCTTGATAAGAAAATCTCCTGATGGATTGGGAACTGCTGCCTTCTATGATTCTCTTCTCACAATTGATCCATTTGATAGAGATGTTTATGGCCCACTAATTGGAATGATTAGGAAATTACTGATCAATCATGCCCATTCACCTCGTAGACCACCTACTGCACTTCTAATCTAAGTGTTGGATGGTCCAAATTAAACCACCACCTGCATTCAACCTTCCTTCCCATGATGGTTTGGAGTGTTGGAAAGGATAGATGGACAGGATCCCCTTGATACCAATATATTATGAGAGATATGTCAAATTAGATCTTCCATCTAGTTTTCTCATTCTCTTGATCCTAATTGAACCACGACTACATGATCGAGTACTCAATCTCTCTCATTCCTTTTTTTTCTAATCAATATATGGCTTGAGATCTAATATAGTCGTTATCCATTTTCTCCCAATTTAGGTCCGAACCATAATTGAGTTTACTTGGAAATCAGTCTAATCTCCCTATATTCGAAACCGTCTAGAATGCTAGAGACTCTTTAAACATCTCTGAAAAGATCTTCCATTTTGGAAGGACTGTGAGAGATGGCTTCGCCGAGTATATCATAGCCAAATATTTGGTAAGATACATTCTCTCAATAAGTCGGCCTCGCTAAGTGTATAATAGCCAGATATATGATAAGAAATGTTCTCTCAATGAGTCTTTTTGTAGACGCGCTGGGTATGCTGCCTTATTAATTAACACATTTACTTGTGGCCACATGACATATGTCAATTTGCTCCTTTAAAAGCATGCATAAGGGTATATGCCTCCGTATTAATAACAGAATACGTAAAGGAACATCGAGCAACCAGTACTAACCTCATAGTGTCAATATGTGGTAGCTCTCTATTGGTCCATGTCAGGGTGCCAAAAATGGGTGTGAACACATTCCATACATATCTTGCACCCACCATGCTAGTTTGTTCGAGTGTATGCTTTGTGGCTTATCTGTTCCTCATATTCTGTCCATAAAAAAAAAACTTAGATTAACTGGAGTCTTATAGCTTCTCAAGTCAGGTGGGTTTGGGCGGAGAATTCCTCTTATCCCTCTCCTAAAGTGAGTATCGCATTATCACACAATATATCATCCATTCATTATACCATTCAATGCAAGAACTAACCAAATCCCTTATATTTCCCTTGCATTTTATCAAGTTTTGTGAAGTATAGATCGTACGTTTGTATGGCAAAGATGGTACCTACACTACAACAAAATCGGGTTTTGTGGACACTTTGGGGGGACCCTTTGTGGCACTAACTAAAACCGAGCGCCGACCCTTGCAGCCTATAAATTTATATATATATATATATATATATATATATATATGTATATATATATATATATATATATATATATATATATATATATATATATTAAAAAAGCCCTAGCCCATTTCTATTCATTCCCTCTCCCCGCCCCTGACTCTCTCTCTCTCTCTCTCTCTCTCTCTCTCTCTCTGCAACTCCATGACCTCGACTCTCTCTCTCTCTCTGCAACTCCACGAACCCAACTCTCTCTCTCTCTCTCTCTCTCTCTCTCTCTTTGCAACTCCACAACCCATATTTCGACAGCAGAACCACCTTCTGTTGCAGCTCCAGCAGCTACCGACCACGGAGAAGCAACCTTCGTGGCACAATGACTCTTGGTCTCCCTCTCCCTCTCTCAGGTCTCTCTCTCTCTCTCTCTCTCTCTCTCTCTCTCTCTCTCTCTCTCTCTCTTTCAATCTTGCGTTCAATCTCTCTTAAGATAAAGCATCTTCAATGTTGAAACCCTAATTAATATTTTACAATGGTGAATTCCTAATTAGGGATTTACAATGTTGAAACCCTAATACACATCTGGTTGGTTTATAGGTACCTTGTTCCATTGTTCGGCCCATTTTTTCATGTTCACACATTTGCAATATGGGTGAACGTTCCTTGTAGGACATTGGACATGAAGTAGATGATGCCAGAGGCCCATATTGGAACAATTCGGATGATGCATTTGTGCTCTTTGATCTGTCGGATAGTGCAAAGGCATTATGGATTTGTAGAACCGTCTGACATTAGTTCCCCATCAGTTATGATGATAGCTTTGTTTAGGAAGCTGACGAAGCAGCATGATCATGGTATTAGATTTCTTCTCACCAGTAGCAAAAAATGATTTGCATGTAACCACTTGTTGGACGATATCATTAATCCCAACCGTCGGATTAATGGTAAGCTATTTGATCCATTTTGATCCTAACTATCATAAAACATTTGATTTTATATATGCTAATGAATAAGTGTACACACGTGGCTATCTTCATGAATCGACCAGTTTGGTTTTTGTGCTAAAATGTGGCCCACCACGCTTGCTCTTATTTTTTAGGTGTTATGATCGTGTGGGGTCCAACTATCAATATCTGACCACTATAAGGGGGCACGATAGGATTCATCCATATAGCCTATGTGATATGTTCATGCGAGATCCAGGCCATTCTTCAGGTGAGCCCCACCTAGTGTGTTAGTAAAAAATTGAGGCCGGTCCAACTGCAGAAATGTGTGAACCGTTGGCCAAGTTTGTTTGTTTATTTTTTTATATAATACACATGTTGGACATAGGGTAGATCTTTTTTGGCCATTAATTCTGTTTTTCTCAACCACAACAGCATGAGAGGTTGGGTTTCATCTAAGCACGTTTGTTTCGAGTTCTAGGAATTAACATGATAGCTTATTAAAAAATTTGGGTCACGTGTAACTGAAGCCTGCAATTCATTGGCGATCTTTAATGATTTATATGTAACTGATATGGGAATTGAAATTCCTAATCTCTAATATGGGAATCAAAATCCCTAATATTGGATTGATCCTCCATACCTGATGCACAGTGTCTCTGATACCAACTGTAAGTTCTTATTGCAGAACTGCCAAAGGATCTACTGTACATTGGATATGAAAGATCGATGAAGAAGATGGCTTACCTTGTTGAGTCGCCATTGCTATGAAATCAGAATGCCGAGATCTTCCTCTCCTTACACCTTTTAAAGAAGCTATAATGGAGTTGTAACTTCTGTCGATGGTATTGGATTGGGGACCCAACCCTGTTAATATAAGTTAAAGGGGTGAGGAGTTTGAAACCCATCAAAACTCCTCTCCCCAAGGCTCCACACGAATTGGTAATCCTAGTTCTTCTAAAACACTGTGTGTGTATCACAATTGTAACACTCCACCCCTTACACAAAATTCTGGATGTATCACATCTTAGTGGGGCCCACAGGTGCACCCGATCACACTATCCAACCTTTAGGTTAATCTAGACCATTGATCAATAAGGCCCGCCTTATAAGATTCTTTCAAAAAAGACTACAGGTTTCATAAATGATGGATATTGATTTGTAGATTACGGAGCTAAATGCGCTTATGTTTACTCCTAGTGCAAATATCATGTTGAATGCTTGTTTATGTAAGAGTTTGGATGCTGATTTTTTGTTTCTCTTTCTTTTTATTGTGAATATTTCAAATCTGTATAGGTGGCTGAGTTAATGCAGTGTCCTGTTTTGTTGCCTACTTGCTTACCTTACCCGCAACATCATTTAGTAACTTTATTCATTTTGATGTGTCTCATGTACTCTTATATGTGAGAAACTCAAAAGATTGGTCACGTTTTTCCTTTTCTTTATTGATGCATATTGTCACCTATTTCTTTTAGTATTCTTTGCTCCCGGTTTGATATTTGTTTATTCATATAGGAGGTTTTCGTGATTCAATACGACATATTCTTGCCCTTATTCTTTGCATCTTATGAGTAGAGGGCCTCTTCCAAGTTTTCCATTTCTTACTGATATAGGGATGAACGTGAGGAGGTCAATCACCGTCTTCCTCAAGGATAATTACTCTAAATCCATGTAGCTTCTTTGGACTCCTCATAGAAACTTCTCGAATTCATGAGGAAAAAAGTAAGAAAAATAAAATAAATTCTATAAAATTCATAATTTGATCGATGAATGAAATAAACGAGTTCACAACCCTTTAAATAGGGATACTAAGCAATGGAAGAAATTTCAGAATCAAACTACTACTAAAACTCCTAGAATTCATAACTTACTATAAATAGTAAACTTACTATTTATAGACGGTCATGATGGCTCAAGGTTTTCGGCGAAAAATAATAAGTATCCTATTTGGCTTCATCATGCTATTCTTCTAATTATTCTAAGCACTTTTCACGTTGGGCGCGACTCCTAAAGCCCAACGGATGAAGAGTTATAATTAAACTAAAACGTACTATTTATAGTAAAAAAGGAATTAAAACAGGTAAACGACCATCGATCTGATGGTATTTCGCAAATCCGACTAGCATAACCAGGCGCACCTAGGTTCGGTGGCTAAAGTAGCTCGTCTTACCCCAAAATCATATATGGTACATCGAATAACTCATTCCAGATTGCGAGATGCACCCGATTTAAGGTCTAATGGTCTGGATCACTTCTGTCGTCGACTGGGCCTTTTCTGATCCATCTTAGCCATGAAACTATCCGCGACCCACTCTACATCACTTAGGTGTTCGGCCCATTTTTTTTTTTTGTTGAAAGTGTAATTTTGTTGTATTACAGTTCATTATTGGCCACTCATTGCAATTTGGAATACTTTTGGCACATTCCTTTTCTATGGTGGAGTCTATAAGTCTGGACTTTGGATTACTTAACCATGAGAGTAAGATGTCGTATTAATCATATCTGATTAATGGCCAGACACTTTATGGTCCAGTAAGATGGATGTAAAACATTCCTCCTTTCTGAAACCAATGCATCATATGTAACTTTAATTATCTAAATCACCACTCCAAGCCTGTTTGGGAGCGTGGATTTGAAACCACCTGGATTCGGAACCCCCTGGATTTGAAATCCTCTTGTTGTGTTTAGCACCCTAGATTGAGAATCAACTTTAATCCAAAAGTAGCTATTCATAGTATATTTGCAGGGGTTTGAATTTAAATCAACTTTAATATCCACCGTGATGTTTGTGAGAAATCTACCCCGTTCACACATTTTTAAAGCTCATTTTAGGGCTTGAGACTAAAATTGAACAGGATTCAAGACTTGAGGATCCAAGACCTGAGTGGACCGCATTGAAGGAAAAGGTGGGTAGAGAAATTGAAAATTAGTAACAATCTATACTATAACTAGGCTAGGTTATGTGAAGAAAGATAAATTGAGAAGTAGATGGATGTGTTTGGCATAAGACCTTGACTTCTTCTTCATGTTCTTTTTTATAGCTTATCGAGGAGGTAGAACCCTCGCTGGGTTTCCTTGCTGATCTTGAATCATTCGCATTTGCGACGTGTTTTCTGGATAAGAAAATCTTCTGATGGATTGGGAACCGCTGGCTTCTATGATTCTCTTCTCACAGTTGATCCATTTGATAGAGATGTTTGTGGCCCACTAATTGGAATGATCAGAAAATTACTGATCAATCATGCCCATTCACCTCATGGACCACCTACTACACTTCTAATCTAAGTGTTGGATGGTCCAAATTAAACCACCACTTGCATTCAACCTTTCTTCCCATGATGGTTTGGAGTGCTGGAGAGGATAGATGGACAGGATCCTCTTGATACCAATATATTATAAGAGATGTGTCGAATTAGATCTTCCATCTAGTTTTCTCATTCTCTTGATCCTAATTGAACCACGACTACATGATCGGGTACTCAAGCTCTCTCATTCCTTTTTTTCTAATCAATATATGGCTTGAGATCTAATATAGTCGTTATCCATTTTCTCTCAATTTAGGTCTGAACCATAATTGAGTTTGCTTGGAAACCAGCCTAATCTCCTTATATTCGAAACCGTCTACAATGCTAGAGACTCTTTAAACATCTCTGAAAAGATCTTCCATTTTGGAAGGACTGTGAGAGACAGCTTCGCCGACTATATTATAGCCAAATATTTGGTAAGATACATTCTCTCAATAAGTCGGCCTCGCCAAGTGTATAATAGCCAGGTATATGATAAGATACGTTCTCTCAGTTAGTCTTTTTGTAGACATGCTGGGTATGCTACCTTATTAATTAGCACATTTACTTGTGGCCACATGACATATGTCGATTTGCTCTTTTAAAAGCATGCGTAAGGGTATATGCCTCCATATTAATAACAGAATACGTAAAGGAACATCGAGCAACCAGTACTAACCTCATAGTGTCAACACGTGGCGGCTCTTTATTGGTCCATGTCAGGGCGCCAAAAATGGGTGTGAACACATTCCATACATATCTTGCACCGACCATGCTAGTATGTTCGAGTGTATGCTTTGTGGCTTATCTGTTCCTCAGATTCTGTCCATAAAAAAACTCAGATTAACTGGAGTCTTATAGCTTCTCAAATTAGGTGGGATTGGGTGGAGAATTTCTCTTATCCCTCCCCTAAAATGCGTATCGTATCATCACACAGCATATCATCCATTCATTATACCATTCAACGCAAGAACTAACCAAATCCCTTATATTTCCCTTGTATTTTATCAAGTTTTATGAAGTAGAGATCGTACATTAGTATGGCAAAGATGGTACCTACACTACAATAAAATCGGGTTTTGCGAACGCTTTGGGGGGACCCTTTGCTGGCACTAACTAAAACCGAGCGCCGGCAATAATTTATAAATTTTATATATATATATATATATATATATATATATATATATATATATATATATATATATATATATATATATATATATATATATTAAAAAGTCCTAGCCCATTTCTATTCATTCCCTCTCCTTGCCCCCGACTCTCTCTCTCTCTCTCTCTCTCTCTCTCTCTCTGCAAGGGCAGACCTCGACTCTCTCTCTCTCTGCAACTCCACGAACCCAACTCTCTCTCTCTCTCTCTCTCTCTCTCTGCAACTCCACGACCCATATTTCGGCGGCGGAACCACCTTCTGTTGCAGCTCCAGCAGCTAACCACCGCGGAGAAGCAACCTTCGTGGCACAATGACTCTCGATCCCCCTCCCTCTCTCAGTCTCTCTCTCCCTCTATCAATCTCGCAATCAATCTCTCTCTTAAGATAAAGCATCTTCAATGTTGAAACCCTAATTAATATTTTATAATGGTGAATTCCTAATTAGGGATTTACAATGTTGAAACCGTAATACACATCTGATTGATTTATAGGTACCTCGTTCCATTGTTCGGCCCATTTTTTCATGTTCACACATTTGTGATATGGGTGAACGTTCCTTGTTGGACATTGGACATGAAGCAGATGATGCCGGAGGCCCATATTGGCACGATTCGTATGATGCATTTGAGTTCTTCGATCTGTTGGATAGTGCAAAGGCGCCATGGATTTGTAGAACCGTCTGGCATTAGTTCCACATCGGTTATGATGGCAGCTTTGTTTAGGAAGCTGAAGTAACATGATCATAGTATTAGAATTCTTCTCACCGGTCGCGAAAAATGATTTGCATGCACTCACTTGTTGGACTTGATCATTAATCCCAGCCATCGGATTACTGGTTATATGTTTGGTCCATTTGGAACCTAACTATTATAAAACATTTGCTCTTATGTATCCAAATGAATAGGTGTTCATCGTATGAGGCCCACCCACTGAATGGAGTGGCGTGGTTTTTTGTGCCGGAATATGGCCTACCACGCTTGCTCTTATTTTTTAGGTGTTATGATCGTGTGGGGTCCAACTATCAATATCTTACCACTATAAGGGGGCACGATAGGATTCATTCATATAGCCTGTGTGATATGTTCATGCGAGATCCAGGCCATTCTTCAGGTGAGCCCCACCTGGTGTGTTAGTAAAAAATTGAGGCCGGTCCAACTGCGGAAATGTGTGAACCATTGGCCAAGTTTGTTTGTTTATTTTTTTATATAACACACATGCTGGACATAGGGTAGATCTTTTTTGGCCATTAATTCCGTTTTTCTCAACCACAACAGCATGAGAGGTTGGGTTTCATCTAAGCATGTTTGTTTGAGTTCTAGGAATTAACATGATAGCTTATTAAAAACTTTGGGTCACATGTAACTGAAGCCTACAATTCATTGGCGATCTTTAATGATTTATATGTAACTGATATGGGAATTGAAATTCCTAATCTCTAATATGGGAATCAAAATCCCTAATACTGAATTGACCCTCCATACTTGATGCACAGTGTCTCTGATACCAACTGTAAGTTCTTATTGCGGAATTGCCAAAGGATCTACTGTGCATTGGATATGAAAGACCGATGAAGAAAATGGCTTACCTTGTTGACTCGCCATTGCTGTGAAATCGGAATGCCGAGATCTTCCTCTCCTTACACCTTTTAAAGAAGTTGTAATGGGATTGTAACTTCTGTCGATGGTATTGGATTGGGGACCCAACCCTGTTAATATAAGTTAAAGGGGTGAGGAGTTTGAAACCCATCAAAACTCCTCTCCCTAAGGCTCCACACAAATTGGTAATCCTAGTTCCTCTAAAACATTGTGTGCGTATTACAATTGTAGCACTCCACCCCTTACACAAATTTCTGGATGTATCACATCTTAGTGGGGCCCACAGGTGCACCCGATCACACTATCCAACCTTTAGGTTAATCTAGACCATTGATCAATAAGGCCCACCTTATAGGATTCTTACAAAAAAGACTGCAGGTTTCATAAATGATGGATAAGTGATCCTATGATTTGTAGATTACGGAGCTAAATGCGCTTATGTTTACTCCTGGTGCAAATATCATTTTGAATGCTTGTTTATGTGAGAGTTTGGATGCTGATTTTTTGTTTCTTTTTCTTTTTATTGTGAATATTTCAAATCTGCATAGGTGGCTGAGTTAATGTAGTGTCCTGTTTTGTTGCCTACTTGCTTACCTTACTTGCAACATCATTTAGTAATTTTATTCATTTTGATGTGTCTCATGTACTCTTATATGTGAGAAACTCAAAAGATTGGTCACGTTTTTCCTTTTCTTTATTGATGCATATCGTCACCTATTTCTTTTAGTATTCTTTGCTCCCAGTTTGATGTTTGTTTATTTATATAGGAGGTTTTCGTGATTCAATACAACATATTCTCACCCTTATTCTTTGCATCTTATGAGTAGAGGGCCTCTTCCAAGTTTTTCCATTTCTTACTGACGTAGGGATGAACGTGATGAGGTCAATCACCGTCTTCCTCAAGGATAATTACTCCGAATCCATGGAGCTTCTCTGGACTCCTCATAGAGACTTCTCGAATCCACGAGGAAAAAAGCAAGAAAAATAAAATAAATTCTATAAAATTTGTAATTTGATTGATGAATGAAATAGATGAGTTCACAACCCTTTAAATAGGGATACTAAGCAATGGAAGAAATTTCAGAATCAAACTACTACTAAAACTCCTAGAATTCGTAACTTACTATAAATAGTAAACTTACTATTTATAGATGGTCATGATGGTGCAAGGTTTTTGGCGAAAAATAGTAAGTATCCTATTTGGCTTCATCATGCTATTCTTCTAATTATTCTAAGCACATTTCACGTTGGGCCCGACTCCTAAATCCCAACGGATGAAGAGTTATAATCAAACTAAAACTTACTATTTATAGTAAAAACGGAATTAAAACAAGTAAATGACCATCGATCTGATGGTATTTCGCAAACTCGACTAGCATAACCCGGCGCACCTGGGTTGGGTGGCTAAATAGCTCGTCTTACCCCAAAATCATATATGGTACGTCGAATAACTCATTTCGGATTGTGAGATGCACCCGATTCAAGGTCTAATGGTCCGGATCACTTCTGTCATCGACCGGGCCTTTTCTGATCCATCTTGGCCATGAAACTATCCGCGGCCCACTCTACATCACTTACTTAGGTGTTCGGCCCATTTTTTTGTTGAAAGTGTAATTTTGTTGTATTATAGTTCATCATTGGCCACTCATTGCAATCTGGAATACTTTTGGCACATTACTTTTCTATGGTGGAGTCTGTAAGTCTGGACTTTGGATTACTTAACCATGAGAGTAAGATGCTGTATTAATCATATCCGATTAATGGCCAGACACTTTATGGTCCAGTAAGATGGATGTAAAACATTCCTCCTTTCTGAAACCAATGCATCATATATAACTTTAATTATCTAAATCACTACTCTAAGCCTGTTTGGGAGCGTGTATTTGAAACCACCTAGATTCGGAACCCCTTGGATTTGAAATCCTCTTGTTGTGTTTAGCACCCTAGATTGAGAATCGACTTTAATCCAAAAGTAGCTATTCATAGTATATTTGCAGGGGTTTGAATTTAATTACTAAATCAACTTTAATATCTCTAATTAGTGAACTTATGTAATTTTTGACACAATGGTTGTAATAAGCCTGCTGAAATATATACTTTGCCAAAAAATGATGAAATTTCAAGTCTTAAATGGGCCACAACACAAGATCACGTTCGAGTGACTAACCAACGATTTTTAACCATTGATTTACATGGACAATGTTTGGACGGTGCTGATCATCGTATCAATGTAATTATAGTGATGCAATTGATAATCTAATTATTTTAGGATATTTTTGGTGGGCCATGTGTCCAATAGATTAATAATCTAGTGAAACACATGTTACACATGCAATTATGTGAATGATTTTTGATGTAATCTAAGGTCTCACCTTGGATTTCAAACCCCCTGTTTGAGGGGACGAGATTTGAAACCCCCAGTTACTTTATGGTGCCTAGAGGTGTACACGAGTTAATTCGAGTTGAGCTTGGCACAACTTGACTTGGCTCGGCCTGTAACACCCCCTTTTTTCCAATGGTGGGTTCCACTGTTTCCTATGATGTGGCCCACTTGAGCTTTAGATTGCCCTAATTTTTAGGCCCATGCCCTAACTTTAATAGGCAAAACTGATGGGTGGAGTGGATTTGTCATGACATCTATGTGGGGCCCACTATTTTTTTTTTAAAAGAATTTGAGTGACGTGTATCAACCCTGCTCTAATTTTCTCTCTTATTCCTTCTTCTTCATTTCACAAAGAGAAAACTGGACCCATCTGCCTCTAACCAACCATCATCGTTGGGACCCACCTTTGGGATCCAAACGGTCCATTCAAATCGGAATCCCATAAAACTCCACCTGTTTCAGTCCTTTGCTCCAAAACCTTTAGTACGGCCCACATGTGATCCCAATCTTCTTTATTTTTAAGTTCATAACCCTTCATGACATTGCAAAACTAACGAAAGGCTTAGACTCTTTTCACACCACCTTATCCCATTAAAACTGGAAGCTAAGCCTCTCGGGGTGCACAATTAGTGCACGAAACCCATCTTCTACCGAACTCCATCCACATTCGGAAACACGGCTTTTTATTGATCCACAAGACTTCCATCCAGAGAATCCTTTATGTCCATCCTTTCAATCTTAGCCATTGATCAACTCATCCCTCAGATCTATCTGCTTTGCTAAGTTACAAATCATTATTAATGTGTTGTGCCACACATCTCTCTTTCTCTCTCTAACTCTTCGAAGTACGGAAACTAAGCAATCCGCTTGAGACCTTCCAACTCTTGTCAGTTGCTTGATCTGCTAGCTCTTGTTGCTCCAACACAATTTTAGTGCTAACACCAGACATGGGATTCTTTCACATCAGAATATTTATTCACAATCAAGTAGGTGATCTTCCCCGTTGAAAACATTACATTATGTTGAGTTTAGTTGATAATTAATATGTACATTGAATTGATTTGAGCATTATTGTGTAAATTGAAATTACTTGAATTTATTTGATTCTCATTATATAGATTAATTAGATTTATTTGAGCATTGCATCTAGTATAAATTTTATTTAATTTATGTTTCATATTGTAGAACGCATTTAATTGACTGGTGTTGTTGGTGCTCTACCCTAGAAATGATCATGTTGTTATGGGTGCTCTGCCCGAGTCTGTAACACCCTGGAAATCGGGGGTCGCGCATATACTCAACTCCCGAGTTCCCGAGAGTCACCATTAACAGATTTTATTAATATGCGTTAAATTTGTTTAAGTTGCGCAGCCTGAAATTTCCTGAACATGAAACATAAACACGCAAGTCTGCTGAAATGAAAGAGGTCTGTCATATATATACAGGTTCAAAATATAAATGGGTCGCACAAGGCGTTGCTCAACCAAAACAACAAAAGAATATTATGTCCAAAAAGAATAAGGCCGAGCTCATTGCCTAGCCATCCAATCCCGCCCCTCAAGCTGGCGGAGAACCCTCCATCAACTGGAAGTACGATAGCTCGTCCTCCTCGTCCAAGCTCGCCTCGCCAAGCTCCTCCAGTCCCGAGTCACCTGCATCTATGAATGGGTCTGGTTGGTGTTTTAAAACACCGTCCCAAAGTGGGAGTGAGTGATCAACTCAGTGGGTGCTATTAGTCTCAAGTTATCATAGGCATCAATTATAATACGGTCTTAATGAAAAGCAGACAATCACATACGTCTAAGTAATCTTATTAATGCGCATGTATGCAGCATGACATAATGCATGCCCTTACCACAACGCTCCCTCGTGCGACACCATCTAACGATCGCCAATGACAACACTCCCTAAGTGCGACCTCGACTACCGAGTCGCCAACCTAACTAGTGCAATGCAATGTGATCGTGTTAGCCGAGTTATTAGTTAGGTTTATTCATCTAGCAGATTTAGAAATCTGGTACACCCTACGTATCAATGCCCTAAACAGGTTGCGAGGTCAAGGCCCCCCAATGCATGAGGCCAATACCCCGCGGTCCGTGATCCCGTCGGGTTCCTCATCCCCGACTTCAAGCACATGAGGAGTGTCATGAAAAAGGGATCGCTCGCGGTCACTACGGAGAGGCGCGGTATCCCAGCATAGGCCGACAGCTCGGACACAGTGTCCCATTCTACCATGCCCGGCTCACGAGGCTGTGGACTAATTTTCAAGTGGGTTATTGATGGGCTACCACGGTTGTGGGGTATTCCAGGTTCTAAACATATGTGAACAAACAGGGTTAACAATCAAGGTTGGTCAGTCAGTAGGCTAGACCTCACGAGTCAGGCGAGTGTGAGGCGTGTGGCATCGGCACGAAGGTTCCATATAGTCGAACTACAACTACCCGATCACACTCGCCCAAACCCACAAGTCCAACCATAGCGTAGTCCTACCGATGGGACTACCGTCTCTCCTCAAGTTCCTGACCAACCCAAGGGTAGTAATAGTGACTCATAGCATGCCAACAACAAAGCAACATCCAACATATTCAACACCTTGTTCTCATGTTGCTCAACATATAAATCAATTTTTTTTAACAAGCAAACCCTTAATATCATGAATAAAGTGTATGTGTGTGGTGTGGGTTGGTGAGAAAATTAACACTTTCTCCATGTTGAGAAATCATGTACACAAGAGTAATGAAATCATACGTGATATGAAGCAACAACATATGAAAGTCAACACGGCATGAGCATATGATCATCCGTACACCAAATCATGTGAGAAACATGAACGACATCATGAGAGAGAGCCAAACATGTAAATCCATACCATTCCATCCAATATACCATTCCTAGGATTTCCCTAGACTCTCCAATATAACATCTAAGCAATCAAAATCATTAATCTCATATTGAAATTGGTGCTAGGCCACCTAAGATCAATAGTCTGCACCTTCGAATTCGTTGGAGGTTTATGAACGAACTAGGAGCGGGGATTTTGGGATTTGAATCGCCGGAGTCCCTAAAGCATACATTTGTATGTTAGAATCCCATGTAAGCATCTCCTCTACACAAGGGTTTCAAGCAAAAAGGATGAAGGATCTTACCTAGACGATCAACGGACGATTTTTGGGGTTGTAGTGTTGGGTTTTTCCTTTGAAAGAAGGATAAGGAGATGCAATATCGACTATCTTAGTCTCCACCTCGATCTAGGGTCCACCTTAAATCTCCCTCCCTTTCTCTCTTTCTTCCCTTCACTCTCCTTTACTCTCTTTCTCTCTTGGTGGTTGTAGGAATTGAGATAGAGTTATGGGAGTTAGGGTTTATTCCCTAGACTTGGGCCTTTTGGCCTTAAGTTTCCTCAAATTCCTAAAATAGCCTACTAGGACTCACCTTTGGGGTTGGTGTGGCCCTAATACTCCTTTGGCCACCAAATATGGTGGGTAGGTGCCCTATGGCCCGATTAAGGCTCGTGTAAAATTTGGGAACAAATGGATGGACGGTTGTGGGGTTTGAGTCAAGGGTTCTGATCTTTAAACGGCCCTGAGGGGTCCATTCTGGTGATTGGAGTGACTCTGGTGGTCCTCTGGCTATGAAATTTCTAGGATAGATACTTCATGGCCCGATAAAGGGTCATGCAAAATTTGGAGACGATCGGACCTGGGGTTTGGTCGTACGGGTCCAATTTGTGATCAACGGTCACCGTTCAACGATCGGGTCCCAGAGTTGGTGGACGGGTGTAGGAAAATTCATTAGACCTCTACCGTGAATGTGGAAGAGATCCGACTGTTGGATAGCCTGGTATCTTGGTTTCATTTGCAAGCGCTAGATTTCGGTTCTGGCATTGGTGGGGTGCATTTAGTCGGTGCCAAATCCCACTTCTGGGTGTCCGCTGGGTCCGAGGTCCACGATAGTCCTCAAGCCCAGTGAGATTCATGGTTCCCTTTATTTTTAGAGTTTTCTGACCTTCCTGTGTCAAGTGGACTATCACTAAGGGCAAATGAGTCATCTTGCTCGACGGCCGCACCGGGTCCTGCCATGACCCGACCGGTTTATTCTAATGGGCTAATCCTAGGTTGATTTGCTTGTGGTATCTCACCGCACATGGTTTGAATGATCGGTCCTGCGGAAAATCATACGTGGACGCCCCAGGACACTGTACTGGTTGGACGAGTTGTTACAGAGTCATTTTCGAAAAGGATGTTTATTTTGTGCCGCATTTTAAAATTTAGCAATTGTGGACATTTAATCCCTGACCCATGTTTCAGGATGTATGTCATATGTGAATATTCAATCTCTGGCCCGTGTTCCAGGATGTAAGTTGCATTTTATTTTTTTTTGGTAAGGTTAAGTGAATCTATATACGGGTGCTCTGCCCTGACCAAGTCCAAAAATGGATCAGAATTCATTTTATTTTATTTGACTCCTTTATTAGAATTTCAGTTGTTATTATTAAAATGTTAATGTTCTCTTATATTCGGGTTGTGGATGCCTAAATAAAAATTTGGTGCACACATTCATGGGCCACGGTCCCCATTAGGTATGAGACTATTCGGGATTGGAAGCCTATCATCATGTAATTACTTCACACGTTAGGTATGTGACTAACGTCAGTTGTGGTCTTTGGTGCTAGGCCCCTACCGGCCCGTGATACCATGCATTACGACTCGACCTTTTGTTATTTTCTCTTTTGTAACATGTCTACTTATGATAAGTTGTGTTGACTTTATTTATTTTATCAAACTATACTTAATGTCAACGTATTATTTCTAACTTTGGGAATGATTTGACCCTATGAGCCATAGGGCTCACATCTCTGTAGATTGTTTTACAGGTATAAAGATGGAATAATGAGAGCAAGCTATTATTTTATGATTAGTTTGCGTTTTGGATGATGATTTATTATTTAGTTTATTTTTATTCCAATGTAATAAAGATTTGTTGATGGTTTAGTAAGCTTCTAATTAATGAGAATGGGTTATTATTTATTTTATCTTTTAGTTTGACTCTAGTTACCTTGAAAATGCATGGAAACTATGTGGGTTGCGTCGTATATTTTGTTTAAGTACAACTCACAGTCCTGGAATTCGTGTTCGGGCTTAGCCAACTCGCGTACTGAATTTCGAGGCGTGACATGACCACTAGTTGACCTCAGCTCAAAATCGTCTCGGCTTGGTCCTCGAACCTGACTGGCCAGCTCGGCTCGGTTCGGTCAGCAGCTCGGACTAGATCGAGCCGAGTTCGAGCCAAGATCAAGCTGAGTTCGCCCGTGCAGCATTTTCACAAACACACGGACTTTACCTTCAAATTCTCACTGTATATAAAACATCAGCAACGGTTTTACAGGTATTTCATCAAACACTTTGTAGGTAACATCAAAATCAAGAAAAAATATACCTTCCTTGTCACCAGCCGACACTTCATTGAGTCATTTCATCAAATACTTGGTGAGCAACATCAATATGAAAGTAATCGAGTCACCGAATTGGTTCGTTCCGAGTCGAGTCGAGCTTGGGCAAGCTCAAACTTGGTTCAAAAATTTTTCAAGCTCAAAAAATCAGCTTTAACTCGCTCGAACTCAGTTTCGAACAGAGTGAATCGAGCTTTTTTGAATCGAGTCGAGCGAACTAACTCGGTTCGTGTACAACCCTAGTACTGGCGGGGGAGCAGCCAATCCGTTCCCCAGGTATCATACCATGCAGGATTATATCATGCTGCTAGAAGTGGATTAGCTAGTGTACACACAATACTAGAGGTGGGCAAGATGGACCCGATCCGGCAGATCCGACTTGACCCAACTCGATCCGCCCCGATTCGAACAGAACCGATGGCCTGAATTGGTCAGGTTCGGGTAAGATTGGACAGATCCGAATGGTAATCAGATCAAAATTGGGTACATAGCAAATTCGATTGAACCGAACCGAAAACCGATCCATTTGGATCCGATCCGGACCGGGTGTAGTAACCAGTGAATTACATGTATACCCCTCCCCTGTATATACAATATACGCGGACTGTGTACTACCCCCATTAGTCCCTAGCTCTAAATTGAGTTTTGTGGGTGGTCCCACCGTGATGTATCTGTACATCCAAACCATCAATCCTTTTTCTCATATTATTTTAAGGCTTGATAACAAAAATGAGGCATATCCAACGCTCAAGTGGACCACACTAAATAATAATTTTGGTTGCATTAAAATGCACAAAGCATTACCCGCATGTTTGATTTTTCAAAAAAGTTGTAAATATCTGGAAAAGGGGTAATAATTACATCCTCTTACCTTGTTTTTTCCTGGGCTTGATTTGACCGTGTACTTTCAAACACAAAAAACAAGAAAGCTGCAGGATATTTGTGGGTCCTACTGTGATGTATGTCGCTTATTCACACCGTTCATTTATTATGGCAGGCGAATTTACAATATGAGCCAAAAAATGAGGCATATCCAAATCTCAAGTGGACCATGCCACTTGAAAAAGAGAATAGAACATTAACCATTAAAAACTTCTTGGGGCCACTCTTTCTTTTGGTGTGGACCACTTAAATGTTGGATCAGGCTAATTTTTTAGCTCATGTTTCAAAATGTCGTGGAAAAATGTTTGGATAGAACGGATTTATCATATACATCAGCGTGAGTCCAAAATTTTAAACTCTTTTGAAATGGTTTTAAAGTTAGAAGCTCTGATGCATTTTCAAACCGAGTGAAAGGGACAAAGGGTAACAATTAACCATTTGCAAGTATTTAGAACTTCGTTTTTTTTAAAATGGTGTGGTTCATTTGATCGTTGGATCTGCTCATTTTTATTCTGATGCCTTAAAATGATACGAGAAAAGGGATAAACGATGTGGATGTACAGATACATCACGATGGGCCTGCTCACAGAACTGCCCGTTCGAAGATAGGGACGAGGGCGGGTAGTACACAATCCACGTCCAGCCTATAGCTTAGGCACGTGGCGTGCTAAGTCGAGCACTGACTCTCCTCGAGCTCCTTGTTGTACGAACGGTTCAAAGGAGGTCAAAGTTATATGGCCCCACAGTGATGTATTTATTATATTTACACTGTTCATATAGTTTTAGAGATCATTATAGAGTATTATCTAAAAAATAAATCATATCCAAAGATCATATGGACCACACTACAAATAGCAGCTAAGAATGATTTTTCAAGTGTGGTCCACTTGATAGTCAAATCTATCTTATTTTTCGTATCAAGCCTTAAAACGAGCTCGCAAAATGGATGGACGGTTTGGATATAACAAATATCCCATAATATGATTTATAGCCACCTATAGAACTTGCTAAGATCAAATCTTGAATAGCACGTTACCGTGAATGTTCACACGTAACCCTCGAGCACTGAGTTTGTACGAACTGCTCAAATGATATCAACGTTAGATGGGCCCACAATGATGTATTTTTTATATCCACACCGTTTATCAATTTTTGGTGATCATTTTAGATCATTTGGAAAAAAATGGATCATATCTAAAGCTCAAATGGCCCACACCGAAATGGATCATATCTAAAGTTCAAATGGCTCACATCAAAGATAATAATGAGGATAATAATTTTTCACCATCAAAAAAATTGATCGAATCGCACCTGACCTGATCCAACTCGGTACCAACTCAATTTCTGACCGAGTTGGATTCGGTTCAGGTCTCGCTAACTGTGCGTCAGATCGAATCGAATAGTATGCCCCAGACCCGGTCCCGGATCCAATCGAGTTCGGGTCACCTGAGTTAAATATCGGGCCGAATCAGATTAGCCCCGGTCCGATCGACTTGGTCCGATGCCCATCTCTACGCATCACCGTTCTGGCTGATGTGTTGACGTCATCAAGTTCCATGGGTCTCATCACGAGGTATGTGTTATATCCCAACCGTCCTTTCATTTGGCGTGCTAGTTCTAAGGCCTGAACCGAAAAGTACGACGGATCCAAAGATGAAGTGGGCAAAAAGCTGCTCGGGATTGAACGTCTACCATTAAAACCCTTTTGGGGTCATTGCGCAGGATTGAACGTGTACCATTGTATTTGTTTATCCTCTTCATCCAGGTCTGTCTGACCCTATCAACAGATTGGATGGAAAATAAACGCTACAATGGGCCCTAACTTTGTCCCACTGCTATTTCTGGTGTGGTCCACTTAAGCTTTGGATGCGAATCATTTTTGGTATCATGCTCTAAAATGATCTCATAAAATGTATGAACGGTGTGGATATAATAAATACATCATTTTGGGGGCACCTGTAACTTTGATCTCCTTTGAACCGTTCGTACAACTCGTAGCTCGAGGAGCTGCAACGGTCGACTTCGCACGACACGTACCCACACCGGTACACCAGCCAATCCGCTTCCCACCAATACCATGCTAGGGTCGAGTATTTGCATAATACATTTGTTAGGATGTATGGAACCTGATTACCGGAGGTTAGTATTCATCCGGACTTTCTTGGGTCGAGCTCTGCGCTGAGTGCGCTGTCCTCTTCTTTGGGTTTGGGAGTGTTCCAACGGTTTAGAGGGTAATTTTATAATTTCAAATGAAGTTTCATTCATTTGGGGTAATATATATTCGGTCGTGAGAGAGAGCCGTCATTGTATTGTAAGCTACTTCTTCATTTAATTTTATTTTCCTTCAAGCATGGTGGATTCGCGTGTATCCATGGAGGTACCGAAAGGAAACACCTAAATCTCTGATTTGTGGTTTGCATCTTTATTTTTTTATTTAATTATTTAATTTTATAAATTATCTGATATTGCTGTATATGTGATTGAGAAGGGATTTTATTCCCAACAATGTTGAGGCTTTCAGTTCATAGTACGATACAAGTTGGCCTGTTGGTACGGTGTTACAAAGCATATATTTGAGCCTCACACAAATAGCTAATGCCCCAAATTTCTCTCCCAAACTGAAAGATCATAGCCATGGAATGTAGAGCCTTTTCTTGATTAGATGTGAGGCATTTCAACAGCGTTGACCGCTTTTGTGACCATTTATTTTTAGGCTAATCTATTGAAGGGGTTAGAACTTTTGAAATACAGGGGATATCTACACACATGGGCCATATGTTTCGTTGGTCGGAATGACAAAACCATGCCTGCTTACAAATTGAAACTCTGAATGGTAATCAATCAAGCCTTCGCCCTGGCATTGTATAAAAGAGACTATATGCAGTACAAATGTTTCTACATTGAGCTTAATGTATAAATCAATGCATGGGTGCATTATGATGTGTCGATGATATCCAATCCTTATACATAATACACACTCACTATCATTCTCCTTTGTTCCCAATACTCATGTGGGCCACATCATATAAAATCATGCTTGAAACCTTTAAAATTAGATGTTGTGGTTTACTTAAGTTCTAAAATATCCTAATTTTTGTTATGCTTTATCTGGATGGATGCATGTTTTAAATGGAATTCAGCTTCTTAAGTAATACCTCTATGTTGATACAGCATATGATGTACATTTTACAAGTTTGTTAGCTTGGTCAGGTTGGCCGGTGGGCTTTTAAGTAAAAGTATACTGCAGCTCAGGTAATAAATGGATTAATATTTGAGCTTAAGAGATGTAGGACAAAGTCAAGGAAAATTTCATGAATGGCTAGGATTGAAAGGAATCAGGTTGGAAAGGTCAACCCAAGGGTTTAGCGTGCACTATAGTTGTAGATGGCTATAATTTTATAGTTGGTTATCCATTTCGTAAATATAATGTCGTTACAAAGCTATCCATAAGCTATGCATGCTGGCCAATGCCAAAGGCCATTGATGTTTGAACTGCTTTTCAAAGTAAGGTCGCTTTAGAAGTTAATTTTGAGTTATAAGTTCAAATTTACTATTTTTAGCAAGTCAATGAAGAGAAGGTAGCTCTCTCTCTCTCTCTCTCTCTCTCTCTCTCTCTCTCTCTCTCTCTCTCTCTGTCTACACTGTAGATCAAGGCCCATCATTGGTTGTGTGGGCTATTTGCATTACATTTTTGTCATTTTTAGGTATTTTAAGGTTCTGAGATTTCTATAATAGCTTAGAGTCTTTATTTTAGTCATAAGAAAGAATTTGAGTCAGGTTAGAGGTCCTTTATTATCTTTAAGTAAATTAAAGAAAGTTTTATTATTTTGGGGAAGTGACAAATTTAGAATTTTTCATAGATAAACTTTAATCAAACTTCCATTAATAAAAAATAAAATAAAATTTCATTATATATATATATATATATATATATATATATATATATATATATATATATATATATATATATATATATATATATATCTTTCTCTTTGAGGATTCAACCACGATGCTTGAGAAAAGACAATTAAAATGTTATCTTTTATCCACACACCGACCACGTTATTGACCCAATCCCTGGGCGTGATACATGTTTTTGAGACTTCTACCCTAATTTAGACAAATCAATTCAAATTTGAAAGACTTGTATGAATTGTGTGCCTCAACATGTTGAAGTCAACCTAGATTTAAAAGAACTTGATCTAGTTAACACTACGAGTTGGCCACCGACCCCCTAAGTCACCCCAACTAAGGGGAGTTAGGCCAGTTTAGTCTCGACTTGCCTATATACATGGTAGTCTTTTAACGATAGCCTAATATGCTAGACAAGGCCCCATCCATGGTGGACCAAGCACAAGAGCTTAACAAGCAAATCTAACACATTGAAAGCACTGGGACAAATTATGAGACTGAATTTAACCTTCTTTTAAAAAAAAAAAAAAATTCCCCTAGACCAGCATAATTGCACTCGGGTATGTAGGAGATTAGGACCGTTCATCGAGCAAGGGCACATTGTTAGAATTTCTTGGCAAAAAATACCATCATTTCACAAAGCAGTTGTAAATCCGAGAGGCTGGATATAAAACTAACGGTTCAAGGCAAAAGCTCTATGGCCCCCACCATGTGATGTTCATGTGGCATCCACTTCAATCATCAGTTTCACCACCTTATGATGTAGAGTTTGGATCCTTTGTTTGTAGCAAAACAGGAAATGTCTGTTTGTTTCATTTTTATTGGTATAGCGTCATCCCTGCCGACGTCAACAATACGCTCTTTGAAAAGAAAAAAAAGAAAAAGAAAATATAGCTATTATTTAAAAAAAAAAGAGAAAAAAATCAAAAAAATTAAAAAACCCACACAAAGGCAGTGTCGTTCCCTCTTTTAGAACCAACCCATCTTCTTCCATTTTGAAAAAAAAAAAAAAAAACAGGGAGAGAGTGTGTTGTTCCCCCCTCCAGAACCAACTCTTCTTCTCCCATTTTGCTACAAACAGAGGATCTAGAATCTCTTATCTCTTATCTCCCAACTTCTCTCATATCATTTTTCTTATTTTCTCTCCTCACACACCTTCTCTCATTTTTTTTGGTTTTTTTTAAGTCTCCCACCTTTTCTCCTTACATTGCTTGACAAGGTATGATATAGTGAGTTATTCTATAATGTCAATCAAATTTAAAATGCTTTAGAATGTAATTAGAGCTGGACATCAGACCGAGTCGGATCGGATTGGGTCCAACTCGACTCGGTCCGGATTCTACATGGCCCAACCCGAAGTCGGACAGATTCGGGACTGAGTCCGGGTCATCTTACTTGGACCGATTCGAACCCCTGCTGGCCTGAACCGATCCGAGTCCGACTCGGTCAGGAAAATCGAGTCGGATCAGATTGGGTAAGGTTCGGATTGGATTTGGTCATCAGATTCTCAGCGACGTCTGCAGGAGTGATTTTGGCCTCTTCTAGCAAGTATTGCAGTCGGCGCAATCTCCAAGCCTAACTCATCCGTCTTGAAAATACTCCTGGTAATTCCATTATTTGAAATAGGGATTAGTTTACAAACGTACAACCACACTCTGAAAATTTAAAAGTAATTAAGAAGCCTGAAATAAGGCTTAGATGATGAATCCAAAGCAATTGGTAGATAACTCCAATTAATTGATTATATATGATGATGATGAACCAAGAAGCCTGAGAGATAAACCCCCTAAGCATTAGATGAATCTACTTCATTATCTTTAGATTTGAATTTTCATTTTTAAGAACAGAGTGAAATGGTAACCTTGCATCATGAAAAAAAGATGAAAGGGGGAAGTCCAATATTTCCAAATGAGTATCAGTGTCCTCAGGCATCGCTAGGGCTTCTGGGTTGTTTGGCATAGCTGCTGCAGCCACACTCTCCTTGGGCGTAGCTGGAGCGTCCATCTGTTATAACCAACTCCTCTTGAGGATGACAACTGCAAGAGAAGAAGAGAAAACAAAAACTTCTAACAGCACGATTCTTTCTTCTTCTGGATTCATCATAGACGAAAAAGTAGAAAACAAGTGAAAAATCATCAGATCATAGCAATCGATGGATGTCCTCTTTCGAGTCTCCATGCGAGTTTGTTAGCTTGGAAGAAGATTACCAGAAGGCGGAGAAGAGGGTATCAGAGAAGGAGATTATTGGGTTTTGTAGGGAACCCGACTACTTGCTCTGGATCGGGTCGGTCCGAATCCTTTTGGATCGGGTTTTCGGATCGGATCGGTCTGGATAGACCACTATCCGAACCCGACCCGAAAAACAATCAGATCTGGATGGCCACACTCGATCCGCACCGATCCAGGCCGTCGGTTCGGTTCAGAAGAGGTCGGATCCACCAGATCGGGTCAGACATGCCCACCTCTAGATGTAATAAGTAAAAAGGTATGGGATAAACTCATTATTATTGTTTCTCATTTAATATTGGAGAAGACCATTCACTCACAAAACGTCAATTATACTACTAGATGTGCTCCGTCAAAGTTTTATAATTTTATTAAGAAAATAAAATTGAAAGATGAGCATGTTAAAGCGATAAAAGATACTCATTTTAAAGGATTTATGTATTTTACGAAGTTTTCAGTTCAATGCACATTTCTAAATACTCTTTTCACTAAATGGGATGATGGACGTAATTGTTTCCTCTTCGGAAGAAAGATGATCTTTCTTAAACCCCAAGACATTGCCATTATATTGTGGTTGAGTATGAATGGATAATATATGGATTTGAGAAGGGAATTGAATGCTTGTGATAAAGAATTAAAGAAATTTTTTTTGTAAAGGTTCTTCTTAAGAGAGAGTTAATAGGGGAGAATATTGAGAAGTTGTTAGAAGAAAGTTCAAAAGAATCTTTATTCGATTTTATAAAATTGTTCCTTATGTATCTATTTAATACAGTTTTATTTCCAATCGCCAGTGAGACTACTCCTATATTCCTGTTGCACTATGTCAATAAGTTGAAAATTTTGTTAGTTATGCATGTGCCACCGTCATTTGTGAGTTTATGGTTAGGAGTATTTCTGAATGTGTCATGGTTTTGGAAGTAAATATTAATTGTTATATAAATGAAATTATTTTCAATCAACTTTTTTTTTTTTTGCTTTGTATGTTTTTTTAATCAATGATATTATTCTCAATAGCCCTGGTTATAAGAATATATTATTCTTCTGTCATAGTTATCAAGCAAAATGGTGTATCCACGTTTTTTGACATGGGTCAAAAGCAGTTATCAACAGATTGCCACACATTAAAAATTATTAGACACTCTTATCTGTACACATATATTTACATTTTTTAAAGAATTATTTGTCATACATTCATCAATATTGTATCCAAATATATATTTATATTTATGTATTTATGTCCATCAAATTATTGAAGATATAAGCTCTACAACTGAGGATAGTTATTTCTCACCTTCTGCCTCCTACTATTAATGTTTTATATTCATTTTTTTTACCCATTATGTAATCAATTACTGATTTCACATTTGATTATATAAGTTATTATTGTAATTGGCATACAAGAGACATCGAATACAATTAAAGAGATACGTCAGTGGTTGAAGATTGAAGAGAAAATAGTAAATATTCCCAACATAATAATTATTTTGTTTACACTGTGAACGCTTGGTAATATAAATAAGCCCACACTTGATCATATAAGTGATGGTTGTGATATTCATATATGAGGTCTCAAACCCAAATAAAAAAATGTATCAGTAGTTGAAACCTGGACTTTTGAAGATTGATGAGAAAATTATAAGTAAAATTTTAAATATTTTCCATATAACTTCAATTTCATTATATGTGACTAGATTATATAACTGATTCCACATTACTTTATATAAGTAATCATTGTAATTAGCATACAGGCGACCTCAAACACGAACAAATAAATGCATCGGTGGTTGAAACCTGGACTTGTGAAGATTGAAGAGTAAATCGCAAGTATTCTTCCCATAATGTTTATTTCATTTATATACATGCACATATTTGTAATCAGAAAATTATTTTGAAATATTTTATTTTTTTCGCCGTTTATTTCAACTTGTATTCGATTTTTTACTATTAAAATAAGACAAGTTTTTGACTCAGAATAAGAATCATGAAGAGAACGTACATAACAAAGAAATGTTGATGGAGTGCAAATAATTATTAGAGGCGTTCAAAGAAGTGCAAGATAATCTAGATGCCCAGACAACACTCATTAAATAGTTATTTGATAAACTAACAAAGTAAAAAAAAATTACAATTATTTTAGTCCATTATGTGAGATAATGGAGGATAATTGGATGATAGCAAATAGTCCATAACTTACCCCCCTTATGAATGCAATGCTGGATATGCCTTTAGCTGCAAATAATTCACAACTTCCCCTCTTTTGAATACGATGTCGGATATGCCGTTAGCTACAAATAGCTTGCGACTTTTTCATCTTGTGAATGCAATGCCCATTAAGAATTATTTTATACTTGTAAACTCGAGCTTTTTAGTGAGGTGTGTAAAGAGGAAGGTAGGATTAGGAATGCTTCGAAAGTTCTCCGTATATGATTACACACCAAAAATGTAAAACTAAAATCAAAGTTAAATCACTTGATAATGATTCAACTATAAATAAGGGGGCGGATGAGCGTATCTTGTCTTCAAAAGAGGATGTTACAATTATGAGTTTCGTTGCCTTGACTGACTACTAGTATGACACGTAAACTAGTTAGTTCGTCATTAATTCACCTATTTTCGTTGTAATAATTCCTCGTACTAATACCAAATTACATGTATGTAGGTAAGATTTATGTGGACCACTGCATGTCCTTCGAAGTTCATTAAACATATTGGTTGATCCTACAGGATGACTTGATGATGAAGTATATCCACATATACTGTTTTCAGGCTCTTACTATATCATACACAAGCATATATTAATCTATCGTTCATGGATACAAAGAGTATAGTCACTTGACATATCATATTTCTGTTAAAATTGTATTTCAGGTTATAGACAAGTATAATAAATTGTTGAAGAGTCCAGAAAAGAGAAACGTGCAAGATTTATTAAAATGTCATTTTTTAATACCTGTTTTCATGTAAGTTTTTCAAATAAATGTACAATGTCCATATAAAGATTGATGTGTTTAAAAATACATTCTAAGTTGATAATAATTGAACTATTTCCACGATTTATATGTTCAAAGAGCAATGATAAGGCAAAAAGAGCGAAAAGTGAAGAGACAGAGAGTAGTTTTAGAAGACAAATTAAACGTATTTTCGAGACGATACCTTATGATTTATAGAGCAGAGATAAAAAATTTATTCCTATTAATGAAGCGTTGCACTAGTATTTGCTCGTTATTGACTTAAAGTACCAAAAATTTTTAGTTTATAACTCCATCAAAGGTCACCACACGTTTAGCTACATTAAAACAATGGTATGTAGTTGTTTATGTGTTATGATGTAAATTATTTAAACTCAAATAATGTAATAATGAGAATATTTACTTTTTTATTTTCATTGCATGTTACAAGTGTGAATAAATTTTATATTAATATTTTGTATAATCGATTGCGCTACTTTTCAACTCATCGTGGAAAATGAATGCCCTCAATAAGAAAATTCGTATGTTTATCATTTAATTACTTCTTTTTACGGATGTGTTGATATTGTGTTAATACGTACTTACTTTTATCATTTTGATGTAAATAGCCATGATTGCGGTCTTTTTGTAATCAAATTTATATATTCCTTGTCTCGGGGAGATGGATTTTATTTTAATTCGGTATTTTCACTTTCTCTTTATTTTTTTCTCATAAGAAATATATAAAATTTATTACAAAAAGACCGCAATCATACCTATTTACACCAAAATGATAAAAGTGAGTACTTATTAACACAATATCAACACATATCTATATAAAGAAGTGATTAAATATTAAACATACGAATTTTCTTGTTGAAGGCATTCATTGTACACAATGAGTTGAAAAGTAGCGCAATCAAGTATACAATATATTGATAAATATTTCTTCACACGTAACCTGCAATGACAATAAAAAAGTAAATATTTATTATCACATTATTTGAATTTAAATAATTTACACCAGAACACATAAACTACATTCCATTGTTTTGATGTAGCTAAACGTGTGGTGACCTTTGATAAAGTTATAAACTAAAAACATTTTTGTGCTTATAAGTCAATGACTACTAAATACTAGTGTGACACTTCATTGATAGGAATAAAATTTTTATCTCTACTCTCTAAATCGTAAGGTATCATCTCAAAGACACGTTTAATTTGTCAACTAAAACTACTTTCTGTCTCTTAACTTATCTTTATTTTTGCCTTATCATTTTTCTTTGAACATATAAATCGCTAAAATAGTTTAATCATTATCAACTTAGAATGCCTGTTAAACACACCAATCATTGTGTGACCATTGCACATTTATTTGAAAAACATACATGAAACCATGTATTAAAAAATGACATTTTAATAAATCTTGTCCATCTCTCTTTTCTCAACTCTTCAACAATTCACTATACGTGTATATAACTTGAAATACAATTTTAACATGAATATAATATATCAAGTGACTATACTTTGTATCAATGAGTTGTAGATTAATATATGCTTGTGCATGAGATAGTAAGAGCCCAAAAGCAATATATGTGGATATACTTCATCATTAAGCCATCATATAAGATCAACCAATATGTTTAATGAACTTCAAAGGACATGAAATGGTCCACATAAATCTTCCCTACAGACATGTAATTTAGTATTAGTACAATGAGTTATCATAATGAAAATAATTGAATCAATGACGAACTAACTGGTTTACGTGACATACTTGTAGTCAGTCATGTGAAGGAAGCTCCTAATTGCAACATCATTTTTTGAAGACAACACAGGCCCAGATGCCCATTTCCCATAGTTGAATCATTATTATGTGATTTAACTTTGATTTTAGTTTTACGTTTTTGGTCTGTTATCATGTACGAAGATTGTACAGCTTTTGAAACATTTCTAATCGTACCTTCCTTTTCACACACCTCACTAATGAGCTCGAGTTTGCAAGTACAAAATAATTTTTGATAGGCATCGCATTCAAAGGATAAAAAAGTTGTGGCTATTTGTAGTTAACGGCGTATCTGGCATCGCATTCACAAGAGGGGAAAGTTGTGGATTATTTGTAGCTAACGGTGTATCAAGCATTGCATCCATAAGAGGGAAAAATTATGGACTATTTGCTGTCATCCAATTATCCTCCATTATCTTACATGATGGATTAATATAATTGTGATTTTTCTCTAACTTTGTTTGTTTATTAGATAAGTCTTTGATGAGTGTTGCCTGAGCATCTATCTTATCTTGCATTTCTTTGAACGCCCCCAATCATTGTTTGTGCTCCATCAACATTTCTTCGTAATGTACATTTTCTTTAAGATTCCTATTCTGAGTCATAAACTAGTCGTATTTAGATAGTAAAAAATTCAATACAAGCTGAAATAAACAGCAATGAAAACAAAGTATTTCAAAATACTTTTCTGATTATAAATATGTACACATATATAGATGAAATAACAATTATGTGAAGAATACTTACGATTTTCTCTTTAATCTTCGCAAGTCTAGGTTCTAATCATTGATGTATTTCTTTATTCGTGTTTGAGGTCGATTGTATTTAATTACAATGATTACTTATATAAAGTAATGTAGAATCAATTATATAATCTAGTTACATATAATGAAATTGAAATTATATGAAAACTATTTACAATTTTACTTACAATTTTTTTTATCAATCTTCAAAAGTCTATGTTCCTACCACTGACACATTTTTCTATTCGATTTTGAGGCCTCTTATATAAATATCACAATCATCACTTATATGATCAAGTGTAAGATCTTTTATATTAATAAGTGTCTACCATATAAATAAAATAATCATTATGTGGAGAATATTTACTCTTTTCTTTTCAATCTTCACTAGACATTACTCTAACCACTGATGTATCTCTTTGATTTTATTTGATCTCCTATATGCCAATCACAATAATGACTTATATAATTAAGTGTGAAACCAGTGTTTGATTACATAACGAGTAAAGAAGTGAATATAAAAAACTTATGGTGAGAGGTAAAAGGTGGCTCTCCTCATTTGTAGGGTTTATATCTTCAATAATCTGATGGAGATAAATACATTAATTTAATTGTATATTTGAACATAATATTGATGAATGTATGACAAATAATTCTTTAAAAAATTTAAATACTTGTGTGCAAATAAGAATGTCTAAGAATTTTTTATTTGTGGCAGTATGTCGGTAACTTCTTTCGACTCATCTCAAAAAACGTGAATATACTATTTTAGTTGATAACCATGATGGAAGAATAATTTGCTTTTGTAACCATGGTTATGGAAAATAATATCATTGATGAGAAAAACATGCAAAGCAAGAGAAAAAAAAAAACCAGTTGATTGAAAATAATTTCATTAATATAACAAGTAATACGTATAAAACCATGATACATCCATCTGTTCACATATTTTTTCTTCTTCTTCACACATTCAGAAATACTCCTAACTAGAAACTCAAAAATGACAGTAGCTCATGCATAAATAAGTAAAATTTCTAACTTATACATATTGCAACATGAATATAAGAGTAATCTCACTGGCGATTGGAAATAGAATTATATTGAATAGATACATAATGAACAATTTTGTAAAATCGGATAACGATTCTTCTGAACTTTCTTACAACAACTCTAAATATTCTCTTCTATTAACTCTCTTAAGAAGAACATTTGCAAAATATTTTTTCTTGAGTTCTTTATTAGAAGCATTCAATTTCCTTCTCAAATCCATGTATTCTCCATTTATACTCAACCTCAATATTATGCAATGTCTTTGGGTTTAAGAAAGATCCCCTTTCCTCCAATGAGGAAACAATTACGTCCATCATCCCATCTAGCGAGAAGAGTGTTTAGAAATGTACGTTGAACTGGAAACTTCGGGAAATGCATACATTCTTTAAAATGAGTATCTTCTATCGTTTTAATATGCTCATCCTTTAATTTTACTTTCTTAATAAAATTATAAAACTTTGACGAAGCACATCTAGTAGTATACTTGACGTTTCGTGAGTGAATGGTCTTCTTCTACGTTCAATGAGAAACAATCACAATGAGTTCATCCTATACATCTTTATTTATTACATCTTAAATCATTCTAGATTTGATTGACATTATCTGAAAGAGAGGATAAAATAACTCACCATGTTATAATGAATATTGCTTCAATAAGATATCATAGTACGAGAATATACCCATATTTATAAGATAAATAAATGTTGAGAGAAAACTAAATGATAACATAAGAAAAAAAAAAAATGCTTCGAGTCATGTTTAAATTTTAAATAGGCTCAACCCAAACCATCCATATTCAAAATAAAAGAGCCAAAATTGTCAAAGGATTCAAATAACCCAAAGAAAGTTTTTTTTATTTGTTTTTCATCCTTCATGCAACCTAAATTACGCTTTAGGATGTGAATGGGTTTCAGGTAGAGCATGGGGTTACACCTGAGGGTGTGTGGGATGATGGAGTGTATGATGTTGTTACACTTAAGAATGTGACTTGGTGAAGAGTGTAATTGAATTAACTTTCGAATGTGTACGGGTTTCAAAGTGGAGTGATGTGGTTACACTTTAGGGTGTGATGGGGACGATAGAGTGTGTGATTAGGTTACACTTGAGAATGTGAATTGGTAGAGTGTATAACTTGGTTAGCATAAAATGTGAGTGGGTTTCAATGTTGAATGATAGTGTGTGATGGGGTTAACTTTTAAAATTGTGATGTGTTAGTTGAGAGTCATTCGGTAACATTTAGGGATGTGTGTGGGTTTCAACGTAGAGTGATGGTATTATACTTGAGGTTGTAATTGGGAATAATAAGGTGTGTGTTGTGGTTGCACATGAGAACGTGAATTGGTTGGTGTAGATTGTAACTTGGTTAACTTTGAAGATTGAGTGATGGGGTTTACTTGAGGGTGTAATGGGGTTTACTTGAAATCATTTAGCATTAAAACAATGCAAATCATTAAATAAACCCTACCTGAGGAAGAAATCACAAGCTGCCCGAAGCTCAACTCACAAACGTGAAAATTTCAGATGGTGCCCATACCTGAGGAAGAAATCACAAGCTGCCCGAAGCTCAACTCACAAATGTGAAAATTTCAGATGGTGCCCATACCTTGTCGAGCAATGTAAGGAGAAGAAGTAGGAACTTCAAAACCAGAGAAATTGAGAGAAGACGTGTAAGAGAAAATGGAAAAAAAAAATGATTTGAGAAAAGTTAGGAGTAAAGAAGTATGAGAACTTTCAGATTTTGGATCTTTTGTTTGTAGCAAAATGGGAGAAGCGGGATTGGTTCTATAAGGGGGAACAATACTCTCTTCCTGTTTATATATATATATATATATATATATATATTAAAAAATGGAAAAAAAAATTATATGAGAAAAGTTAGGAGAAAAGAGGTATGAGAAACCTTCAGATTTTGGATCCTTTGTTTCTAGCAAAATGGAAGATGAGGGGTTGGTTCTAAAAGGGAGAATGACACTACCTCTATATGGGTTTCTTTTGTTTTTGTTTTTCCTTTTTTCTTTTAATAATAGCTTCTTCTTTCTTTTTTTTTCTTTTTTTTTCTTTTTTTTTTTCTTTTCGAAAAGTGTATCGCTGACGTCAACAAGGATGACATAGATCAATAAAAATGAAACAAACAGGCGCTTCCTATTTTGATACAAACAGAAGATCTTGACTCTATGATGTATGATAATGGAATAATCACCACAAGAAATGTTAGAATTATTGACGCATTTATATCGGTGGCCAACATGCACCGTCAGTGTGTATGAGAATCACTGGCGCTTCATGTGGCCGCCTGAAAAGAAGAGAATTAGTGTCTCCAAATGATCCATATATATATATATACACACGACTCTCTCTCACACTCTCTCCCCCCTCCCAACCCCGATTCCCCACAGTTTCCCTCTCTCTCACCCCGCACACCCCTGATTCCATACTCTCTCTCTCTCTCTCTCTCTCTCTCTCACAAAACCCTAAAAAGTCTAACCATGACAGCGATCCTTCTGCCCATTTCAGGGCGGGAACTCTCAAATCCCCCCTTCAGATGGCATCCCAAACCTTAGATTCTCCAATCATAGAGACTACCTTCTTGTCTCATCTTGGGACAAGGTTTTCCCCTTTTGTTCTTCTCAAAACCCTAATTACATCTCTCTTCTTGTATCTCAGCTCTCGCCATTGCCATTTTCTCCCTCTCTCCCTCTCATCAGAGCATCCGAATATGCAATGCGAGTGCAAATGTGCTGAGAGGCAAGTTCTTGCACAGCGGCCTAGTCCCCGATTGCTGCTTCCATGACGATGCCTCTGGATTCAGTGCAAGTGCAGATCACACTCGCAGCTAGTGTAATCCACTATTTACTCAACCATATATTTTTTTAATTTCTTGACACCCATTTTCAGTTTTGGGAATTTAGATATTACACTCGTGTATAATTTTTATGGTTTATCATTGGTAAATGGGAATGAGTATGATGCAAATCAATCAGGGTCGATTTTCCTTGTATCTATTTGAGGAATTGCGTGAGAGAATTATACATAGTGAGGTGTTAGATTGTTCAAGTTGGGCTGATGGATGGTCGATCCTGATCGTTCATCTTCCGTGACTCAGTGTGGATAGTTCATGTCTAAGAAATACCTCGGGCTTGAAGATCTTACTCACCAATTCTAGGCCTTTCTTTTGTCAAATGTTGACCATTGCTGTAATTCTCTTCTTACCTGTCTATTTGCATGCCACAAAATAGAAGGCTGATATTGCCCCATTGAGAAGATCTGGGCATGGTTTGTCCATGTTGGGTGTCAATCCACTAATGACCTGGCAAACTGATCCATGGTTTGTACTTTTAGGAACTGATAACCTGAGCACACTGTGCATTCCAGAAGGTCAGGGATCATTTTATTCCTCACTCTATCTTCATCTTCTCTTCCTTTATTTGTTTCCCGTCTTCTTAAGAGTCCACACTGTATAGAATATTTACTAAAAAAAGGATTGTGATTATTTTGTTGTGAAACCAAATATTTGTGGGTTCACCTCGTTTTGCAAGCATTGACCTGTTCATCTTGATTCAAAGTAGTAAAGCTGAAAAGATTGTCCCCTTCAAGACCATTTCATTTCTTTCCAAGACCTGAAATATGAGCTTAAAGATGAGCATCAAGTTAGATTTTCATGAAGAACATTACATTGACCATCTATCCTAAGTCTTTTTCTACTTTGATTACATGCAGACATTATTTTTATATATTATAATGAAATATTTGAATACAATTTGATACAAATTTTATAATTTATTTTTATTCCATCTTAGTTGCTCCTTATGATGTGTGCTAAAATTGCATTTTTTCATTTTCTTTGACAGTCTTTTTTATTATTCTGGGTTCTCGATGATACATCCTTGTAGAATTTGTTGAAGTCGCTGAGTGGCTCCTCAAATTCAGAGCAACATCTTGTGATGGTTTGAGTGATCCCAGTGATGTTTTTCATTATCTTCTTCTCATATGGTGGACTAACACACAGAATGCTATGAAATAGGGGATACTGGAGATGCTGAAGTATTGGATAGGACCCGTTTCAGGGTTACTCTGCAACCCCAAACAATGGCTTTTGATAACTTGATAGGATAGTATTCATTAGCTGATTCTCTCTCTTTTATATTTTTTAGCTGACATGGTTATTTTTTCTTTTATGTTCTTGTGGCTTAAATCGATGATGCAGGAGATGAAATGACTGATGTTTATTTCAGAGTTACTCTGCAAACCCGAACAATGGCTTTTGATAACTTGATAGGATTGTATTCATTAGCTGATTCTCTCTCTTTTATGTTTTTTAGTTGACATGATTTTTTTTCTTTTATATTCTTATGGCTTAAATCGATGATGCAGGAGATGAAATGACTGATGTTTATTTCAGGGTTACTCCGCAACCTCGAACAATGGCTTTTGATTACTTGATAGGATTGTATTCATTAGCTGATTCTCTCTCTTTTATAATTTTTAGTTGGCATGGTTATTTTTTCTTTTATATTCTTATGGCTTAAATCGATGATGCAGGAGATGAAATGACTGATGTTTTTTGGGAAATCAATCAAGGATAAGGTAATCAATTAGTTCTCGTTTATTTTGTATGATGTAAAAAAATTTCCAACCCTTTGTAAGTTGGAACTTTTGAGGCTCTTGCTAATTTGAATCCTTTGTTTTAATGTACCTCACAGGAATCAAACAAGTAGATTCATAAAGCTGTGGGCGTTGCATCTCTGTGTTTTATATATATAAATTTTAATATTACAAGCTCATAAGGTTTACAGATTTTCTAAGGAGATATCTATAAAGGGGTTCTTCATCAGTTAGTTCATAAAAGCCACTAGTGAGTTGTGACTAGTATCCATATAAAGGGATTTACATCCTGACGATTGATTTCTTAGATAATAGTACTTTATGCACTGGGGAGCTGTAATATAGTAAGAGTGCCCCATCCCTTTTTTGAATTTAATACTTTATGGTTCTTATTGTTTGTTTTGTTAGTAAGTTAAATATCATTTCATCTGGTACCTGCTTTTTTCTGCCTTGTCATGCTCTCATTGGCGTATGCGTTGTGCATTTGTTGCTCTATTACATCTTTGCACATCAGAAATTACAAATCCTTCTTTCATTCTTTTCTGGAAATGATAACGGGATATGTTAAGGATTGAGTAAAAGGATAAGGCTTTAAGCAGAAAAGTTTGTAGAGGTTCTCCAAAAGGCTTAGAGAAATGTTGTAGCATGGGCTGCATGCTTAAGGGCTTTCAAAGGGTGTTATAAGAAGACATCTTAGTATATTGTGGTGCAAAGTCAGTATTTTTGGGGGTTGATGGCTCATCGTCTCCTCCATATTTGAGCTGTCTATTTGTGTCCTAAGATTTCTTGTGGGTGTGTATGGGTGCATCTATGTATATAAGATTAGTTACAATTGGAAATCTTTTTTCTTTTTTTTTTTAAAGGGTGTATGTTAATGTACCCCAAATTGTTGTTGAATGGTTATATGACTCAAACCAAGGGTTGGAATTGCATATATGGAATACATAATCTTTTTTCTTTTTTTTTTAAAAGGGTGCATGTGAATGTACCCCAAATTGTTGTTGAATGGTTATATGACTCAAACCAAGGGTTGGAATTGCATATATGGAATACATAATGAGGTGTAGAAAAAAGATACTCAAGAAGAAAACATGTCTAAAGAGTGATGACTTGCCTAAGGGCTAACAAAAGAGAGCCAAGTTTCTCTTTTCATTGCGGAAGAGGAGCTCACCTGCTACTCTTGTCCTACTCATGTCCAATGAATCAGAGCTCTATGGATTCGATGGTGTTTTTGTAGTTGGATTCTTCTGTAGCCATTATGAGTACTGATGCTTTATGCTGCAGTTTTATTTACAAAGTTAAAGTAGTGATTAAGGTAGCACAGTTATATACTCGGTTTTCTATCGAGTAAATTTCCACTGAAAAACAGAAGAACATTGGGAATTAGTATTGAGCTATTTATTATCATATTTGGTACTCCATATGATCTAAAGTTCCTTGTTTGTGTGTTGTCTGTGGATACCTCACATATATGAGATACTAGAACTTGTCGGAGCCAGCATTTCCATTCTTTTATTCATATGATTTGTATGCATGCTTGATGTTAGTGTTTTTTTATTGATATTTTTCCTTTAGGTTCAAAATGCTATTGTGTATTTGAAAATAATTGGGGCTCTAGCTGAGAAGGAAAATTTGTTTGCAGCATGCCCAATGCAGGTGTTTTGAAATTTCTATGGTACTAGGTAAGCACCATAATTCCTTCATGATATGGAGGACTTCATGTGTAAAGGCGATAGATGAATTCTGTTCATGGGGGATCCCACCATAAAGATAAAAATGAAAGTTTTTTTTTTTCTTGGTATTGAAGGAACCTACTAGTGACAGCTAACTACAGCCTGTTGAGTTATCCTTAAAAAAAAATTCGTCATGATTTTTGGAGCAGATTCCTGCTATGTAATAGATTCCTGCTAAGGGGAACGTTTATTGGAAGCTGTGGCGATATAATGTGATTTTTTTTCATTCCATTTGATTATTATACGTCTCGTGTTTTCGGAAGTTGCATTTTTCTTTTGAAGGCTTTCGCATGGTGGTCCATTATTCCATGGTGTGGCCCATCTGGTGATTGGACGTCTCTGATTTATTTATTTATTATTATTATTATTATTTTGAGTTATCACTATTTGCATTTTTGCATTATTGCTTATGGATATCGGGTTTCATTTCTTACTGTGGGTTGCCTTTGCCTAGATTACCTATATTTACTAAGGACATGCCAAATGCTAGTACTTTAAGAGACCATCTCCACAATGGAATTTCTTTTCATGTAAAAGAGCTGAAAGATACAAAGGCCTTGGTTGATAGAATTTAGTAAAGACCTCGTACACATGGTTTCTATGGTTTTTTTTCCCCCTCAAAAGATCTGTATTATGGCTACCATCTTGCTTATGGAGTGCTTTACTATTTGGTTGCCTAGGAATGGAGTATGGCTTTCATTTAAATCTTACATGACAGAGTATCTAGGTTCTACTTGGCTTGTTGATTTTGTGGAACAAGTTCTTTTCATCTCATAGAAATTGGACAGATGTGTTGTGGAGATATCAATTCTCTAGTTTTAGAGAGTCATCTGATTGCCAACCTAATTTCTTTTCAACCAATTGCAGGTTGGTGCACTAATGCTTGCTGATAATGGCATATGTTACTAACTACTTATTGGTAAATTTGGTAATCTAAGCTCACGATTCTTTTGTTACAGCTTATAGGAACCTCGGTGAAGATATGCAATTGATAATTCTAAAACTGTATAAGATGTTTGTCATTGCAGTAACTGAAAATGAATGTACAATCTATTGCATCCTGTTTTCGTTGGGGTTAGTATGTACAGAAACACGTCCCTGAGTTTGTAAGTTTAAGAGTGTAATAGTAGTATGATATGGAGTCCCATCTGGAAACACAGTTTCTCAACATGCAATCCCGAATTAGCATTTCCATGAAACACCATATGCTCCAATCTCCTTGGGTCCGTTATGTGTTTCAGTAAATGGTTGAGCTTTTTGGAATATGCACAGAGAAAAAAGAAAAGAAAAGAAAAAACTAAAAACCCCAATCCAATCAATTTCATGTTGATACCTATTGTTAGTTTATTGAATTTGAACTCATGTGGATGTGTAGGTATATTGGCTTCAATTTGGAAGATATTTTGCCCGATGACCTGTTGTGAGTTTTCAAGCCCAGTCTTTTGAAATATATATATATATATATAAGGGAAAATTAAATAAATAAAATTCAGTTTTTTTAAAGAAGCTGCCATGCTATTGCTACAAAGTAGCCTTTTCCTCTTCTTCTTTTTTTTTTGTTGGTTCCATAAGATCCTTCGTTAATGATTACTACTATAAAAAAATCACTCACCACGAAATTTATTTTTTGCTTTGTTTATTCACTTATTGCAGGGAAGGGATGAATATGCGTTGGAATGGCCATGGGTGATGAATAATGCATGAAGTGAGGATTCTTCTTCAACTGCGGGGCAATCCACTTTGGTTGAGCAGGTTTTGTACATTTATTCCTATTATCTATTCCATGTAATATTGGCATTCTGCATAGATATAGTCCAAGGCATTGGCTTCATGAAGAATCAGTTCTGCAGTATTCAAATATTTCCTGAGAAATAGAATTGATTTCTGACTTCAATAAAAGAGTGGTTGGTTCCCCAATTCATTTTCTGGCATTCTAACTTTCCAGAGCCTCTGAGACGGCCTCTTTGTCTCTGTTATGATGCACTATTTCTTCTTAATCCATCAGACACTTCTTAAAGCTGATCTTGTTTGTGGCTTTGTATTTTTTGAATCCCAATAGGATTTGGAGCTCTTCAATTGAAGCATATGGATTTCATTTTACCAATCTTTGTCCAAGGGACAAAAACTGGGGATCATGAAAGTTGAATCCTCAATGTTGTATTCTGCTGGCAACCTGTTTCAAAATCTCAAAGCTCAGTTGTTTTACAGATTTCAATCTGCTCAAAATATTCATTACAGGGTATATTCCTCTCAGTGATTTTTCTTTCTTTACTATGGATTTGTTTTGTTGGATTCTTCATCTAATTTCTTTGTTCTACTCTTTAAAGTCTTTAATGGACCATTTCAGGCATAATATACATCTATGCTATATATAAGAAAGCAACTCTAAGAATTAAAATTTGTAACTAGCCCGTCATTTATTAATTCCATTTCTAATGTAGGTCAGCCCAAGCAACATCTTCTTACAACTGGATGGAGTGTGTAAGTGCAAAGAGGCTTGTTGCCGGTGATTTGGTCCTTTTCATCTGGTATACTCATTCAGAATACTCATGCCACCTATCTTATACATGTAGCATTTCAATATGTTATGTCATGCATAGTTTGTATCTGACACTGAAATATATCGGTTTCATTATCATGAATGAAAAGAATCCGTTGCTCCTGTAAATTTGGCTTGCTAATCAGCCACAAACAGTCATGCCTTTGTCAGTTTTATCAATTGATAGCATTGTATTACATGCAACTATGACACTTAATTTATATGCAAAATACAAAAAGGTATCTTATATTTATTTTATAAAAAAAGAAAAGAAAAAGAAAAAGATTGTTTTACGTTATGTGATTTGTTCTCCATAATTACTAAACTTTTAACTCTTGTCATCTTCTATTCAGGACTGAACCAAGTTATTAGTGGTCTTCCACTAAAGGAATGGCCTTTAACCGTAACTCATAGACTAAAATTCATTTGGCATTAGAAGACACTTAGTATTGATTTCTTTTAGTTTGCAGGAATGATACTTTTTGAATTTTCCCCTACATGTGCAGGCATTGATCAGTTGTGCTCAAATTTAAGCCCACAAGCACAGAAGCCTTTTCTACATACATCAATCTAGTTTCAGCTTTTGACGCCACTCGCATTAGGGGCTGGATGAAGGGATTTTTTTTTATAAAAAAAAAAATTCTATGTATTCAAAATTATTTTCAACTTATTGTTGTAAATATTATATAATTTTTATTGTAAAGTAATACAATTTTTATTTTAATTTAATATTTATTTTTAACTGTATTGTGTACTATTGTTTCTAGATTTTAAATATGTTAAAAAAAAAATACAGATTTCAATCAAATATAAACAACGACTAGAACATATAGAGGCTCGTGAAAGTGCTGGTAAAAGATGTAAATCGCCGGTGATACAGTGGTAACCAGTAAAAGATGTTGGCTGCCGGCAAATCCATTACCAACGCAGTCTTTACCGGTACTTTTTACCGCCGGTAAAGGCCAATTTTAATGATAGATCGCAGGTGCAAACTCCCCACCGTTCAAACCTTCTTAGGGCCTGCCCTGATGTTTTATATGACATCCAAACCGTCTCCCCACCGTTCATACCTTCTTAGGGCTTGCCATGATGTTTATATGACATCCAAACCGTTCATAAAGTAACTCTTAAGTGGGGATGAACGGAAAACACAAGTATTAATATGATCCAAAGCTCGTGTCCTCGAAAAAGTTTCAACGGTGGGCCTTCCATCCCCACCGTTCCTGTAGTGTGGTCCACGTAATTTTTCTATCTGGCCCATTTTTGGCATATGTCCTCATATGAGCCAGAAAAACTGATAGACCCGGCAGATTTTCACGGATGTCTTTGTAGGCCACAGCCCCATGTAAGCTTCCGACAGCAGGCAACGCGCGTGCACGCAACCGCTTCTCGTAAGAATTCATTTACTTGCCACGTGTTAGCGTCGCCTGTCACGTGTCGCACTTACATTCTTATCAGGCACGTGTCATACTCACATGAATAATAGGTGTAACCATGAGAAGGTGGTGAAAACCACTTTTACCCCTTTTAAAAAACCCAGAGCTCGCCTTCTCCATCTCGCAATTCGACCAGGAACCGCTTGAGGAATGAAGACTGCAATAGCCATCGGACATGGTCAGAATTACGAAGAAGCCCCGCAGACCACTGGCCTGAGCGCAGGTAAGTAAATGAACTAACTCAAGAATCTAACCTGTGTCGCCACCTGGGCCCACATGCTCCGATGAACTGAGCCGTCCATCTTCTCTATGCTGCCATAAATAAGCTATTCTCTCCCAATCATGCTTCATTGATGATTCTAACCGTTGGTTTTTTGAGTTGAATGCCACCCATTGGAAAATAAATGTTTTTTAAATTCAACGGTCACAATCATTTGTCTGGCCTTAGTTTCACACACTGGCAGTTGTAGCATAGATTCCATAACATGGACGGTTGCGATCATCAACACCCAGCATGTGGGCTCCGGTGGACCGTGACGCAAGTTGGATTCCGAGTCCAACGGAGGGGAAATGTTGATACTCTGGCTTTGTGTGAATGTTGATAAACAGGCATTTAGAAATGACATTCATGGCATATATTAACTCAAAATAAATTATTTATCTTTTGTTAGACGTTGTTGAGGGTAATTGCCCATCATGCTGTAGACAGTGGGCATTTTTTTGAAACAAAAATATCTTTTACTCATGTTTTCAAGCCAGGCCATGTTATATAACCTGAAAGCTATTAATTTTTTTTTCTTTGAAAGTTGGAAAGGTTTTTCTTGTGCTACTAAGGTGGAGAATGCAAATAGAGTGTGTTTTATTCTAAAAGAGTTTTATATGAAGATTTCTTCTCATGTATTAATTAGTAAAGTAGAGAGAAAAGGTGGGAAGATTCAAGGATTTCTTCTCATGTATTAATTAGTCAAGTGGAAAGACTTGGTGGGAAGTGGTTTACATCCTGCCCTGTGGGGCCCACTGTGATGTATTGTGTTTTATCCATGCCGTTCATCCATATTATGAGATCATTTTAGGGTATGAGCTAAAAAAATGAGTCAAACACAAGGCTCAAATGAATGCCTACCATTTTATAAATAAAAAAATCTCAAGGGCCACAAGTTCTGGATCATGCTGACATGTTTTTGGCCGAAAAACCTATGAATCACCATGAGCCCCATGGAGCCCCTGCCTAGACCAATTTTCATCCAGGTGGGTGCAGGATGCAATCGGCTCCAAGGTGGAATATTTGTCTTTTCAAAAGTTCTCTTAGGGCTCATTTGCCATCTCTACTCTTTTTCTTTTTTCTTTTTTTTCTTTTTTTTTTTCACACCCCAAGACACTCACACCATAGTGAGATTTCACCACCTATGGATACTCGAACCCTTGACCTCCTAAGAGTACCACCAGAGCAAGAGTAAGGATCTCTAGTCTTGATTCAATAAGAGCTACTCAAATAAGCTCTTTTGTTCTAACTCTTATTTTAAATAAGCTTATTTGGTAAAATTACTTTTTCAAGTTCAAAAAAAGCTTTTATTTGAAATAAACACATTTGGTAAAATATTCAAATAAAAACTTTTTTTAAGGGTACTTGATGTCATTTTAAAAAATTACAATAACTCTATTATAAGAGCAATCGACGTGATTGTTTTAGTGAATTTTACCTTCGATGAACCATGCTCACATGATTGTTTTAGTGAATTTTACCCTAGATTAACCATGCTCCAAAATGACAAGAGAATAGACGACTCTTCATATTTTAAGACATTTGGGTCATCCATTATTTTATACATTAAATGTGGATCAACCATCGTATGGAGCCTACCTTTAATGTGTACCATCCATGTGAGACAAACCTTCAAAGTGCGTCATCCATCATATAACATCCTGTCTTGGATGTGGACCATTTAGGAACAGCTAGCGTGCCTCACCACACAGTAAGGCCCACATGTTAGGATGGAACTATGACTTGGATAGCCTATATTCTTGTTACTGCCATAAATAAGATACTCTCTCCTAATAACACTTCAATAATGATCCCAGCCTTTCATTTTTATGGTTGAATTGGAACTATTGAAAATGTTCTTTTCATCAATCTAAATTCATCTAGGACACAATGACGGTCATTCCATCAAACTAAATTCATTTTGGACACAATGATAGTCACGATCATCGGTCGGCCCAAGTTAGATACCTTGGCCTATGCACAATAGTCTACAATGTGGATGCCCGATTATCCGATCCGATGCCAATACGGCACGACTCACACTGTAACAGCTTTTGAATCACAAGAGTTTTAACACTAAGGTCATGGGTTCAAGTACCCATTGTGGTGGTGTAAAAAAGAAAAAAAAAAAAAAAAAAGCTATGAGTCATGCTTGGCACCAATTTTTTCTTGTTCTTTTCTTTTAGGGGCGCATTCAGCATGTGGGCTCCCATGATGTATTCACACCATCCAACATATATTTAGATACTAAACACGGAATATAGTGATAAATCTAGCTCTACACATTTTCTTGGCATGGGGATATTTCAAGAGATTTTCAAATCTCGAAGTTTTTCTCTGAATATTATATGAAAAATCTTACCAAAATTTAAAATATTCAAAAATATTTATTTTAGAATATTAAATAAAATATAAATATAAATATACGGGATTTTCCCATTAAATTCTTAAGAATTTTTAAGAATTTCGAATTTTGCTAAATAATACTTACATCAAACTGAAAGGTTAGGGAAGTACTTAGCTGTAAAATTACCATAATACCCATTGTATACTTTTCTCTCTACTACTTTTTGGATTCATAAAAAACAGAGGGAGGGAAATAGTGTTTCGTGGGAAACCGTGCTTAAGAAAATGAAGCATTGTTTCCATGCTTAACAATATTCTCCTAAGAAGGTAGGATCTAATTTCAAACTTGTTTGGAAAAACAAAAAAGTTTCAGAAAATAAAAATCTAGATATCAACTATTATGTAGCAAAATAGCACATGTGGCACATGTGGGATGGTCGAAGATGCATAGATGATGACACGTGGCATTCACAATATATGTGAGCACTTAAAGCTGAATTTAGCGCACGTGTTGCATGTGATTACATGTGACATGCTTGAAGCTAGGTAGATGTGGGACAATACATGCATTGGCACATTTGACACCTGGGCACTTAAAGTTAGATAGGAGCACTTGTGCACATTGGCATCATTGACACATGGAATATTTGAAATTTTTAGAGCAACTTAAGATTGATGATGGCACATAAGAGGCAATTGGTGCATGTGGAGTGTTTTGCACATGCGCAGTGCGAAAGATAAATGATGCACAAGAGGAGATGGGTGGTGATAAGTGGAACATCTCGGGCACATGTAAGGCGATGGAAAATGGATGGTGACCCATTTTGCCAACCCTTTGTAACCGCTTTTATTTCCACCTAAGAAATGCCTTTGAGTGGAGGTAAGAAAATAATTTCACTTTTTCCAACAAAAATAAAAAGCGAAAAAATGGTGTTTTCCACAAAAAAAAAAAGTTTGACAAATGATAAAAATTGAACTTCATAGAAAAAATATTTCCTTTCCTTTCTTGTCATGAATTCAAACAAGCCCATAGAAAGTGGTAAATTAAAGAATTGTTGAGACAATGTGATATTTATGTAATATCCAACTTGTCCAATAAATGTAATTCAACATGATGATCAAAAAAACAAAAAAATTGATCAATCTAAATATAAGTTAAGTAACATCATAAAAATAATATACACCATTTAAAAACATTAAAATGCATGTGGCACATTAGGTGCTTTGATTTTAAAAAAAAGGTTTTTTTTTTTTTTTTTTTGTAATTACTATGGTTGGGAGCATATATTTGATAGGTCGGTTGTTACACACATACTATGTGAGCCTTAAAATTTTATAATTTATTACTTTAAAAAAAAAATTGAGGTTACTTTTGTAACTTTCTATAAAAAGCATGACCTAAGTATTTTGATTCTTGGGAGGAATTTTTCGGTAAATTTGGATTTATAAGGAATTTTTATGTAAAAATGAATTAAAAATACAAGTTTTTTACGCAAAAATTTCTCACAAGTCCCAATTGTACCTAAAGATTCCTTCCCCAAACAAAGTACATGATACTATGATAGTGCTTTTTCAGAAGAGAAATTATGGAAGTACTCTCATACATTTTATTTTATTTTTTTCTTTTAAAAGTAAGAAATTTTTGAGGCCCACATGATGTATGTGTATGACATCAATATGTCAAACATGCGCACTCAACCATAATAGTTACATGGATGAAAAATCTCTATGATTGAATCATCGCACATGCATTTTGATGTTTTTAAGTGGTGTATATTATTTTTTATGGTGTGGCTTACCTTATGTTTAAGTTGACCAAACTTTCTATTATTTTAAACATCATGGTGGATTAAATTCATTGGACAGGTTAGGTATTATAAAATATCATATAGGCTCCACAATTCTCCATTTTATTACTTTTAAAGGAAAAAAGTGCACTATGCTAATTTCATTGTCTAAAAATCACTTCCCTTACATTTCCATTTGAATAGGCATTATCTCGAAAATTTGAAGTTCTTGGGAATTTTGCTGGAAAAATCTGCAAAATTAATTATTTTAAATTATTAAATAAATTTTAAATAAAAGTGTGTTTGTGTGTGTGTGTGTGTGAGACAATTTCCTTAATTAGTTTCCTATTTTTCAAGTTAATATCGCCATATTATCATTATAAAACACAATATTTAATCTACAAAGATTTTGAAAATATGTCGTTTCTTGTATTTCTTGTGACATTAACAGTAGATTTTTAAACTTTAGGCTCTATTTGTCACAATGCATCAAGAAATTCCCAGGGGCCCAAGCAGCTGGATCCAAAACTAATCTGGACGGCATCAAAGAGATGGAAGTGGTTTTGATAGTAACCCCAGCACGAGCTAGATAGCTGCTATTAAAGCTGTATGGCCCCACCATGATCTATTTGTTTTATCTGGCTGCTATTAAAGCCTTATGGCCCCACCATGATGTATTTGTTTTATCCACGTTGTCTATCCATTTTTTCAGCTCATTTAGGTAGGGTGTCAATGGGCCAGGCTGGGGTCTACAAAATCAGAATTTTGAATAGGATTGGGCCAACTTAAAATAGTTGAAAATGCGGGCCAAGATAAACCCCAGGCCTAGCCCCTTGACAGCCCTAATTTTATGGCACGAGCCCAAAATTGAAATAAACCCAAATCTTCGGTAGACCTCACGCTAAGAAAATTGTGTTGACGGAATGTACACATTAAAAAAAACCTTTTAGCGACTACTGTAACGTTTATTTTCAACCTGTATGAAGGAAAAAATAAAATAAAATAAACAAATAGCAGCTTGATCTAAAAATTAGGTGCCTCCGAAAAGTTTCCAACAGTAAGTGTTCAATCCCCACTGTTTGGTCCACCCGAGATTTGGATTGGCCTCATGTTTTGGATCATGAACTAAAATTACCTCAAAAAATGGGCGTGGATCCATGCTGGCTGGGACCCCTGACTGTGGGGCCTACTGTGATGTATGCGATTACATCCCTGCTGTCCATCTGTATTTTTTTATTTTTTATTTTTTGTCCATCTGTATTGAAAGCTCATTTTAGGGCATGATCCAGAAAATGAATCGATTCTAAATTTCAGATGGACCATAGTACAAGAAACCGGTGGTTGACCATTAAAAACTTCTTGCGGGTCACAAAATGAGCTGTCAAAATAGTTGGACGGTGTATATTCAAGGAAAATACATCACGGTGAGCCCCACAGTCAGGTCCCACCCACCTCGATGGATCCAGGCTCTCACCTAATCCGCTCCCGTCACCATCCGAGTTACGCTGATCACATGCACATGCATGGCCTAACATCCATACGCGACTTTCATACATCCATCTGCAAGCGCAGAACACCAGAACCGTCCATCATGTAGCCCACGCTTATTCTAAATCCAACGCGCATGCATGGCCTAACATCCATACGCGACTTTCACACATCCATCTGCAAGCGCATAACATCAGAACCGTCCATCATGTGGCCGACACTGTGCAAGTACCTGGTCTGAATTTTCATCATCAGCTCGCTCAACAAATCAGATGGGCCTTAATGTCATCCCACCAAATCGGTTGACCACACCGATTTATGTACAAGTCATAGATACGATACAACCCACCTGATGGACGGCTCTGATGGTTCAAACGCGTAGGAGGGATGGCCCGATACACATGCAAGGTTACCAACAAACAGTACAGCTTTATACTATTATTTTTTAATCTTTTTCATTTATTTTTTATATTTATTATTATTATTATTATTATTATTATTTGTGATAGTTGTTGGAGGGGAAGAAGAAGATCCTGAAATGAAGTCGGTGTTAGACAACGTGAAAGATAAGGGCAAGAAGATCAAAGGGACCCTACATAGGAACACGCATGGCCCAGGAGTGGACGGTTCTGATCCCTACGATGATGAAGATGAACCTGAAGTTCATGGAGCCCCGAGTGAGTAATTTTCCCACGTTTTTTCTGGCAAATTTACGAAGTTAGCCGGTAGCTGCACGTGCCACCTTGCACACGTGTGCCCTGCTAGAATGTGGCATCTGAAAGTCCTTATTGTAGGACACACCGTGAAGATGATCTGCACCGAGCGAGCCGCATATGTACATTAAATATGGACCGTTCACCTTTAATAACTTAGCCCTGTAGGCGCACGTGCCATCCTGGTATACTTAGGGCATCTACGCCGTTCATAAGGTGGGCCACAGCCAACCGATTCAGCATCTTTATGAATTGTGGAAGCGGATTGGTAACTGAGTGACGCAAAATGCATGGGACCCACCATGATGTATATGTCTTATCCATGCCATCCATCAGTTTTACCAACTCATTTTAGGGCAAAAATCCAAAATTGAAGCATACCCAAGGCTCAAGTGGACCACACCAAAGTAAACAGTGGGGATGATGACGTCCACCGTTGAAACTTTCCTAGGGCCAGAAGTGATGCTTATTGTCATCCAATCTTTTCAGAAGGTGAAGATGGTCACTAGACATGGATGAAGGGAAGAACACAACTATCCTATCCAAAACATTCGTGTGCCTGAGAAGTTTTCAACAATTAGGCATTCAATCCATCCAGTTTCCTGTGGTGTGGTCCACTTGAGATTTGGATATGCTTCAATTTTGGGCTCATGCCTCAACATGAGCTGGTAAAACAAATGGACGGCATGGATAAGACATGCGTCACAGTGAGCCCCATGGACTCGCGTCCTTCAATGGTCAGTTAATTCCGTTTGGAATGAATGGGCCGGATATCTGTATTTTACTTAAAGAGTTGGATTCGGCTTGTGTAGCGTAGCACACATCACCCACGTCAGTCCTATGTACTACAGAAAATATCTGTGGCCCCCACCATAATGACCCCTTATTTTAGGCATAAACCCAAAAATGATGATTGAACGCCTACCGTTAAAAACTTCCCAAGGCCCATTGTAACGGCTATTTTCCATCCAACCTGTTGAGTAGGTCCCGTAGACCTTGATGAACATCAAGGGAAAACACAAATCTCGGCTTGGTGTTCAATCACCTATGGTGTGGTCCACCTAAGATTTGGATCTGACTCATTTTTAGGGTCATGCCCTAATACGAGGGAGCAAAATGGATGGACGACGTGGATAAAACACACATCATGGTGGACCCGAAAGAGCATTTCCACAGCATAGACGCCGGTGCTGTGTGCTACACACTACGCAATCCAGTCCGCTGTAGATATCTTTGAACAGGCAATCCGAGTCCGTAATTGCTGTTTAGTAGGCGGTTCATTTCTACTCCACACAATTAAATTGCATTTCTATCTTGATGGGTGCAGGGTATGAATCAGCTGCGGCTAGGAATCTCAATGGCCAGGATGAGACTTTGAGGAAATCAAGGGTCAACGAATCAACAGCGGCCCAACATTACTTGAACCAAGATGAAATTTCAGGACAACCAACGGTCAGTGTCAGAAGTACTGGGCCCTTGGAGGAGGATCCACATGTGCCACAGGGTCGGCCGGGGGGATTTTCCCCAATCAATTACCAGACCAAGGTCGCAGATCCTATCGCTTTAGGTGCTTGTCTCCCTTGCCATTGTGTGCCACGTGGTACTAGTAACATGAGTCTGGATCCTCAGATCCTGAGAAACAGGAATTTCTCCTTTCCTGCATTTTCACTGTCCATTTCATCACTCATGGCATACTATGAAAATGCAGAAAATGAGAACTTTCCATCTGATTCTCTGCTCGCCACAAGGAGAAAAATTTTATTTATTTCCTTCTAATTGAGCCACATCCACGTACTGCATTTAATGCAGTAGTACTGCCCACAACTTCCATGGGATTTTACTGCTTGTGGCAAGCAGGATCTGGATTCCTGATCTAAACCTTTTTCACCATACCCCAAGCAATCACTAGCAAAAATTGTGGGGGCGCATCATAGATGGAGAATGCCTTTAAATAACACTGTTCAAGCAGTCTTAACCATCAAATAGATGGTTAAGATTAGAACAGTTACTCTCTCCACAGTTGGGTCAGCACAGCCTGGATTGCTGCATAAAATCATCACCATTTTTAAAATAATTGTCATATGCATAGGAATTTTTTGGCTCAACCTATCATGCTGAGTTGCCTGGTTCGACTCACTTAAAATTCATCAAGCCCAAGCTCAACGCGTTTTATCCTCACTGGCAGAAACTATGGCTCCAACCCAACTCAACATGGGTGCTGACATGACCAAAGTGACTAAGGGAAGAGTATGAAATTATAATGAAGAAGATTACGTCGTATTCAAGTGATTAAAACCTTAAACTCACATGTTAGTTTCTTGAATAATGTTTAATTATATAATTTTTCAATTACATTACTAGTAAAGAAAAAAAAATTAACCCAATTGAAAATTAACCAAAATAATCAAACTTCCGTTTGGCCTTCTTTTAGAAATATATAAATGGCATGTTCTACATCACATACTCAAGTTTAAGAATGCAATAATATGGGCCATTGGTACATGTCTAGTTAGTAGGTACATACAAACATATGTATATGTGCACATGTAGTTATACCTGTAACGGTCAAAAGACTCTTAAATGAGTCTGATTCGTACCAACTCATTCGGATTTTAGTACATTTTAATACATTTGGCAGCATAGATCTTTGGACGATTAGGATATTCGATCATGAGCTTTGAATGCGTCGCACTCCCGGATTTTAGTGGATTTGACTCTTACAAGGGGTATTTTTTATTCTTTTTTAAAAGGTGAGTTCCAAAATTTGAATAAGGATTCTTCAATCCATTTCAAAGTTCATATCTATTCCCTCTATGTGAATTCTTCAATCCATTTCAAAGTTCATATCTACTCCCTCAATGTGAATTTTTCAATCCATTTCAAAGTTCATATCTACTCTCTATGTGAAGTGTCTTTTTGAAAATTTAAGTTGCTATATTTGGATTTTTATAAAACCAAATATAAGGTGTCAGACAATCCCTTACATCTATTTCAGGTTTTGGCCGTGTCAGTCCGGGTTCATCTAGTCAATCAAGTGCATTATCGAGTCAGGTCCAATAGCATTTATACCGAGTGCAGCCCATTTGCAGCCCATTTACGTAAAAGTGCCTATTTAGCCAGGATGCGCCATTGACCCATTCCCAAACTTTGCTAGTGTATCAATGAAGTTTATGAGAGCACAGATTTTTTACTTGAAATAAAGATTTTGCCCTTTTCAGCCATTCCTTCTCATCAAATGCATGGGTAGCCCTTTCTCATTGGCCTTGCATGCTATTTGTGTCCTTGATGCGGCCGGATTTGATTGGGCCACATGCTCTTATTACACTTATTAGAGATAAGACAGCATGTTTAGAAGTTGTTTGGTCAAATAGTATTCTATTGTTCTCTATTTCTGACTGAAGCACACACCTTGATCAAATCCCACCTGTCAACAGGTGATATGACATGGTGAGATTTGATTAGACTAAGTGCCGGGAGGTGATATGAGATGGTGGGATTTGATTAGACTAAGTGTTGTTGTTGATGCAGTTTTCCTTTAAACCCTCCTTAATAGGCCCTCAAGAACCCGCACACAGGAAAGAAAGAGACAAAGGAGACCCTGGCTAGTACATGGGACCCTCTTATGCCTAAGTCAGGAATTTCGGTCTTTGTAGGAGATGATATTTTTGGAAAAGAGTCACCAGTATTATGAAAGATTGAGTATGAGTACCTCTCACTAGCAAAGGGCTTCCCTATTTATATGAGCAGGAAGATCGCACTGTAGGAAGACTTCCCCATTTAGGAGGCCGAATATGTCGGAGATCTTCCCATATGGATCTCCAGTTATGCCAGAGATCTCTTCGAGATTACGGGCGTCCGAGATCCTCGGGATTCGATCTTATCTCCGGAAGATCTTGGGAGAGATCTTCGGGCCGTTCGGGGGATCTTCGGGTCGGTTGCTCGGGACAAGGTTGGTCGGTAAAGGCGGATGACATCTTAGAGGTAGGTAATACCGAGCTGTTCGACATATCAACTTTCACCTGAGATCTCGACAGATCAGCATTCACTTGAGGTTAATACCGACTGTTGACTTTGTCAGAGACTGTGCCGAGCTATGGTGGACCTATAGCTGTTCTGAAGCCGACCTATAGCTGACCTGTAGTCGTCCCAACCTATAGCCGACCTATAGTTGACCTATAGTTGCACCGACCTACTCAGTAGGTCGGCCAATAGTCATGTGGACCTATGACTATATCGACCTACTTTGTGGTTGGCCCTTCTTTTCTAGTAGGTATCTCGTGAGTAGTTTGACCCATTAGGTCCATGCTGGTTGTAGGGTTGGCTCATTTTATAGGTCGTTCTATTTTTCCCCAAATAGTAAGCCCCCTTACTTTTGAATCGATCTCATAGGCTTAGAAAGTAAGTTAGATGTAGCTTAGGTAAGGTCATGCTATCATGTTGGGCATGGCGCCAGCACAGAAGTCGAGGCGCGCCAGTAATCATGTATGGTGCAGTCGGGGTGGCATATCACAGCTGAGGGCATATGGTCTGTCAGGCCGTTGTTTCGACGTCAGACCAGCGAGGGAATGACGTGTGGCCATTTCTCGATATTAGGGTCGACTGACGCGTAGGGTCACGCCACGTGTCAAGACGGGGTAGTCGAGGGGACGTCGTACGGAACCTGCATTAATGGGCGCACTTAAATGTTGTCACGTGGCTCTCCTATATAAGGAAAGCCCTAATGCGTTTCAAAAGGTCCATTTGTGTTTTCCCCTTCTAGTTGTCTTCCTTAGCTAGCAGAGGTGATTTCTAGCGACTGTACTCACCAGAGGCCGGGCGACATCTTCTCCACAGTGAGTTTCATTTCTTCATTCACTTCCTCCATTTTTTTCTCTGTCAGCAACTTTCAACATCTATAAAAATAGCCACCATATCTGACTCTTTGAGTTCATGGGAGGGGGTCTCCGACGGCAACGGTGGAGCGAGTAGTCTTCACACAATGTCGAACCCACGGTCGCTGTTAATGATGATGGGCGATGCCGATTTTCGGGTGTCGCAGTCGTCGAGGGTAACGGAGAAGTCCCCGGCAAAGAGGCCAGTTAGGGTGGAGCGCAACCTGTTCGATGAAGAGGATGTAGAGGGGTCCTCTGGTGAGGAGGAGACAAAGGGTCTCATAGCCTCAACCCTTACTGAGGCCGACTTGGTTCGAATTAGGTTAGGGTACCATATTCCCGAATCGGTGACTCTCCAGGTTCCTCAGCCAAACGAACTTCTTGATCATCCTCCAGAGGGAGTTGTTGCCATCTTCCAGGTCGCTCTTCAATGCGGCCTTAGGCTCCCTCTGCAAGGTATAATACGCAGGGTACTCGCTCATCTGGACTTGGCCCTGGGACAGATGGTCCCCATTAGATGGAGGTCATTGATCGGTTGTGTCGTCCTATGGTCCGAGCTAGAGCAGCCCAAACTCACCGTTGAGGAGTTCCCTCACTTATACCAGTTGAAGCCTAACAAAGTTCACACAGGCTAGTATTATCTTTTTGCATGGTGGGGGACTGAAGGGGGCATCATCACAGACCCCATCATCTAATAAGAATTGGAGAGACAAATGGTTTTGGGCCTCTGGCCGTTGGAAAGTGGCAGACCTAACCTTCATCGTCACTTGGTCCCTTCAGCGTTCACTGAACTAGGTCGGCATTCCTCGAACTTAACTCTTCTTTAGCTCTTCCTTGATTGGTCGATCTTTAAGTGTTCTTGACTTGTTTGCACGTGTCTTCTCTCCTGTCGCAGCTATTCCCAAGTATCCTTCTTTGTTGGACGCTGGATCTCTTACTTGGATCAGTGGAGTAAGATCACCAAGGAATGAGGAGAGATCTTGGAGAGTACTCCCTCAACCTGAGCTTTTGCTTAAGTCGGGTCTAAACACCGCCCTCATCGGTAAGAGCTTTGGTAAGGACTTTAGCCGACCTATGGGACTTTATAAAAACTTCATGAAATTTCATAATTAAGTTTCTTCATGTTGTGATGCAGAAATGCCTGAAGCTCGCCCTCTGCTGAGGTCCATTTCTAAACGCCAGGCACCGCCCCTTGAGGAAGTTGCGGGGCCAAAGAAGAAGACAACATTCAAGAGCAAGGGGACGGTCGGCCCTTCATCTCCTATCATTGTAGAGGTCGGAGATGAGGAGGCAGCAACGGAGCCTGCCCTTGTTGCTGCTGAGGCGACGGTCGAGATGACTGTCTGTGAGGAAGCTCCTCCTACGAAGGTCCAAGGGGCCATTGAGCCTTCTTCTGAGGCTCGGCCTGTAGAGGCTGAGGGAGCCAGCATGCCGACTACTGGGCCTTCTAAGGTTCGGAGGGAAGAGGAATGTCCTCCTAGGAGCATTCGTGAGACCATAGAGGAGGTCTTACCTTGGGTTGAGCGACACATGTCCAAGAAGGAGTTTTTCCATGTACTGGACTCTCCTTTAGACGCGATCCTTGCGTCCGTGGCGAAGGCCCTTCTTGGGGTGAGCAAATCTTCCTAAATATTTTCCTTTCTTCTTTATTTACTTGGTACTAAATATTTTCTGTCATTATTTTTTGGCAGTTTGCCCCGTGTATGTTGAAGGTGCATCGCGATGTTGATCAGGTGCGAAGGCAGGCATGGGAGACTGAGCTGAAGCTCTCGCAGAAGGGAACTGAAGCCGATCAGTCTCGTGCTGCGACAGTTGCTGCAGAAGCTCGTGCTTCTTCTCTAGAGGCTGAGCTGGAAGCAACAAAGAAGCTTCTTGTTGAGGCTTCTGATAAGTCGGCCCAGCGAGAGGCCGAGCTAAAGGCGAAGCTCAAGGATGTCGGGGCAAAGCTTGGGGAGACTGAGGCAAAGCTCAAGATGACGGAGGCAGAAGCCCGAGCAGCTATCTCCCTAGCTCAGGAGGATGCCGTTAAGGAATACAAGTCTTCCAAAGCATACTCGGGAGATAGAAATTCTTTGTACCAGATGGGCTTCTTGAAGTGCATCGAAGAGATCAAGGAGGCCTTTCCCAAGCTAGACCTCTCTGGTTTTGAAGATACTGACTCGGACTTTGAAGCTTCTGGCGATGACGCACCTCCCGAGCAGAGTCCCGAGGCTTGACTATCAACTTCTTTTTGTAATCCCCTTTCTTTCTAGTTCAATGTAGCTCGATGTAATCATGCTCTTGGGAGCTTATCAATAGAGTTCACTTTTTTGAAATGGTGTGCTCATTTGTAGATTTTTCCAAGTTTGGTAGATCGGACCTAGGTCAAATTCGATGGGTAAGTCGGATCTGTAGATAGGTCGGCCGTAGGTCGAATCCTATAGGTAGGTCGCCCATAGGTCGGACCTAGTAGATGCACCAAACACGATAGAAATCAGACCGCGGAATTTTATTTGTATTATCTTGACAACGTACAGTAAACTTCGAATCAGCTTGTTAAGGACGATATATCTTACGATGTTCGACATTCCAGGGATGAGGCAGGAGCTGACCATACAGGTCTTCCAGGCGGTATGATCCAAGTCGGCTTGTACTCGTTACCACGTGGGGCCCTTCCCAATTTGGGCCTCAGGTTCCTGACCCTGACTCCTTAGTGTTTTGGAAGGTTCTTTGAAAGACTAAGTCACTAGCTCGGAACCTCCTAACATTCACCTTGGCATTGTAGAAACGCGCCACTTGCTGTTGGTGAACAACGGTTTAGATCCGAGCTTGTTCTCTCCTTTCCTCGAGAAGGTCGAGACTTAACGCCATTAGCTCAGAGTTTAGCGCTTCGTCGAATGCCTCTATTCGAGCCATTGGTAACCCAATTTCTACTGGAGTGACTGCCTCTGCCCCATAAGTGAAAGAAAAGGAAGTTTCCTTAATGGTCGTCCGAGCGGTAGTTCGATATGCCCAAAGGACATTAGGGAGTTCCTCAGCCCATGCTCCCTTGGCTTTTTCAAGCTTAGCTCGGAGATGATGCTTGATGATCTTATTGACCGCTTCAACTTGTCCTTTGGCCTGCGCGTGTCATGGCGAGGAGTAAACATTACGGATTCCGAGGTATTCGCACATTTCTTAGAATTGCTTGTTATCTAATTGCTTTCTGTTGTTGGAGACGATCATGCGAGGAATCTCGAACCTGCATATGATGTTTTTCCAAACAAAGTCCGTAATCTTTTACTCTATTATTTTCTCCAGGGGTTCGACTTCGACCCATTTCGTGAAGTAATCGACTGCGACCATGACAAACTTGGTCTGACCTTTGCTAGTTGGGAGAGGACTGATAATGTCGATTCCCTATTGGGCAAATGGTCATGGCTCGGTTATAGGAGAGTTCTTCAGGAGGTTATCGAGGTACATTCGCGAAGCGCTGGCATTTGTCACATTTTCAAGTAAACTACTAAGCATTGGCCTAGATGGTCGGCCAATAATACCCCTACTGAATGACCTTATGGGCTAAATCTCGGCCTCCCGAGTGGTTTCCACGGATACCCTCATGGGTTTCCCTTAGGACATATTCCGCTGTCTAGTCGGAGACATTTCAAATAAGGGAGAAAACCCATTTTTGTAGAGGATGTCGTTAACCATGGTGTAGCGAGCTGCTTTGGTCCGTAGTCTACACGCTTTCGTTCGATCTTCAGGTAGCTTGTCCTCCTTGAGGTATTCGATGATTGGATCCATCCAAGTAGGTTCCAAGCTTACCGAAAGAGTTATGGTGAGGTCAGCCTTGTGAATACTCGGTTTAGTAAGGAACTCAATTGGAACAGATCTTGGAATATCGTCTTCGTCCGCAGTGGCTAGCTTTGCTAACATGTCAGCTTTGGAATTTTTCAGTTGCGGAATTAGAGATACATTACATTTTTGGAATCTTCTTAGCTTTCCGTAGATAAGCTTTTATGCGTTCCTTCTTGTCTTGGTATGCTTTGGCTATTTGATTGACGACAAACGTGGAGTCGCTGAAGACTTCGAGGTGTTGAGCTCCCATAGTAGCTGTCAGCCCAAGTCCGACGAGCAAAGCTTTGTATTCTACTATATTGTTGGAGGCTTAAAATCTAAATCTTAAGGCATATTGCATGCATATATGATATGGGGTCTCCAGGACTATCCCGGCCCCACTCGTGTTAGAGTTAGATGATCCATCAACATATTGCGTCCACTTGGGTAGGTTGAAATTAACTTGGGAGTTAGATGCATGATCGGGTAGAACATTAAGGACAAGTTCTAACTTGGGTAGGTTGTTTTTTGTCCAAATGGAGGAGTTAGTTTGGCAATAAAGTCAGTCATTGCCTGACCTTTAATAGTCGTTCGGGGTCGATATTTGATATCGAACTCACTTAACTTGAACGCCCACTTGGTTGACCTTCCCGAAGCTTTGGGCTTTTGGAGCAATTGACAAAGTGGTTGATCAGCTAAGAAATGATGGTGTGAGCTTGGAAGTACGACCGCAATCGCCAAGAAGAGATGACCAATGCCAACGCTAGTTTCTTTAGACTTGGGTATTTAGTTTTGGCTAAAACTAGGGCTTTGCTGATGTGGTATACCGGGAATTGCTTTCCTATGTGTTCCCTAATTAAGACGAAGCTAACTGTTGCATCAAAAACAGCCTAGTAGTAGAGATTCTCCTTGCTCAGGTGGAGAGTAATGACGGTGACCCTAGATACTATTTGAGCTTTTGGAAGTCTGTCTCATATTCCTCCGTCCAATCTACTACATGTTTTCCTTTCAGCTACTTGAAAAATGGAAGACATTTGTCTGTAACTCAGGACACAAAGCAATTGAGTGCGGTGATTCTTCCTGTAAGCCGTTGGATGTCTTTAGTCGTCTTTGGTGAATCCATGTCAAGCTGAGCTTTGATCTTTTCAGGGTTTTCTTCGATCACTCGTTAGCTGATAAGGAAACTGAGGAACTTTCTCGAACTAACCTCGAAGGCACATTTGCTCATATTTAACTTCATCTTGTATTTACAAAGAACGAGGAACATTTCTTCGAGATCAGAAGTGTGATCCGTGGCTTTGATGCTCTTGACGAGCATATCGTCGACATAGACTTCCATTGTTCGTCCTATTTGATGGGCGAACATCTTGTTAACTAGCCACTGATAAGTGGCTCCGGCGTTTTTTAATTCAAATGGCATAACTCAGTAACAATAAAGACCTTTGTCAATGATAAAGGTTGTTTTTGTCCTATCATATGCATACATTACAATTTGATTATAACCAGAATAAGCGTCCATAAAACTAAGTAGTTCATGCCCTGTGGTACTATTGACAAGCTGATCAATTCGGGGAAGGGGAAAACTATCTTTAGGACAAGCCTTATTCAGGTCTGTGTAGTCAACATAGATCCGCCATTACCCATTAGACTTCTTGACTAAGATTATGTTGGCTATCCAGTCCGGATAGTAGACTTCCTCAATGAATTCGGCTTTAAGAAGTTTGTTGACTTCTTCTCCGATCACTGCATATCGTTCGATACCGATCGTGCGACGCTTCTGTCGAATTGGTCGGTGGTCGGGGTCAACATTCAAGCGATGCATGATGATTTTTAGGTCGATGTCGGGCATGTCCTCATGAGACCTCACGAAGACATCCGCATAACGTCGAAGGAGGGCTATCATCTTGTCCCGTAGCGGAGGTGTTAGTGATGCAAGACAATTAACCACTTGCTCTAAAAGCTCGAACTGTTAGAGTATGGCGAATTAATCTCTTTATCTCATAGCCCAGGCTCCACATCTCATGGGTTTGAATCTCGGCCGAACCCCCTTTATAGGCCCCAAATCACATGGGCCACCCACCCCTAGTGTGTCCCCACATCTCATGGGCTACCCCACTCGAGCCCAGTGTGAAATGCGCATTAATCACCCTTGGTAAGGAGTCTCGAACACGAGACTTCCCCCATAGGGCCCAAATCGCATGGGTCGCTCACCCCGAGTTTGTCCATGCATCTCACAAGCGACCCCACTCGAGCCTAATGTGAAAATGCCCCTGCATTAGTTAGGGATGACCCAATTTGAACAGTTATAGATGGGTCAGAGTCGTCAAGTGAAACTTGAACAAGATCTTCCACAGGACAGCCTCTTTCTCCAGAACCTTCGCGAGGGTCAAGAGAAGTGGCGGTCATCGCTTGGGGCGAAGCCCTTGGCGCCATCGTGTAACGCTACCGAGCTTCGTGTTGGTCTCCTTTCACCGATATGACACCTTGCTCGGTCGAGAATTGCATGGCTAAGTGGTAGGTCGAGACCACAGCTCACAGGGCATTAAGAGATGGACAGCCGAGGATTGCATTGTAGACAGATGGGCAGTCTACTACCAGGAAGTCTGTCATCATAGTTATCTGGTTCTGTTCGTCTCCGGCCGTTAGTGGGAGTTATAATGATCCTTCTGGTACGACCTTGCTACATGAGAAACCAAGCAGTGGAGTCTTGGCAGGTCGAAGTCTAGACCGACTAACTCCCATCTTATCAAACGCATGTGCGAAGAGGATGTCTGCCGACGCTCCAGTGTCCACAAGGATTCAGAACACTTTACAATTGGCTATGGTCAGGGTGACCTCAAGCGCGTCATTGTGCGGATGGTGGATTCCAATCAGTTGATTTGGTCATAAAGACCCAAATGAAGGGAAACAATAAATATCAGCTTGATCTAAAACTTTTATTGCCCCCAAAACGTTTTTAATGGTCAAAATTCATTCGACACTGTTTCCTGTAATGTGGTCCACTTAAGATTGAGATATACTTCATTTTTTTCTCATATCATAAAATGATATATAAAAATAGATGGACGGCATGGATGACACACATACATCATGGTGGGCCCCACAGAACATCGACCACTAGCCACTTGAGAGTTACAAAGCTTCTTCAAGAAGCTATCTGTCGGTGGTGTAAAGCTTCTTCAAGAAGCTATCTATCCATGGTGTAAAGCTTCTTTAAGAAGCTAACTGTCGGTGGTGTAAAGCTTCTACAAGAAGCTAACTGTCCGTTTTTTTTCTACTGAGTAAATTATGTGGGGCCCATCTTGAACTTTTTTTGGTTTATCCACACTGTCCATCAATTTTTTATCCGAACCTTACTCAATCCGATCCAACTCGGTTTTCCTAACCGAGTCGGACTCGGATCGATTCAGGCCAGCAGGAGTTCGGATCTGTTCGAGTTAAATGACCCGGATCCGGTCCCGAATCGGATCGAGTTCGGGTCGGGACCTATAAATTTCAAACCTGGGCGAGTTGGACCAAATCCGATCCGAATCGGTCCAATGCCCAGCCCTACATTTGATGTAATCTTTCAATAGTTTGTCGCCCTTCTGAATGACGTGAAGGAGGTGGAAGCCAGTTTGAGTCTCCTCTTTTCCCCTATAAAGTTTGTGACAAAGACTTGGCCGATTTGGGAGAACGAACTAATGGAGTTCGGCTTCAACTGCTTGAACCACAGCCGGGTAACTCCAGTTAAGGTTAGAGAGAAAGCTCGGCACATTACCACGTCAGACGCGTTGTGGAGCTTCATATAGCCCCTAAAGGATTCCATGTGCTCCGATGGGTCGGTATTTCCCGAGAATGGATTGATCTGAAGTAAACGGAATCTATTCGGCAGTCGTGCCTTCATGATGTCGGCGGTAAATGGAGGCTCGATTTCCTCTCCATTATTGCTTCCATTGGGGTCGACGCATTCGTGTGGTAGGCTTCTCGCATGTATCCTATTCGACTACGCAAGTCCTTGAGCTCGGCCTCCCACGGCTCACCGCTTTCAGCAGTAGCTTCGACCGGGGCTTTGTCGCACTTCTTTCGGTCCAGCTCATGGCGTAGATCGCAAGCGGGCAAGGCTGCAGTCCCTGAAATGTGATATGGGGCCAGTTTGGTCGAGCCTTGTTGTCGGCTTCTCTAAGAGGCGGCAGGTGTGCTAGAAGTTTGAGGAAGATTGTAGCCTGTTTGCTCATCCTCTATGTTGGTCTTCTGTATGTATTGCGGTTGTAATTGTTCCAACAATCACCTCATGGAGTTCATATTATTATTTAGTATCTCCACTTGTTGTTCGAGGGAGTTCAACCGACGTCCTTTGATGCGAGACTGCTGAACTTGCCTCCTGGGGCCGGAATCAACCTGATGTTGGGAAGCGGACCCTCGATGACTATCAGGCTGCTTCAGGGGCGGCGTGCGGTCAGGCGCAATTGGGGAGACTCGGGTTTTCTTCTTCCCTCTAGCCATTGTAGTCTCTCTAGTAAAGCAAGAAACGACTTTGATTTTGATTCCCATAGAATGCGTCAAACTATTGATGTAGTTTTCCTATAGACCCTCCTTAATAGACCCTCGAGAACCTGCACACAGAAAAGAAAGAGACAAAGGAGACAAGTGGCTAGTACAGGGGACTCATTGTTGAGGGTCAAATATTACATATCAGACTCCAGTTATTGCCAGATTTTACGTACATGATAGTGCTTAACGTCATATTTTAATTGTGTTATTATTGCAAGGTGAATCTACGAGCGTGGACTGGAAAGGACGTTAAAAACATGGATTTAATACTCTGGCATCACCAAAGCATTGGACGAGACTCCAGGGGACCAAGATCGATGGAAATACACGACAGGGATCCGTGAAAATCGAGAAACTGAAGCTCAAGCGACCTGAAAGTCAGCCAGAATGCAAGATCACTGGGTTTTCATCATCTGTTCGGCTCGAAACTTCATACAGGGCCTGAAGATCATAAATTAACCGTACACGTCAAATTTCAGCCATTGAATCATTGTAGAAGTGGCCCAATGGATAGATCAGCCCATAAAATCTCGAATTGGGGCCCGCCTGAGATCTAGATATGTTCCAAATTTAGTCTCAGCCCTTCAAATTAAGTGACAAAGCGGATGGACGGAGTAGATTTCTTACGAACATCATGACAGACCCCACATGTACATTGCATGTACATAAGGTACATGTGCACGAGAGGTGCACCGGACTGGGAGTTCGGTCAAACAAGGGGCTGACCCGCGCCTTCTTCTTCATGGAGACAGCATCTAATGCTGTCTGATTTCTTTTAGCTAGTGGGCCCCACACATCATCCAAATGGATGATCAGATCCGTCCATTGCGTCTATAGGGGGGAAAAAACCCTCGCCTAGGTGATCTTTTGGTCCCATGCATGTGTACGCGCGTGAATCTTCAGAAAACGCAGGTTGGACGACAAAGAAGAAAATTTCGTGGGCCACGTCAACTCAGATCAAAAACCAGACATATCTGAGTACGTTTTTGTTCTGATTCTAATGGACGGTGTGGATTTACTATGGAACATCATCCTGGGGCCCACCAAGCATCAGAACGGCAAACCGTAAGCTATGTTCCGCAACAGAGCTTGCGGAGGAATGTTGTGGGCCACCCTCTGAAGTGATCAATTAGATCTGGACCGTCTAGTGGACTCCAAAGGATCCTATAACCATCACCTAGGTGGAGAAATCTCACAATACAGTTTGAGATCAGTTTTGATCGTTTAAACATCGAACGAACGGCGGCGAGATAGATCAGGCGGGCCGCATCAAGAGACAGCCAAAACCATCCATTTCCAGTTGTTTTTTTGACATGCATTCAATAGACGGAGTGGATTTATCAAAACAAAAGCGATGTGGGCCCCACCATCAGAATAGCGTAAGTGCGTTACGCACCCTGTTTCGCATCCGGGAAATTCGGAAATTTCGGATGGCTGTGGGCCATCATCCTTGATCGGATGAATGATCTGAACCATTCGTGTGGAGCCCAGGCCAGTCTTGACCCCAACCATGGAAGCAACATCAGAGTTTGGGACAATCTTTGGCCCCAAAACTCAATCCAAACGCAAGACGTTTTGCGCTTTCGCTGCACATGCGAACTCTGCTGCGTAAGCAGTTGTCCATCTGCCACCACGCAGCAACCGAGACTTGGGCATGAAGTCTCCAGGTTCCCAGCCGACAGGAGGAGACCATATAAGCCAGAGAGAGAGAGGGAAAAAAAAGAAAAGGAGATTTGGTGGCTGGACGTGAGCAGGAATAGGAAGTGATATCTGGTTTTTTTCTTCTTTTTCTTTTCTTTTTCTTTTTCTTTTTATTTGCATTGTTTAAAGGGTCTAGCCCATTCATGTGTAGCTAAACCTCTTAGCTAGGGCTATGAGGTGAAGCTTGTAGTCTGATGGGAGAGACTCTGCTCGTGCCTATTGTTTAGACCGACTGATGTTGATTTTTGTTCAAATTAAAAGGAATACTTTCAGTTATTTTTAATGGTTTGTTGTGACTGAAATTACAATAGATCTGCGATGGTTTTGGGGCGAAGCCCTTGGCGCCATCGTGTAACGCTACCGAGCTTCGTGTTGGTCTCCTTTCACCGATCTGACACCTTGCTCGGTCGAGAATTGCATGGCTAAGTGGTAGGTCGAGACCACAGCTCACAGGGCATTAAGAGATGGACAGCCGAGGATTGCATTGTAGACAGATGGGCAGTCTACTACCAGGAAGTCTGTCATCATAGTTACCTGGTTCTGTTCGTCTCCGGCCGTTAGTGGGAGTTATAATGATCCTTCTGGTACGACCTTGCTACCTGAGAAACCGAGCAGTGGAGTCTTGGCAGGTCGAAGTCTAGACCGACTAACTCCTATCTTATCAAACGCATGTGCGAAGAGGATGTCTGCCGACGCTCCAGTGTCCACAGGGATTCAGAACACTTTACAATTGGCTATGGTCAGGGTGACCTCAAGCGCGTCATTGTGCGGATGGTGGATTCCAATCAGTTGATTTGGTCATAAAGACCCAGATGAAGGGAAACAATAAATATCAGCTTGATCCAAAACTTTTATTGCCCCCAAAACGTTTTTAATGGTCAAAATTCATTCGACACTATTTCCTGTAATGTGGTCCACTTAAGATTGAGATATACTTCATTTTTTTCTCATATCATAAAATGATATATAAAAATAGATGGATGGCATGGATGACACACATACATCATGGTGGGCCCCACAGAACATCGACCACTAGCCACTTGGGAGTTACAAAGCTTCTTCAAGAAGCTATCTGTCGGTAGTGTAAAGCTTCTTCAAGAAGCTATCTGTCCGTGGTGTAAAGCTTTTGCAAGAAGCTAACTGTCCGTTTTTTTTCTACTGAGTAAATTATGTGGGGCCCATCTTGAACTTTTGGTTTATCCACACTGTCCATCAGTTTTTTATCCAAACCTTACTCAATCCGATCCAACTCGGTTTTCCTAACCGAGTCGGACTCGGATCGATTCAGGCTAGCAGGAGTTTGGATCTGTTCGAGTTAAATGACCCGGATCCGGTCCCGAATCGGATCGAGTTCGGGTCGGGACCTATAAATTTCAAACCTGGGCGAGTTGGACCAAATTCGATCCGAAGCCCAGCCCTACGTTTGATGTAATCTTTCAATAGTTTGTTGCCCTTCTGAATGACGTGAAGGAGGTGGAAGCCAGTTTGAGTCTCTTCTTTTCCCCTATAAAGTTTGTGACAAAGACTTGGCCGATTTGGGAGAACGAACTAATGGAGTTCGACTTCAACTGCTTGAACCACAGCTGGGCAACTCCAGTTAAGGTTAGAGAGAAAGCTCGACACATTACCGCGTCAGACGCGTTGTAGAGCTTCATATAGCCCCTAAAGGATTCCATGTGCTCCGATGGGTCGATATTTCCCGAGAATGGATTGATATGAAGTAAACGGAATCTATTTGGCAGTCGTGCCTTCATCATGTCGGCGGTAAATGGAGGCTCGATTTTCTCTCCATTATTGCTTCCATTGGGGTCGACGCATTCGTGTGGTAGGCTTCTCACATGTATCATATTCGACCACGCAAGTCCTTGAGCTCGGCCTCCCACGGCTCACCGCTTTCAGCAGTAGCTTCGACCGGGGCTTTGTCGTGCTTCTTTCGGTCTAGCTCATGACGTAGATCGCAAGCGGGAAAGGCTGCAGTCCCTGAAATGTGATATGGGGCTGGTTTGGTCGAGCCTTGTTGTCGGCTTCTTTAAGAGGCGGCAGGTGTGCTAGAAGGTTGAGGAAGATTGTAGCCTGTTTGCTCATCCTCTATGTTGGTCTTCTGTATGTATTGCGGTTGTAATTGTTCCAACAATCACCTCATGGAGTTCATATTATTATTTAGTATCTCCACTTGCTGTTCGAGGGAGTTCAACCGACGTCCTTTGATGCGAGACTGCTGAACTTGCCTCCTGGGGCCGGAATCAACCTGATGTTGGGAAGCGGACCCTCGATGACTATCAGGCTGCTTCGGGGGCGGCGTGCGGTCAGGCGCAACTGGGGAGACTCGGGTTTTCTTCTTCCCTCTAGCCATTGTAGTCTCTCTAGTAAAGCAGGAAACGACTTTGATTTTGATTCCCATAGAATGCGTCAAACTATTGATGTAGTTTTCCTATAGACCCTCCTTAATAGACCCTCGAGAACCTGCACACAGGAAAGAAAGAGACAAAGGAGACCTTGGCTAGTACAGGGGACCCACCGATGCCTAAGTAAGTCAGGAATTTCAGTCTTTGTAGGAGATGATTTTTTTTAGAAAAGAGTCACCAATCCTATGAAAGATTGAGTATGCGTACTTTTAACTGGCTAAGGGCTTCCCTATTTATACGAGCAGGAAGATCACACCATAGGAAGAGTTCGCCGTTTAGGAGGTCGGATATGTCGGAGATCTTCACGTATGGATCTCCAGTTATGTCGAATTTCTCTTCGAGATTATGGGCGTTCGAGATCCCCGAGATCCAATCGTATCTCTAGAAGATCTTGGGAGAGATCTTTGGTATGTTCAGAGGATCTTCGAGCCGGTTGCTCGGGACAAGGTCGGTCTGCAAAGGCGGATGAAATCTTAGAGGTAGGTGATACCGAGTTGTTCAACAGATCAGCATTCACCTGAGATCTCAACAAATCATCATTCACTTGAGGTTGATACCAACTGCAAACTTTGTCTGAGACTGTGCCGAGCTATGGCGGACCTATAGGCGTTCTGAAGCCGACCTATAGTTGCACCAACTTACTTAATAAGTCGGCTAGTACTCATGTGGACCTATGACTATACCGACCTACTTCGTGGTCGACCCTTCTTTTCCAGTAGGTATCTCATGAGCAATTTGACCCATTTGGTTCGTGCTAGTTGTAGGGTTGGCTCATTTTATAGGTCGTTTTATTTTTCCCTCAACAGTTGCCATTAAAGATGGGCCCCATGTGAAGCATGTTTGAAAATTGTTTGATTGAATAGGCCCACCTTTGATAGCAGCACATGCCCAGTCAAATCCACCTAACTAGAAGCCAACCTTGATGATCCAATTTGATGGGATTTGATTTTTCCACCTGATTGAATAGGCCCACCTTTGACAACAGCACATGCCTAGTCAAATCCCATTAACAAAGCATGTTTGAAAGTAGTTCCATCAAGTAGCTTCTCTGATTGATTATGTCTGTCGGTGGCACCTGCCTCGGTCAATTTGGAAGGGGATTGAGGGGTGGCACCTGCCCCAATCAAATTAGAAGTGGATTACAGACTGTTGTATTTGATGTCTTAAATCTAATCAAATTTTGTGCAGATTTTTTTGCAAAACTATGAAAGTGTGGAATTTGTTCCCGATTTTGTTTAGGATTCTTTCTAAAACTATATATATATATATATATATATATATATATATATATATATATATATATATATATATATATATATATATAGGTGTAAACGGGATTGGGAGGTATTATAAGGAATTCCAAAGCTTTCTAAAAAGGTTCTAGGGTTTTAAAAGGGTGGAGTAAGGTTGAGATCCAAGGTTGTTCGAATTGGGCAATCCTTCTCTCGTTCTAATTTATGCTTTCATAGTAAAGATCCGTTGCTTTGTGCCGTGATTTTTTCGCGAAAGGGGTTTCCACGTTAATTTTTTATATTATCTTGCATTTGCTTGATGCTCTTGGATTACTTTCCTAAAAAATAATACATTCAAGGTGGACCCAACTGAGTCTCGTTACGCAATCCGATTTCAATCAAATCCGACCACCCGGATCACCAGGACATCTATGATTTGGTCACCAGCTAATCAACTTCCTGATTCTATATGTTGACGTGTCTGACAGCTGGTGAGGAAGCCGGGATTCAACCCCTTCTCGATCACTTCCAAGCAGTCAGCTTCTACCAAGAAACCAACGCTGGGCCCACAAACCCCACCAGTTCCACCGTTCCAGAAAATCCCCATCCATTCCCAGAATCCCCCAACGAATCGCAACCGTCTATAACCCACCATACAACATCTACCGAAGCCGCATCAGCTGGAAACACCGTCTCCCCCAAAGACGGCTCTGCCCAGAACGCGAACGACACTCCCGCCTCGTTAGCTCCTCCGGTGGGCCCCACCGGTACGGTTCCCGATAAAGGGATTTCAGTGAAGGGGTTCGTAGCGGAGAAATTGACTCCTGGAGATGAAGACAGAGCGCTTTCGGAGGTTATTTCGGGGATAATTCGTAGCCGTCAGGAAAAGAAACCAGAAGACATGCAAGATCCGCCGGAAGATGTGTATGAGAAGCCAGCGGCGAAGGTGTCAGATTCCGGGAAGGGGGTTGTGGAGAGGATCAAGGGAGCAGTCGGGTCGCTGCTTCGTAAGGGCGGGGAGTCACGTACTTCGCCGGGCGCAGACTGCCAATCACGTGATACGTGATTGCATGAGGTAGCTTTTATGTTTCGAAAACGCTTAGGGCCCGTTTGGCCGGCTGGATTGGAAGGGATCGGATGGTATTGGAAGTTAAATCCCGGGATTGGCTGGGCGTGCCAAACAGAGTGTGATCTGATCCCAATCCCATGGATCTTAAGACAATCCACTGACAGCACCATCATTACCTTTAAATCCCATCCAATCCACCCTAATCCATTCAAATTTGCCTTGGACGTGTTTGGTTCGAGGGATGGGAAGGGATGGGAAGGTTTAATCCTGGGATTGGGCGTGCGTGCCAAACAGACGGTATATAGCCATTCAGGGATATATCAATCCCATTTATCTCAAGACAATTTACTGACAACACCATCATTACCTAAAAATCCATGCCATCCCTTAATACCATTCAGTCCCTTTCAATCCACCGGGCCAAACGGGCCCTTGCGTGTCTACGCCTAGTCGGATGGGAGGACGGTCTACTTGCTAACGTGGATAAATGTCTCTCGTCCATTAGGTGAGCCATCCTTTGTTTGGATAGGGCAAAAATACAAAAAACAGGCAGACTCAAAATTCAGGTGGGCTACACCACGGGTAACAATTGAGATGTGAAATCGGAAATCAGGATATTCCAGGACTCCTGCCGGCAACAAAACGCGAATTTTGATTCTAGGCCGTTCCCTGTCGTGTGGCCCACTTTAGTATTGGATTAAAGCTATTTTTAAGGAGCTTCGGTGAAAATGTGGTGGTGCACCTGATGGACGAGGTGGATCTGATGTAAATCTTGCTTGACGTAGGTTCCAGAGTGCTTGCGAGTGCACTTGGCTACCGCACGTGCTAACTCATTGGTGGTCCAGAAAACCGTCCAAACGTGGCCCGATCAACTCATCTGGTGGCACGTCAGAACAAGTGGAGCGGTCGGCCCACGTTGTGACTGGGCTTGCATCCAGGCGTGAGCACACCAGCTAAGAGTGCCACCATGCATCATCAAGGTCTAGAGAAACATGTTAATTAGGGGTGCACATCCAATTGGTAGAACCGTGGGACTAGACCGGAACCGACCAAACCGTATGTCTAATTCTAGAGTGCGTCGGTTCCAGTTCCAATTCCGGTTCCAAAAATCAAAAAACTGTTTAATTCGGTTCTTGGTTTGGGTTACTGTACAACCATCACTCTAATCTAACAAATATTAACCGTTTGATCAATGGCCTTTAGTACGGGACGGCCAAGAAACTTGCAGACGTGATAGTGGATGGAGCATGGCCTAAAAATCGTATTTAGCGTATGATAGTAGCTATCTGATTTTGCCACTTAAATTTGGACCGTTCATGAGTTCGTTTTCGGCAATCCTTTTGGTGGACCTCAATTGGTCGGCGAGGATAACAAGTTGGTAGTGATTTTAGAGCTATGATACATAATATGCCCCACAGTTTTGGTGGGCCATGATAACCACCATTGCTAGAGACATGACTGATTATTTTCTGAACATGATAGGAATTGTTCATTTGGTGGGCCTCATGTCGGATGAAATACCCTCTCGTCTCTTCATTCATATGGTTGGCTCCTTGTCGTGTATCGCTTGGATGTGCTACAGAATCACCCATCCTCCGAGTGGTTTGTGGTTGCACACAGGTGGTACCACCATTGCGTACAGGTGGTACCACCGTAAGTATTAACTCACAATGTTGGGCCCACCTTGTTGAATGTGTTATATATCCATGCCGCCCATTTGTTTTGCAGGATTATATCAGGGAATGAGCCTAAAACGAGTCGGATCCAAATCTCAGGTGGACCCATCACAAGGAAACAGTGGTGATTGCATGCCCACCATTCAAAAACTCTTAGGGCTACTATAATGTTTATTTGCCATCCATTGATTAAGTAATTCAGAGATGGGTGAACGAAATACAAGCCCTCAAAAAAGTTTTTCATAATGGGTGTTCAATCCCAATTGTTTCCTATGGTGTAGTTTAATTGAGACTTAGATTTATCTTATTTTTCGAATCATAACCTATTATGAGATTGCAAAATGGATGAACGGGTGGATAAAACAAATACATCATGGCAAGGTTGAGAGAGCTTTTTTCATCACCGAGTCCCTAGTGTTAATTCTTAGATATAATCTTTAATTGTAATGTAAGTCTATGCTTATATACTAAATTTGTTTTTTATTCAGTATCAAATAATTCTTTCAAAAGACACGTTATTGTAATTGTTCTCATTAATCGTGTGAGTTTTTTCTTATTTGATTTACACTGGCATTTTAAAAGCTCTTTATTGGAAGGCACAAAGTAATTACCCATCTTTAGAGAAAGAATCTCACCGTTTGATTATCATCTTATTATTATCAAATTCTGTAAGTTGTTAAGTGACCGATTTTCTAAGAATTTGGTCAGATACGTTAGTACTGGACATATCTATTTATTTTGATGCAAGCGGTCAAAGTTGATCAATTTGAATTGAGTCGTTGTATCAATTCTAGCAATCCAAATTGCTATATCGATTCTGGCATGCCTGCATGATTAAAAAGAAATCGAGTAGCTACCACCTATAACCAAGGGATTTAGGATTATAATGAGTTCATATGTGGTCAGATGAAAAAGGTTCCTCACGAGCTTGTCACATGTGAGGTCCATAAAATCACTTGTAGATCTTGTTTTATTTTTTATTTTTAAATATTCACACTTTTCTTTTCTTATTTCACCACCTATGGGTACACGAATCTTTGATGAGGTTTTGGAACTCTTACTAACAAAGAGCAAGACCTTACTAACAAAGAGAAAGGATTGGCTACTCCCCCTACCAAGAGCAAGACCTTACTAACAAAGAGAAAGGATTGGCTACTCCCCCTACCAACAACCCCATTGCTTGTGTTGTGTGGGCTCCACCGATGTATGTATTTCATCCAATCTATTCATCCATTTTTACATATCATTTTAAGGCTTGGTACAAAAAATGAGATGAATATAAATCTAAGGTGGACCACACCACATGAAAACAATAGTGATTGGATGTCCACCATTATAATCCTCCTAAAGCCTACTGTACCATTTATTTGACATCCAATCTGTTGATTAGGTCATAAAGATCAAGATGAAGGGAAAAATAGATATCATCTTGATCCAAAACTTTTATGGCCCTCAAAACGTTTTTATTGGTCAACGTTCATTCAACATTGTTTCTTGTAATGTGGTCCACTTAAGATTGCGATATACCTCAGTTTTTCTTTCAAACCATAAAATGATCTCTAAAAATAGATGGACGGCATGGATGAAACACATACACCATGGTGGGGTCCACAGAGCACCGACCACTAGCCATTAATGGCTGGTGGCAGGGGGAGTAGCCAATCCGTTTCCCACCGAAGCCACCCCAAGAATTAATCACGTGCTGGCAATTGTACCATAACATGCATTACCTCTCTTCTAGAAAGTCATCCTGAACTATTCGCTACGGGCGTACCTTTATTCAAACCGTTGGTTGTCTTCTAACCGACTTGAATTGTGTAGCCCACCTGATGAACGGACCTGCTGAATTTTGTACCGGACGATCTTTATGGTGGGGCCTGCTGTTTTCATGGCACTGATGTCCTACTCAACGAGCGTGTTGTCGGGAAAGATGGCACTGTAAACCAAGTCGCGGTGCCGTTAGCAGGACGCTACCTTCTCATGCTAAAAGTGCGTATGAATTCAGATGATAGTTGACTGCCTTCTCAAAAATGGTGGTGACTGTTTAACCAACCACAGAGCAAAGTTACAAGGCAACCTAAACCGATAAATCTAAAAATTTGCATTGAGAAGATTAGATAAAACATCTGGTTTCTCTCATGGAATTTGGACCTTTCATTGTTTCAATCATCACGGTTAAATTGATATCCATCAAACAGATGGTTAAGGTTATCCAATTAATGTAATTCACTTACGCTCCATCCACATTGTGGCCCCAAATTGGATGGCTAGGATATCCGTACATGAAGCCTGTGAGAAGGATATGCTACTGAAAATGGTGGTAAACTAATAAAGATGTCTTGTTATAAAAATTGTACACTGCTATGGCTATATGCGATGATAGCCAGCAAAGTCCTACTCGCCCCTACAAATTCCAACGTGGAGTGCATGTGAGATATCCAGACCCTTCATCAAGTGGACACGCCATCCAATGTACTACGTCCCAAAAATAAGGCTTGTCGGATCACCAGGCGAGATGCAATGTCAGATCTCATGTTTGATTACCATTCATTTCTGGACCGTCTATTTCTTAGATTCAAGTTGACCCCATCTGACGGCCTTACCCGTCCTTTTATCTCATTTTGGGACAGAACTCACAGCCGATGAACGACCAGGATCGATTACACGTGCGCTGCAAGCAGGACGCCTGTGACTCGCGCGACTAGCCATAGTAGGTTTTTATTCACTCTGGCCTTTTCGGGCCGCAGCATCCATCCCATGGTGTAGAAACCATGGAATAGTATCACGTGGGATTTACATCATTTTCTGCCCATTGATTATATGTCTGGCAACACCATGGTATTAGAAGGGAATAGCATCATCCATTCCCATTGGAATCAAATCTTTTCCTTGGCAAATACTAGATAATATTACGTGAATTCTGTAATCGGTGAACTTTAAAATTATAATCAATCGGATCACATTTCATAACTGAATTTGACTATGTATGGCTTAAATATAATGTATAAAAAGCGTATACTGAAAAAACATATGTCAACGTGGACCTACAATTATAATAGATTTTAAAATCTATTAGATATTTGGAAATATTTATTACAGGCATTAGAATATGTGATATTGGGATTAATCCAAATCTACACTCTAAAAGTTTATTTGGATCACAACATCACATGAGATAAAATAATAATAGATGATATTAATATAATTTATCATGCATTAATTATATTTGACAATATTATAGTATTAGATAAGATTAACGTTATCTATTTTCATGTTTGGGATCAAATCCTTAGCATGTGCACTACACCGTGTGAAGTCTACATTTAGCATGAAATTGTAATTAATAGCCAACATTTCACGGCTAATTTTGATTACTTGTGCATATATCCAACTTGAATATCAATTTAGTATTTTTAAAATTTACCAAAAATCTTAAAATATTAATCATTAACATTGACATTAAGAATTGTGACACTGATATTGATCCAAACTTTTTTTTTTTTTTTTTTTTTGTTGTAAGATGAATTTTGTATGGTCAAATGTGACTCCATGTCACCTAATCCTAGAGCTGGGCATCGGTCCGGATCAGATTGGATTGGGTCTAACTCAGTCTGATCCGAAATTCCAATAGTATGACTTGAACTCGATTCGATCCGAGACTGAGTCCGGGTCACCTGATTCGGACCGATCTGATGCTTGATTGACTTGACCAAAACCAAGTTCGACTCGATTAGGGAAACCGAATCGGATCGGGTTGGGTACGATTCGGATCATTTGATATGGTGTGGTCCACTTCAATCTTCAGTATATCGTACTTTTGTGTTCAACGCCTAAAATGATACGTCAAAATGGATGAACGGCTTAGATAAAACATATACATCAAGGTGAACCCCACATAACTATAAAAGAAGTATATCACGCTTTCTCTTGACGTATTATGTTGATGTGCACTGCACGAAAGTGCAGTGACTTTCTTTTCATGCAAGTCTGTGACTTATTGTATTTAGGTTAACAAGTTCTATGGGTCTGATGGCGGGGTATGTGTTATATCCAAACCGTCCATTCATTTGGCGAGCTCGTCTTAAGGCTTGAGACTAAAAATAAGACAGATCTAACTATCATGTAGACCACACAAATTGTTTAACAGTGAAAATCATTCTCGGCTGCTATTTGTGGTGTGGTCCAGATGATCTTTGGATATTATCCATTTTTTGGACAATGCTTTATAATGGTCTCTAAAAATATATGAACGGTGTAGATATAATAAATACATCACTGTGGGGCCCATGTAACTTTGATATCCTTTGAATCGTTCGTACAACTCGGAGCTCGAGGAGCGTCAGTGCTCGTCTTGGCACGACATGTACTTAAGCTAGTGCCTATACCCACCTACATAGTTGTGTGCGGTACATTGGCAAATCCACTTGTTATTATACACAATAAACTCTGTTGGGGCCCACCTTGAATGCATGTGATTTATCCACGTCGTCCATTCGTTTTTGCAGATCATTTTAGTGGTTGAACCCAAAATTGATGCATGTCCAAAGCTCAAACGGACCATACCACAGGAAAAAGTAAAATGATCAATAAGAACTACTCCGGATCGGGTATGATCGGATCGGTCTGGATCCATTCGGATCGGGTTTTCAGGTCGAGCAGGGTCGAATCCGGGCTAATCCGAACTTGACCCGACAAGATTTCGGATCTGAATGGGGTTACCCAATCTGCACCGATTCATACCGTCAGTTCGGTTCTAATCGGGTCGGATCCACCGGATCGAGTCAGTTTTCCCCAGCTCTACCTAATCCCATCTAAATAGTCTTAGCCATCTGATGTAGAGCGTGTCGCGAATAATTTCATGGCCAAGATAGATCAGAAAAGTCCAGGTCGACGACAGAAGTGATCCGGACCATAGGACCTTAGATCAGGCGTATCTCGCAACCCGGAATGAGTTATCTGATGTAAAATATATGATTTTGGGGTAGAACGAGCTACTTTAGCCAAATAACTCCGCTACGCCGGGTTGCGCAGCCGGAATTGCTAAAAACCCCTGGATCAACAATCGTTTCCTTGTTTTAATTTTATTTTTACTATAAATAGTAAGTTTTAGTTTGATTATAACTCTTCATCCGTCGGGCTTCAGGAGTTGCGCCCAACGTGAAGCCAAATAGGGCACTTACTATTTTCGGCCGAAAACCTTGCACACTAGTAGACATCATGACCATCTATAAATAGTAAGTTTACTATTTATAGTAAGTCGCGGATTCTAGGAGTTGTAGTTGTAGTTTGATTCTGATTTCTTACTATTTATAGTAAGTCGCAGATTCTAGGAGTTGTAGTTGTAGTTTGATTCTGATTTCTTTCCCATTACTTGGTACCCCTATTTAAAAGGATGTGAACTCGTTTTTATGCATGAATTAATCAATTTCGAATTTATTAGAATTTATTTCTATTTTCTGCTTTCTTTCCTCGTGGATTCGAGAAGTCTTTGTGAGGAGTCCAGAGAAGCTCTGCAGATTCGGAGTAGTTATCCTCATCACGTTCATCCCTGTGTCACCATCCATAGTCTGCTTGGCACGTGGGCATAACATAATGTATTTGTTATATCTACATCATTCATTCATTTTACAATGTTATTATTCTAAGGAATGGTCCAAAATGAGATAGATCTAGATCTCAATTGGACCCATCATAGGAAGCGGTTGGGATTGACCGTCTGCTATTGGATACCTTCTGCAGCCTACAAAAGTTTTGGATTAACCTCATATTTGTTTTTTTCCTAATCTAAGTCTATGTAACTTTTGGATAGGTTGAATGACAAATGAACATCATGGTGGCCCTAGGAAGGTTTCAACAGTGTCCTGACTACTTTATGTAGTGTGGTCCACTTGAGCTTTTGATCTGTCCCATTTTTGGGCTCGTAACCAAAGTGATATTGCCGAATGAATGGACAGTGTGGATAGGAAACGGATTAGCTGGTGTACCACAAAGCAGCTGTATAGCTGCTGTAGGTATGTGTCGTGGGAAGACGAGCACGGACGCTCTTCCAACTTTGAGTTGTACAAATGGTTCAAAGGAAATCAAAGTTACATGGTCCCTACAATGATTTATTTATTATATCTACACCGTTCGTTTATTTTTAGATATCATTTTAAAGCATTATACAAAAAATAAATTATATCCAAAGATCATCTGGACCACACAATAAATAGTAGTAGAGATAATGATTTTAATTGTTAAACAATTCATATGGCCACCATAACATTTATTTTCCATCCAATCTGTTCATAAGGTCATAAAGACCTGAAGTAAGAGGAAAAAAAAATTTTCATATTGATCCAAAACTTCTATGACCCCAAAAGGGTTTCAATGGTAGACATTCAATCACCCACTGTTTTTTGCAGTGTGGTCCAATTGATAGTTAGATCTGCTTTATTTTTAGTCTCATGCTTTAGTACGGAGAAATTTAGGACCGTGGACCCCACCTTTTATCCAGTTGTTTTTATGAAGCAATACAAACCTTGTTATGCAACTTAGACTTACTCGTACGGACAGCGAATTTGAGGACGAAAATACCCCTCCCTTCCTTTCAAAGACGAGCGCTGACGCTCCTCCAACCGAGAGTTATACGAACGGCTCAAAAGAAATCAAAGTTACATACCCCCACAGCTATGTATTTATTATATCCACAACGTTCATCCATATTTCGAGATCATTTCAAAGCATTATCCCAAAAAAAATCATATCCAAAGATCAACTGGACCACACCACAAAGAGCAGCAGGATAATTGATTTTCACCGTTAAAAATTTTGTAGGGCCCACCATAACATTTATTTTTCATCCAATCTATTCATAAGGTCACAAAGGCCTGGATGAAGAGGAAAAACAAATTTCATGGATGAAGAGGAAAAACAAATTTCATAATGATCCAAAACTTCTGTAAACCCTAAAAGGGTTTCAATGGTAGACGTTCAATTCCCCACTACCTTTTATAGTGTGGTCCACTTGATAGTTAGATCTATCTTATTTTTCGTCTCAAGCCTCAATATGAGCTCGCCAGATAAATGGACGGATTGGATATAACATAGACCTCATGATGGGACCCACAAAATCAAAATAGCAAAAAAAAAAAAAATAATTATAGGGAGAACTTTTTCTCCCTTACATTTTTCTCTAATACATAATTATGTAAATATGTATATATAAGTATATAAAAATATTTTTTTAATCTTTTAATTCATTTCTTTGTCTATTTATTTAACAAGCATATCTCCAAAACTAGAATGATTTTTTTTTTTTTTTACACACACACACACACACACTCACACTAGTGGAATTTCACCACCTATGGATACTCGAACGCTTGACCAAGTGTCGAAACTCCTAAGAGTCTACCACCCGAGTAAGAGTAAGGATCCAAACTAAAATGATTTACTTAACGTACCACAAATGATTTTGGGTAGGAGAAGCTAATTTAGCCAACCAACCTGGAAATTGAGCGGGTCAAACTGGAAAACTAGAAATTGAGCGGGACAAACTGGAAATTGAGTGGGACAAACTGAAAATTGATCAGGCCAAACTGGAAAACTGGAAATTGAGCGGGACAAACTGGAAATTGAGCGGGCCAAACCGGAAATTGAGTGCGCCAAAATGGAAATTGATCTGGCCAAACTAGAAATTGAGCGGGCCAAAATGGAAATTGAGCGGGACAATTTTGAAATTGAGCGGGCGAAACTGGAAAACTGGAAATTGAGCGGGATAGGCAAGCGTTGGATATACATTGTTGAGGTTTACAGTAATCTTGGAGTGCAGAAAATTTCTATGTCTCGAATCAACCTTCCAAAGGCCATCGTGATTAGAGAAGGAACTCGGATTGAAATACACAGACTTAGAAATTTTCTACACTCCAAGATTAATGTAAACCTCAACAATGTATATCCAACGCTTCCCTATACCGCTCAATTTCCAGTTTGTCCCGCTCAATTTCCAGTTTTCCAGTTTGGCCCACTCAATTTTCAGTTTGTCTCGCTCAATTTTCAGTTTGGCCTGCTCAATTTTCAGTTTGGTCCGCTCAATTTCTAATTTTTCAGTTTGTCCCGTTTAATTTCCAATTTGACCCCCTCAATTTTCAATTTTTCAGTTTGGTCTGTTCAATTTCCAGTTTTCCAGTTTGACCCGCTCAATTTTCAGTTTGTCCCGCGCAATTTTCAGTTTGGCTCGCTCAATTTCATGTTTGCCCCGCTCAATTTCTAGTTTGGCTTGCTCAATTTCATGTTCGCCCTGCTCAAAAGAGATCAAAGTTACATTGGCCCCACAATTATGTATTTATTATTTTCACAATGTTCATCTATATTTCGAGATCATTTGGGAGCATTATATATATAAAAAAAGAATCATATCCAAAGATCAACTGAACTACACCACAAAGAGCAGCGGGAAAATTGATTTTTATCGTTAAAAATTTTGTAGGGCCCACCATAGCATATATTTTCCATCCAATCTATTCATAAGGTCACAAAGACTTGGATGAAGAGGAAAAACAAATTTCATAATGATCCAAAACTTATATGACCCCTAAAAGGGTTTCAATAGTAGACGTTCAATCCTCCACTGCCATTTACATGTGGTCCACTTGATAGGTAGATCTGTCTTATTTTTCGTCTCAAGCCTTAATATGAGCTTGTCAAATAGATGGACGGTTTGGATATAACATATACCTCATAATGGGACCCACAAAATGTTGTGGGATTACAATGAAAAAAAGAAAAAGAAAAAAAAAGAAGCTGGTAAAGGTTGGTGGGACCCTATAGCTACGGATTATGACCGTAGCTATATCCGTAGCCTGATATGTCGAAAGACTTTCGATATTATCGGAAAAGTCCAGAACTGTCTAGCGAGTTTGCCTTAAAAATCCTGTAATTTTTGATACACTATAGATACGGATTATAATCGTAGCGATAGTCGTTGCCGACTTCGCGGCGGCTATGCTGCGGCAGTCTGTATTTTTTTTTTTTTGCTGTGTTGCTTTTGTGAGTCTCATCATGAGGTCTGTATTATATCTAAACTGTCTATCTATTTGGAGAGTTCATATTAAGGCTTGAGAAGAAAAATAAGATAGATTTAACTATCAAGTGGACCACACTATAAAAGGAAGTGGGGAATTGAACGTCTACCATTGAAACCCTTTTAGGGGTTATAGAAGTTTTGGATCATTATGAAATTTGTTTTTTCTCATCATCCAGGTCTGTGACCCCATAAATGAACTTAGACGGGGAGGATTTTTCACAAACATCACATTGGGCCCCCTAAAGGTTTCTAATGGTTGACGCTCATTCAACACTGTTTCCTGTAACGTGGTACACTTGATATTTGTATATACCTCATTTTTGGTCTCATATCATAAAATGATGTGGAAAAATATATGGACGGCATGGATGAAAAGCATATATCATGGTGGGGCCGATATACCACCGTCCATTCGCCATTGGCTAGTGGCAGGCGAGTACCCAATCCGTTTCCGTGAAAGGGGGGTTATTATCGTCCTGAAATTGGGTCTCCGCACGTGCAAGTCTAAGTTGCAAAACAAGGTTTGCATTGTTTCATATAAACAGCTGGATAAAAGGTGGGTCGACAGTCCTAATTTCTCTTTAATACGTGCTCACCAAATGGATGTACGGTTTGGAGATAATACATACCTCGTGATCAGACCCACGTAAATTGCTGACGTCAACACAGTACCTGTATAGCTGGCATGAGGTACAGTATCCAATCCGCTTCCGCGTGGATATAACACGTTCATCATGGTGGGTCCCACAGAAGTTGGTGACGTCAACGTCGGTGGTGTGTAGCACACCAGGCAATCCGCTTCCACCAAACAGGCCCTAGACGAGATTCAGCATAGGATAGTGAGCGACAGCGAGCGAGAGAGAGGGAGAATGGGCGAGAGCACGGATTCTTCATCTTCCTTTAATCCATCCAAGTTTGTGACGGGTGAGGTGAGGCGGATAAAGGAGTACTGGGGCGAGAGATTTGCGTTTCTCGAAAACTACACCAATATCTTCTTCGTCCCTGAAAAACGTCTCCCCAAATGGTCGGATTCTGATGTCGAGGAATTTATCGCTTCCGATCCGATCCACGGCCCTGCGGTATCTTCTCCTGACGATTCTCCCATCTGGGTTTCTCTTCTTTTGTGTTTTCATGGGATTTTTGTGTGGGTTTTTCGATTTTTTATTTTTTGTAGTCGTTTGGTTTGATTGGGGAGCTTATCTTTTTCTTGGGGTCTTCCTTTGATTTGGGTATTTGTTGTTTTCTGTTTTAATGTTTTCGTGGGGTTTTGATTTTTTTTTAATATTGATTTTGATGGTTGTTTCGTGGATTGGGGATTTTTTTTGTTCTTATATATAAATAATTTTGGATGCGTTTTATTTGGTTGGGATCGATTATCATTTTTCTTGGTTATTTATTATTATTATTATTATTTTTTGCTGTTTATGATTTAGATGGGATTTTTATTTTATTATATTCTTTTATATATATATTTTTGTGTGTGTTTTTTTCAAGTGTGGCTTTTGTTTGGAATTGGATTATTCATTTTCTTGCTTTTTATTGTTGTTTTTTCATGGTTTATGGTGCGTTTGGTTGCCCAAAATATCCTGAAATTTCATAGTTAATCAGTTTAATTTGGTGCAATTTTTTGTACAACTGTGATGATATCAGTGGTTTGATAGCCTAGGTTGGTGCGTTCCATCAGTCCCTGAGGCTTTTTGGTGTATTGGTTAGGTTCTTAGCAATTGGTGTCAGAGCCAACAGCACGTCACGTGTTCTAGTCATGGACGGGGCGATCTGTGGAAAGGGCAACTTGGACCACAGCGAAAGCTGCCATGACGTGGAAATGGCTACTTTCCTTAAAAAAGGATGTGGAAAGGGCTACCTTGATAACCAGATGGTGCAACTGGGTTGTTGATTCAATGAGATATCAACACCGAATCACAAAGAATTAGACAAATTACACTCCCAAGAATATTTAAGTAAAGAGGGAGAAAACTTTATTGATATAAAACTTCTTCTTTTACAATTCTGAAGAAAAGCTCACAATTGGAAAAATGTTGGAATGACTAACTTCTAAACCACCTCCCCTTTTATAGCCGTAACTGAATCTTTAATGAGAATCCCCTAAACTAAGGGATTGATTTCAAATCAATCATGATTTATTTCAAACCAATCTAATCTACCTAAGATGGTAAAAGTCTAATGATGGTAAAAGTAAATATAGAAAGTAATCCTAATACATCTCTAAATCAGCTCATATTTTCAATCACATCAATCACATCCCCATCATATCCTCAAACACATCTTTAAATCAGCCTCCATATCTCCCAAAAATAGCAAATTGCAATCCTTGATTTAGTTTTCTAAAGCTATAAATAAATATTAAAAAAATCAGTACATGTTGGGCCTTACAGTAGGCTTTGGGCCTACATTATTGTTAGGCCCTTCTGTGGGCCTAGGTGGACCATGGGCCTGCATTAACTAGAGTGCAGCCACCAAGTGGAAAGGGCTACCTAGATAACCAAAGTGCAGCCGCTATGCCCTGGAAATAGCTAGTTGAAAAAGAGGCCAGAATGAGTGCTGCCACGAATGTCGGCTGTGGAGTGTGGTGGAATGTTACGATTCCAATGGTTTAATAGCCTAGCTTGACACGTTTGGTGTATTGGTTAGGCTCTTAACAACCAATCACACCCTTAATATGTTTTTGAGTTCTATCCTAATTGGGTGACTTTTCTTAGTCTTTAGGAAAAATGGAAGAGGATGTCTATGTTTGTCTAGATTAGGAATTATAGGATTTCTTTTAGTTAGGTGTAGAGTGTTTGACCAAAAATAGGGAATTCTCTTTTATGGAAGGAGAGAAACTATATTCTGGCAGAGTGTGATGCTTCATACTCGTGCGTTCAAGAATCCTAAAGCATGGTATCTACGTAATTTTGATGAAACCAACAGTCAACCTAGAATTGCACAGGGTGCTCGAAGATGAGATTTCTTGGAAGCAAAAATCTTGGGCAAAATGGTTAAGGGAGGGAGATAAAAATTCCAAATTCTTCCACAAAATTGCAAGTATGAATGCCAGAGCCAACAAGATCAACAGCATAGTGGTGGAAGGAATCAGAATTGAAGACAGAGAGGCGATAGCTGGAGGAGTAGTAGCCCACTTCCGGTCTCTCCTTCAGACAGATGGATGGATCAGACCTCAACTGGCCAATCTTTTGTTTGATTCTATTACTGAAGAAGAGGCGCTGTCGCTTGAAGCCCCTTTCTCAGTGGAGGAAGTGAAAGAAGCTGTAGCCGGTTTAGGTGGAGATAAAGCTCCTGGGCTGGACGGATTCCCGATTCTTTTTTTTTTTTCCATTCGTTCTGGGAGATGTTACAAGAGGATGTCATGGCTTTTATCAACGAGTTCCATGTAAGAGGTTGGATCTCGAAAGGTCTAGGTTCGGGCTTCCTTGCCCTTATTCCTAAGTTCCCTGGAGCTGCAACTTTTAAAGACTTTCGTCCGATATGTCTGCTCGGGGCCCCGTATAAAATTCTTGCTAAGATCCTCTCGGCTCGTCTGATAAAGGTTATTGACAAACTCATTTCAGCTAATCAGATTGCTTTCATCCCTGGGAGACAGATTATTGATTGCGCTTTAATCGCCAACGAAGTGCTACATTCTAGCCATCTGTCTGGTCTGAAACATCTTTTCTGCAAGCTAGATGTGGAAAAAGCGTACGACCATGTTGAATGGGGTTTCCTGCAATATCTGATGAAAAGGATGGGGTTTAACGATAAATGGAGACAGTGGATAGGGGAATCTATAGGATCTGCTCATCTGTCGATCCTTCTCAATGGCTCGTTGAGGGGTTTTTTCCGAAGCTCTAGAGGGCTGAGGCAAGGGGACCCTCTGTCTCCGTTTCTATTCCTTCTGGTAGGGGAGGCCCTTTCAAGGATGCTTCATCAGGGTCAGCGCTCAGGTATTCTTAGAGGAATTAGCGTCAAAGGCCTTCCTGACCCTATATCCCACATTCAGTATGCCGACGATACCCTTGTTTTTAGTGTTGTTTCTTAGGAGTATGTGGACAACCTGCGCATGACTCTTCGTTGCTTTGAGACAATTTCAGGCCAATCGATCAATCTGTCCAAGTCAAAGCTGATAGGGATAAACATGAAGCAAGAAGAATCCGAAGGTTGGGCCTCCTCTCTCCAATGCGTGGCTGCTGCCCTTCCCTCATCCTTCGTCGGTCTCCCTTTATGCATAGGCGCCCCCCCTAAGTCTGCCTGGGAGGTCTTACTCAGAATAGGTGCCTATTTGGCCAATGGAAGTGCAGATTTCTCTCATTGGGGGGCCAACTCACCCTGATGAAAGCAGCTCTCTCCAACCTCCCCCTGTATATGATGTCTCTTTTTCGCTGCCCCACTTCTATCGTCAATTCCATTGACAATTGAGAAGGATTTTCTCTGGCATGGGAAATCCGAGAGATCCAAATTTCACCTGATGGACTGGAAGATTGTCTGCAACCAGATTCAGCATGGTGGTGCGGGAGTAAAAAATCTTCATCTTATGAATCGGGCGTTGTTGGGGAAATGGACTTGGAGGCTAGGGGCAGATGCCGGGAGCTTTTGGAACTCCTTGATCAAGGGCAAATATGGCAGGTTAGTCTGCGGCTGGTGGACGAAGGAGTCCCTCTCGATATTGGTCTTCGACTCTGTGGAGAGGGATCCTCAGCATGAAGGAAAAGGTTGCTTCGGTGGTCAGATTTCAAATCGGTAAAGGTGATAAGATCATATTTTGGGAGGACACTTGGCTGGAGGACGCTCCCCTGAAAGTCAGTTTCCCAAGCATATTTCTGCTGGCTCCCTACAAAAACGTTCTTGTTGCTGAATGCTATTCTATCGCTGCTGGTCAAGTTGTCTGGCATTAGGAGTGTAGGCGCTATCTGCAAGATTGAGAACTCCAGGAATACGCCGTTCTCCTGGCCTGCGTTCAGAGAGCAGTCCCGGATCCCTTAACCGCAAACTCCATCCTGTGGAACTTGGATAAAACCAGTGTCTTCACGGTTAAATCCCTTTACAGGGCGCTGGAGACCCAAGTTTCTGTCCACACGCCCTCCTTCAATCATATTTGGAAGTATTCGGTCCCTCCCAAGATCATCTCGGCTAGCTGGCAGGAAATAAGAAAATTCTGACTGTGGACAACCTGCGCGAAAGAGGGATGCCCCTGCCTAACATCTGTCTGTGTTGCATGAGGAATGCAGAGTCTGTCGATCATCTCCTCATTCACTGCCCCTTCGTCTACCCAATTTGGGCCGAGTTTTGCTCTCGATTTAGTGTCAGTTAGTGTTTTCCTTCTTCGGTAGACCTCCTCCTCAAGGCCTAGCAGGGAGTTCGGCTTGGCAAAGGCAGAACTCGCTAGTGGAGATTGGTGATCCTTGCCGTGTGGTGGGCGGTGTGGAACGAGAGGAATAGCAGATGCTTTCGGGATATTGCTCTTCCTTCCTCCGTGGTGGCTTCTAAGGCTAAGGGTTTCATTGTAGAATGGGCGGCCTTGGCGCCCGCTTTGAAGGGTTATTATTTTCTTTTTCTAGGTGTTTAGTTCGGTTGCCGCCTTGGCATCCCATTTTGGCCCTTCCTCCCCCTCTCTTCTCCTTTTGTATCTTTTTCCCTTTTTAATGCACTCGTGATTTCTAAAAAAACAAAAGAATTACACAAAGCCAATGTTTTAACTGGCTGATTGGTTGACATATAACGGATAGCTAAATGCTAAATAAAAATTAGTCATTTGTCTGAATTAAGAAACGATTGTTTACTAATGAGAGTGCAGGATAGTTCAGCCAATCTGAATTTGGGGTTATGTCCTATATATTGTGGGTCCCAGGCTTTGGATGGTTAGCTTGATTTACATATATGCCATTTGTATAATTTCGAATGCATTCATATGAACTATCACACTCTTATGGAGTATGAAATAACTGGCCCTGTAGTGGTGATAGGTGTGTTGTAGTGAGAGAGAGCTTTTGTCAAAGATTTCCTTGGTTGTGATGCTTTTGATGCTCTCTTGGATCTCTATTTAAGGGGTCATGCCATTTCACTTCCATGTGTTTGGCATGGTGTCTGGTACGGTAGCGCACATGTATGTGCATGTTTTTTTTTTTTCGTATGGATTTTGGTCCATCATTGATGTTTGAAGATTTTTTGTATACATATAAAGTTTGCCTGTAGTGGGAGGTTTTTGTCAAGGAAGTTTGTCTTTTATTTAATTTGTTTGATTTGTTTTGTGTTTTTCCTATTTCAGGCTGATTGTTAATTTTGCCGTCTCTTTCTTTCTTTCTTTTCTTTTCTTTTCTTTTCTTTTCTTTTTTTTTTTTTTTTGGAAAATTGACAGATTTATTGATTCAAAAGAAATGAGAAACATATCATAAAATGGCCCAAACAAAAACAGTGACCCTCCCATCGCTCAAAGAATTAGGCCTGCAATAAATCCAACACCATTTACAAATAGAAAACCAAAATCCAAAAGGCCCGAAACAGCTACAAGCTCCCACAATTCCCCAAAAGATCCTGCTTAGACCAGCCATGAAATTGTTCATGTGCAAGTGCCCATTTGATAATCATTTGGAGGATCTTACTATGAATACCTTCAGCTGATGATATCTAATTCTCAAAAATTCTAACATTCCTCTCATTCCACAGACCCCATAAGATCCAAAGATGCGCATCTTCTGAATTATATCCTTTTGACCTTTAAACTATATGCCCGAAGCCATTCCACCACTATGCTTCCTGTTTAGATATTACATGTCCATGCCACACCAAATAGAGAGAAAGAATGCCCACACCTAGCCACCATACAATGGAAGAAGAACTGAATGATTGACTGTTCATCATTCCCGTAGATTACACACATGTTAGGGAAGGCCATTTTAAGGCTTCTTCTTCTTCTTCTTTAAGTTGTCTAATGTTAGGATCTTGTTCGTTGTAGCCACCTAAGCGGAAGCTTTAACCCCTCGGAGGAATAGGAGCTTTCCATACTTTAGCACAAGGGGGATATGCCCTCTCACTTGCCATTAACATTGAGAAGAATGATTTAGCCAAATATTCGCTATTTTCTGCCCACCTCCACACCAATTGATCCATATGCACCTCATTCAACTTGCTTAGAAGATTAGCAAATTGGTCTAGTTCCCCATCATGTAGTTTTCTTCTCATCATAATGTCCCAAACCACGGATGTCCCCACCATTTCATAGCATACCTGAATCTTTGCCTCCTTCTCAATAGCTAGCTTATATACTTCCTGGAAAGTTGACTCTATGGGCTCATCCTCCAACCATGCATCCTTCTAGAAACGAACTCTTATCTCCCCCACCAACCAAAAAGCGGATGCCCTTGGCAAACTCTTTGATGACTCTGTGTGGGATTGTGCTATTACCCACTTTGTATCTTTTTCACACTTTGCCTATGTCCATAACAAAGAACCCATTTGTCTATTCTATTGCTTGTGCCTGTGAACCATCCCCCTTCCAAATACCCATATTTTCCCATGATCACATTCCTCTGTAGAGCATTCGGCTCTTCTCCAAAATTTTGGCTCCATTTGGTCAATAATGCCCCAATTCTTTTCTCTCACATTTCCAATACCAAGACCCCCTGCTCTTGCTGGCTTTTGCATTTCCTTCCAATTTATGAGTTGGACTTTGTTTTGTTCCTGTCCTGTCTCCCTTCCTATAGGAAATCCCTCTGTTGTCTTTTCCTGCATTTCCGCTATGACTTAAAATGTAGGGTTTTTTTTTTTTTTTTTTTTGGGGGTTTGTGTTCTTTAGGGCTTTGTTGGGATGTACATGGAAGTTGAATTGTGAATGTCAGTTTGATCAAGAGAAAATGATAGACTAATGCTGTTTCCTTGTATTGTATTAATATGAAGTAGTGACTCTTGAATCCCAGTTACATTCTTTCCAACTTCAAAGAACCACAATTACAATTATAAGGTCAGATCTTCTATGGGAAAGTTGAAGAAGGAAATCTCATTCTGGTTGTTTCTACTTTAGTAGACAAATGACTTGATTTCAATTAAATAGTGTATGCCTGTATGTAACTGCAAGCATGGTAAGTATGTAACTGCAAGCATGCTGAAGTTTACCATTTGGGCTTTTGTCATTTGCATCTGGGTTCCTTGGCTTTATTCTGGAAGGAACTATGAAGTATGCTAGCTGGACTGCTGGAGGCAAAAAGATAGACGTTTTACATGTTAATATAATCTCCTCTTCTTTACCATTCATTAATATATGTTGTGACTTGTGATTAACAATCAAGGTGTTCCGTAATGGTAATGGTGGTTGTAATGGCCACCACTGTTACCATTTGGGCTTTTGTCATTTGCATAATATAATCTCCTCTTCTTTACCATTTGGGCTTTTGTCAGTTACGGCCCCAAAACGGCCGTTACGGTCTATCTTTTTTATTTTTTTTATTTATTGAACAAACTCCTGAAAAACTTGTATCTGCCCCGTAATGTTGATTAAAAAGTATGAAAAACCTACATATGTCCCATAATAGACCATTACGGGGCTATTGTGGCCTTTATAGGGGATGTAATGTGCCGTTAACGGCAATTACGGGTCATTTTGTTTCCATAACGGCTATTACGGCCGTTACGACCCCGTAGCGTGTAACGGTTGCCACTGTTACCTTTACGTAATGGCCTTTACGGCACACCATGTTAACAATATATGTTGTTATGATGTTCAAAATTGAAACGCATCACCAGCCGCACATAGAAAGAAAAAATCCAAAAAAAAAAGGGATGAAAGAAAGCAAGAAAAGAATACCTTGTATGTGTACTTTTGTGGCTTCACTCACATGAATTGCAGTTCCTTTCACATCTTCTTTCGTATGTTTATATGATCTTGTTGCATATATACTTCACTGTTGTTTAGTGGTGAAACACTGCAAATTTGCAATGAATTTTGTCTTCAGCTGAAGTCCGCGAGGAAAGCAACAGAAATTGCTGCCACCGGAAGTGTTATAGGAGCAGTGTCAACAGCAGGACTTGCCTGGAAATATTCGAAGAGTCCACATGGTATTATACTAACTATGCTTTTTATAGCCAATACTATATTTTTTCAGAAGGAAGCGATGGTTTTTGAGAGAGAAATGCATTCAACAAGTAACATTTTTAAAGCTATGGTTAGTGTTCGGTTGACTTCAAATATGGGTTTTCTGAAACGACAGATTCTCTGGAATTTATAACCTTGATAATTTAATGTGAATCACCTTTTTTCTGTAAACACTAAATTAGAAGTCTGGTTTTATGAAAATACAAGCATGCCATCAATCAATCATGATAGCTTTTGTATATTTGTGATTAGCATTGTTTGTTCTTAAGGCAAATATGGCACCACGTATTTGAGACATTTGGAGTTGTTTGGGTGATGCCTTTCTCGGTAGACCAAATGCTCTTGTCATGGCATGGGATCCAATTGGACAAGGAGAGGGCCTTTTTATGGTGCTTGTGCGTTCTCCTAGTCTTTTGGAATGTTTGGAGGGAATTTAATGCTCGGTGTTTTTGTAACAAGATGAGGCCTATCCAATCAGACCTTAACCCATCCTCCCCAACCCAAACTACCCTGGACCCAAACCTGTGTCCGTACGTACAGACACACGTGTGGGGTTGTCAGTATGGACGGTTCTCTTCCCATTTGTCCCTCTTGCTTTGTCACCTCCATTCCCCTCTATTCACTGTCCTTTATTTCAATCCTAAATCGAAAACCCTAACTTAGAATTTGAATGCTAAACCCTAATTTACAAAACCCTAATTCTCAACCCCTTGGTTATCAAAACCCTAGTTAGATACCCGTCTACAAAACCAACATGTATCGGTAATTGGCCAGCATGTGTGGATTTTGACAAATGAAGAGCCATATAAACATTACTTGACATCATATCAGTCTTTTCAAAATACCAAAACATGTCGATCCTGGTATGTATTGACTGGTATTTGGAACCATGAGCTAAAGCACATCAGCATTGGCATCTTCTGGTGTCTGATTTGTGTTAGGTTCCCATTCTTTATTTGATTTTTAGCTAGGCTACTATGAGATGCTATGTAGCGAAGCCACTCCTCACAGCCTAATAACTTTCTAGTAAAGATGAGGTTAGAAATTACTTTTAACTAGAACGGTAGAACCGTAGACTCCATAGAAATGTGGAATGCTGAGAGGCTAGCAGAACTGATTGCTTTCTTTCTTTCTTCTTTTTTTTGGTTTTATGTGGCAGGCGCTGCTTTGGCTTTTGGAGCTGGAGCTATTTTCGGTTGGACATTTGGGCAGGAAATTGCTAGTCACTGGCTCCAACTGTACCGGATGGACACCATGGCTGCTCAGATAGAGTTCTTGGATTGGTGGAAGAACAAAAGTGGAGGTAAGTTGTTTAGCCTGCCATGAAAAAAGAAAAGTCATCTCCTTTTCTTTTCTCAAATAGAAGAGATATGTGATGGCCAGTCACAAGAGCAGAATTTGGAATGGCATCTCTCTTCAGGATCTGTGCCGTTGATATGTTGGATCCCACTGTGTATGTGCCGCAGTCCAAAGATCAGGTGGGACAGTATGAAAAAATGGGATGGTTAAAGAAGTTTAAATGTACTTGTTTGGCTCACCTGACAATGGACCACGCCGATTTTCAGGCCTCAGCATGTAAACATTGGACCCCACCTGATGAAGTGGCCCATTTCTTGAACTCAAGCTACATTGCCATGTGTGAGTGAGTAGGATTTGGCATCCAACTTGTCTGAGTAACCATAGCAAGGATCAACAGATTAACGTCACCTTATAAGAAAGGCCTCAACGAATAAAATGATAGTCTTCACGAAAAATCTTATGTGGATCTTTTCTGCAGGAAATCGGACATTGTGAGATTTGACACCCGCGTCATGGTTCGTGTTCGTTTGTCAGGAGAACAAAGTCCTGACTCGAGTTAGTCATGAACAATAAAAAGCATCTCCTCTTTTTCTCTTGAATAATATAACATATTCTCCTGATGACAAAAAACCATGAGTTTGGTCCTTTTTGATGTTCTCCATTTCACAGGTTTGAGGATTTTTTTTCCCCATGTTTGTTTTGTTCTCTTCTATTGTATGAAAGTATTGTAGTTGATTCATGCTGGTGGTAGATTTTAGAGGGTTCTGCAGATTGGGTTTTAGATTTTAGATTCTAGTAGAGTCGTTTGTTGGCCTTTGTCCTACACATGGCATTTCAATATTAAACTTTGATACTTTGGCAGGGTGCGATGAATGATATGCAGGTACTCAGAAATTACTTAGAAATTGCATATGTGGCATGAAAGTAATTCAAATTAAACTGTGTAAATTATGGGTCCCAGGTTAGACGTATCATGAAGCAAGAATTGCAACTATTTGATTATCTGCTTGTTGGACATTTCTAGCCATTGATTGGACCATTATCCAATAGTGGTGATTTTTGAGAGTTATGGGCAATCAAAGGTGAATCATACAATGTGAAGTGGAAATCAATGGTACTTTCTTAGCCTATATGCTTGGATGGTTATAATTGTCTAACCAAAGTAATGTTTGTAGGCATGGGGAGCCAAAGGTGGGTCCCACGTGATGGACAGTGATCATACTGTCTTCTGTACTATAAGGAATATGGAGCATTCATTTCCTAGTTGTTTGACTTGATGATTAGGATCATCCAATTAAAGAGATTTTTCGAAGGGATACCTAACATGTTTGGTAATGCGAAGTCGAAAACCAATATTTAGTTGTTTTTTAACTTATATTTTATGGATTGATTATTCATTGATCTACGTAGTTTATGAGCGCACTTATTATTTTGGGTTTGCTGTCCTCCAGCACATTGAGATTGAACACATCAGTCTAACATTTGGATTAGTCAACTGAGTGTTGGGATGGATAATCTCTACTATAATGTCAGTCTAAACTTTTAGAAGGGATTGATGGTCCAAATGTCTAAACAGTCTTTTCTTGTAAAAAGTATGGACCGTTCATTTCATGGTTTTTTTGGGAAGGATCAAAGGTGGGCTCTACATGATAGCAGGTGCAAATCAATGACAACCGTTTTTGTTAAAATCAATATATGCTGTCCAATTTTTCATATCCATTGTTCGAATGGTTAGGATCATCTTAAAGACGGCCCCCCACATCAAATGGTTTAAATAAATGAGTGGACCTCCTGCAGTAGAGTCAACATAGACCATCCATTGATCCAAGTGACATTTGAGAGGGATGGGCAATCAAGGCAGGCCTAACATGATAGACAGATCACAATAATGATGTATATTTATTATGGTTAATATGGATGATTCATTTTCCTAATCATTGATGGTGTGGTCAGAATCACCTTATTAAAGTAGTCTTTGAAAGGGAGAGGAGCAATCAAAAGCAAGACTCATGATGGGCCAGTTCAGATCAATGAGTGAACATTTTCTAATATGATTAATTAGGATTGATCATCAAACATTTTCCAATATGATTAATTAGGATTGATTGTCTTTTTAGTTATTGACCATTGGTTATAGTTGTCCAATCAAAGTGATGGTCAATTAAAAGTGAGGTTGACAAGATGAAGACATTTTGAACAGCAAATTTACAGACTTCAGTGAGAAAAAACCTATCATGCTAACCAAAAAGAATTTAAGACATCTTGGTCCTATTTGGGATCATGGAAATGAAAATATGAATTTTGTACATTCATTAATATGCATTGGGTTTAGTTTTGACAAATTCAAAGTCCATAGTTTGGAAATCAAGTTAAAAATCTATGTTTGAGAAATATTTATTAGAAGGGAATAACTTTTTTAATTTTTGAAGAGGTATTGTAATTCGCTAGAATATTTAATGTTTTTTTTTTTTTTTATTATAAATTTTTAAATTTTAATTTAAGATTTGAATTTATCTTATAGTCATTGATTTAATAGCGTAGATTTAAGAAGTCAAGAGATTTGGCAAATCTCCAGTGAAAAGCAAACAAAGTTGTATTTGAAAAGTGTGGATTTCAGATATCCATCAATCCTTCAGCCCAAACAGCCCATAAAGGATCAAGATTTATAAAGTCTATATAAAATTTGGAGGTGCCACCCCATGGACGGGCACTGGCCAAAACTAGGGGCGAGGTGAGCAGATGGGATTGAGCCTAGCCTCTCTCCCTTAGAAAGAAAGGGGATTTGGGAAGGTATTTTATTAGGAATCTTGTACAAATTGTAAGGTAATGGAAAAGAGAGGAGAAGATAAATTCGAAAATGAGAGGCAAAATCTGAATTTAATTCAAAATTAATATATCGTGAGAAATTGGTGAGAATTTTGGGAGTTCCAAGCAAATTTAAATATTATTTTAATAAAATTCAGCATCGATCATCTTTCAACATTCCAAAAATATTTTAACAAAAATTGGCATCAATCATAATTGTCCATTCGTGATTCCATGGGTGGGTCATCTTTAAAAAAAATAAAAAATATTTTAACAAAGGCTGATTTTGACCATCGATTCGCAATCCAATGGACCGGATCATCTATCAAAAAAGTTAAAAAAATATTTTAATGAAAATCGGCATCGATTTCCACTATTGATTTGTGATCTGATAGATCAAATCATCTCGCAAAAATTCCAATAAGTATTCTAAATAAAATTGGTCACAATCGCGACCTACGACTTGTGATCCAGCGGTCCCAATCTTATTTCCAAATTTTCTAAAACCGCCTTAGCTAGCCTTGACTCCACTAATCTCTAGGGGAGTACCAGTCCCAATGACTGACAGCTTAGATTATGTCCAGAGAGTCTGACCAATTATGGGATGATTGATTTGATTGATCACAAATTAGAATCCTGACCAAGATGGACATGCATACACCTCATTGTCAATAAAAGCCAAGCCGAATCACAACCTACAACCCGGATCATTACAAAAACTATCCCCAATTGGAATCTTGATCGTCAAGTAACCATCCCCAGTGAGTTTAATTACACCATGAGACGATGGAACCAATTAACCATCTTTGTTGGATCAGAATCTTGATTACAACCACTAATCAAACCTGCACTAATAAACAACCAAAGCGGATTATCGCAGAAAATCCATCCCTAGTGGGCCCATCCTCATTTCAAGCAACGAAATCAAAGCAGTAAAACATGCATCCCAAATGAAGTCCACCCTGATCATGACATTCAAACCAATAAAAGACCAAGCAATTATCTCAAATCCAAAGTTCTTATATATCCCTAGTAGAGTCAGTCTCGACCACAGCCATTAGGTTGCGGGACAACATATCAAATCCATTCTCCAAACCTTAAAAGAACACTTTCAATAAGGATTGCCCAATCGTAGCTGTCACCTACGAGACAATAGGCCAGCCCCCTTTGCATATTTTAAATAAAAAACCAGCTTTCTAAAAATCCCACAAGCATCCCCATTGGAGATAACTAAGTAAGCTGGACTTATTTCCAAAACCATTTATAATAAAAACCCCACAGAGTATGACTCCCCAGGATATGAAGACTTTCAAAAATCCAAAAATGTTTTAAGAAGCGGAGTGTCGGGCGTCCAGGGCCCTTAAAAGGTCTTCTCTACCTATGGATGGGAGCCAATGCAAAATCAAATAAGATATAATATCTCATGGTTTTCCCAAAGATTATTAGATCCGCATGCACACCAAAGTATAATCATTTTTAATTCTAGTGTTAGAATGGTCCTACTAGATGCTAGTGCAAGGAAAGACGATAGGCCAAGACTGGTTAGAAGAAACCATTAAGACGGTGGAAAGGATAAATTATAACCTCAGTGTCAAAACCAGAAGATTGTGTGGAAAATGTCACCCACACATACTTAGGTGTGGATGCTTGCGGAACTTGATTGAGTCAAAGTTCGCATAGTGAGTTTCCCACAAGGCTACAAAAAGTGTAGAGCAACTAATCACTTTGATGATCAAGCAAAAAAAGTACTCATGAGGTAATTTGGAAAGCAACAGACATTTCATTTCTAGTCAGTAGGGGAACCTCCATGAGGCCGCAGAAAGCTTAAGGGCATTATTGGACTTGGCTCTTTCGATGTCAATATCAATAAGGAGTCGAAGGGTTATGATTGGTTACTCGTAATGCCGCAGGAAGCACATGGAGAATCACAACATATTCCCCAAACTCTCATGACATGTGCAAGTTATCTATTTCTAGGCAACTTGCTAATGTAAATACAAAGGCAGGTAAAGAATCTAGACTACATCTATATTGACTAGCAAGGGTAGGGTGTCCACTAGCTTTGGCATTCAGTTGTACACAACCTTTGCCAAAGAGGGGCATCTGTAAACATCCCACCTTGGGCCGACATGCTGATTAGATTGGACTAACTTAACTCCACCAAACCCTAATCTTAAACCCTGATCTAAACCCTAATCTAAACTTTAGGGACCCCAAAATCTAGCTCGCCGAGTCAACTCACTAGGTCATACCGAGTTAACTCACTAGGTTAAACCCGCTTGACTCACCTAGTCAACCCAAGTCTTAAACCAACTCAAAACTAAGTCCAAGCCCAAACCCAAAGGCCCACCAGAGGTTTGAGGCCAATCCAATAAATAAAATTAATACAAAGCAATCGGACCTCCCACATGCTTGTAGGAGGCCACCTGCTAAAGTAGGGGAAAAGAGGTGGCCCAGGCGATGGCCTGTGGCACATGTCCTACCTTGGCAGGAGACTTCAAACATATGTGAAACTCCCCTTTTGCGAGGGGTTATTGTGTGGGGTTTGTGGAAAGACCTTTGCACCCTCCTTGAGCCCAAAATTATCGTTTTACCAGCCGATCCAACTCTCCAGATTATGCCATGTGGCAATCTAGAATCCCATCCATTCAACCCTATTCCAACCCTGAACTTACTAGGAATTATGGAAAAATCGAGTTTAGGGGCTATAAATAACCCCCTCTCTCCCCTTCTCATTTCAACACAACTAAGTATCCCAGAAATCTCGAAAAGCCACTTCACCCCCCAGAAACCATCTTAGCCACCCATCTCTATCCCTCCACCACCCAGGTTTAGCCTAGTCCAACATAATCCATATTTTCCTGAGCCGTTAAGACCTCGATCCTAGCCGCTTAACGAGAGCTGGGCACGGGATGAGACGACACTGCAGACTCGACTCGACTCGAACCGAGTGGGTGAGTCAATCCAAACCGAGTAGACTTCGCCTACTTCGAACTCAAACTGAGTCGAGTTCGGGTCACCTAGTAACTTGACTTGACTCGACCCAAAATTTGACTCAATATTGAGTCGACTTGATTTGAAACCCGACTTGACTCGGGTTCGAGTAGTGTGTGTGTGTGTGTGTGTGTAAAAACTAAATTTAATTTAACCTACCCGCCGCTCCTGACCCAACCTCTCTCCCTCCCTCCTCCTCTCCCGAGCTCGATAGCCACCTTCCTCCTCCTCCTCTCTCTCTCTCCTCCACTCCTTCCCTCATCTTCCGCACCCGACAACCACTAGCTCAACAGCTTGTCCGCACTCACCCAGCCCACCTGCTTGCCATTGACTTTCAACAGCCACCCCAGCTCTCCAAATCAACTAATCAAGGTAATTTTGTGTTCAAAAAGACTTTTATTTCATAATTTTCATCTATTCTTGTGAAATATACCATGTTATGGTTTTTTTTTTTTAAAAAAAAAATATATATTTGGAAGTTTGTAAAATTAAGGTCGAGTAGGGTGAATGGACAAATTGGAATGGGTCGGGTGTTTGTATTTGGTCTGGGCTGGCTCGGTTGTGTCTGGGTTGGCTGTGGTGTAGCTGGATTGAGCCATTTTTAAACCCTAAACCCTAAAAAAGGTCAACTCGACTTGACTCGGTCCCTGTAATCGGGTCAGACTCGGTCTGGGTTAGTCCAGGCTAGACTCGGACTTGGACTCGGACTCGGATTGGGTTAGACATATTAAACTTGGTACCGACTTCGGGCAAAGTTTGTGTCAGGTCTACATTTCAAAACTGAGTCGGGTCGGGTCAACCCTAACTCGGTACGACTTGACTCGATGCCCAACTTTACACTTATTGCAACACTATCGTCCATCCAAGTGTCCAACCCTCGATCAACTTCATCCAATCCAGCATTAGCATTGTGCAACTCTCATTCCATTCTCAACCTCCTGCTTATCTTATCCATCTCTCATCTATTCTCAACCTCTTGCTTATCTTATCCATTTACACTACATTACATAACACTCGACACCCAGTCAATACAAACATGTGCTCTACGGCTTGCCGACATAGTCAAATCCTGCCCATCAAAAACTTGTGCTGGTTGGTTAATTGCTTCGGTAGGTGGAGAAGTCAGTGTAGATTTATCCAGCACGAACCAAAGCTTGTTATAGGCGTTGCCATTAACACGACATTACATACACTGTTGCATCATTAATGTGTAAGAGCTAGAAGTAATCATTGAAAGCTTATTTAATCCTATAAAGTAGAGACTATACATTTGTATGAACAGAGTGGGTGCATAACAACTTCTCTCTTTGTAACTTAAGTCTCATTGCTCAACTATTCAACCAAATACCAAGAATTCATCTTAAAATCAAGGATTTTCAAATTCTCTCCGTCATGCCCCAAACTCGGAAACCGGGCTCACAAAATTTTCGATCGCCGAATCCGATGCTGACAGCCTCCGTAATACCCCATTCTCGGCTTCTGGCACCCATACACTAGGTTCCGATCCTAGGATCCTACAAGGAGGATTTTTATAACATAAGTCTGTTCATAATCAGCATAACTAAGATCATAACCCACAGATAATAACCACAAGAGTATCATCACAAAATCCACTAAGAATAAAAACTTTTACAATACAAGGTGCATAAATGGAATGATACAATGGCTATAACAAAACTCAAAAAGAAAGCTCCGCGGCACGCCCCTGCTCTTGCTCAGCTACTGCCTAGCGTCACTTGCACGCATCAATCGTTCATAAGCTTATAGAAAGCTTAGAGGTAGTGTCAGTGTATGCAGGACATGTGCCAAGTATGCAATATCAGAGTATGCGGAATATGCTAGCAAGACCATGAATACCACCAGCCGTAACAAGGTTATGCAATGCAAGGCAGAAATACCATTAGCCATACCAAGGCTATACAATACAAGGCAGGAGTGCCATCAACCATCCCAAGGCTGTGCTACACCAAACATAAATGCTATAAGCCATACCAGGGCTATGCAATGCGGGGCCTATATAGCTAAATCCCATATACAATATGCAATGCAATCATGTCAGTCGTCATATCAAGTCCACATATCAATATAATTCCTCTCTGAAAAATCACTGGGGTCAAATACACTCCACACTGACTGCTGCCTCCCTAGCTGTGCAGCCCAGCGACCGGAAGAAACCTCACTATCCGCCTATAGTTTGCCAATACCTACTCGGCTCGTCGATAGCGGACCCATTTGCGAGCTGGTCAAACTCAGCATAGCTTATAGCCCCCCTCACTTGGGCGGGTAAGGCCACACACCCTTTCAACCGACCACGACACAGTGGGAGATGCGACTAATGGTATTCGGCACCGACATTCATGTTTCCACTCGGTCTAGATGTTGGAGCATCTCCTGGTACTAAAAAGGTTCAAGGACTTTCACCCAAGGACATCCTACGTGCTCACAGTGCTAGAACCAAACATTTTCGGTGTCAAAATCTGGTCATCCACGATGTGTCTATGGAGGCTACGACCCTGATGATGCTAGGGCTAATAATAATTGTGCCATGCAAAATGCGAGATGCATGAATCATACCACAACCATGCATCAGCCCTGCGCATACAGCGCGCTCATGTGAGGCAACTCCATCACTCAGGGAGTCCCATAAACAACCTGCCCAATGGCACATACCATTATCAATCACTCCTCAACCAAGCATATATATGATGGACGTGGGAATGAATCATAAAGATAACTAAACATAATATGCGTTGATGTTGTACTCTCCTCTTAACAAGGTCGGGTCTAGGTACTTAGACGATTCTACATGGTATGGAAGAAGTATAAGCAATAGTGGGGGCCTAACGATTTGGGGTAGCCTACAAAGTCTAGGTAAGCAATACTACGGGCCCAATAGATGAGAATGGGCCTATTAGAGGGCCTAGAGGAGTTCATAATGTGAACATTTAACAACCATTGTTCCCTAGAAGGCAGTCCCACAAGGAACCTAGCTAAAACAAGGCCCAAGGCCCGGATACAACCATGAAAAGAAAATGGATAATAATTCATAACATCTCATATCACATGATGGGCCTTAAGAAATGGCCCAAAGCCTACATACATCAATGTGGGCTCAATGGGGGTAAACCATGACCTAAGTATCAACGAATGCATACATTATGATGGGTCTCATGGGCAGCTCATATGCCCCAAAACAAATGGCTAAGGTACTCTTAACATTTACTTTGTGGGCCTTATAGGTCAGCCCAAAAGTTGGTAAATTGGATGGGGCATAAAGATACAATCACATAGACCATAGTGGGCTTACAACCAGCCTACAAGGCCTAACACAATTGATGGGCAGCACTTGCGTTGGAAAAGTACTAAGGCTGGACGTCCAGCCCTTCTGGGCCTACTTGGATGTCTAAAAAAAAATATGGGCAGCAAGGTCTGAATTCAATCAAATGGGTAGTGGGCCGTACAAGACACAAATGGGGCCCAAAATCCCATAATAATACAAGCATGTGTGTATACATAACACCCTCAATCTGGTGGGCCTCATAACTCCAAAACATACAAATATATGCAGTAATTTCGGGCCCTTGCTGGAAATCCAGCCCACCTAACTTCCTGAGTCTGCTGGAGTCCAGCAAAATAGATTATCGGGATAAAATAAACACTCCATGGTAGCCTATACATGATACAATGGGTCCCACCAGATGGAAGGTACGAATACAACTCATAAATTAGGGTGGGCCTGCCACTGGACTGCAAGTCCAGCAACGCCCAACCCAGCCTGGACATTCCAAGGGGGCCTGGATGGCCTAGCAAAATACATACAAGGTGGGCCCCAACTCTAGACGTTCCACCAGGGGTGGGCCACACAATGGAGGACAATTGGGATTTAACACGTCATCAAGGTGGGCCACAAAGGAGGGTGGACGGTCAGCCCTCTTGCTAGACGTTAGCCCAGTTGGGGCGTCCAACAGGTGGGTTCCTGGCCTAGCTATGGTGTCCCATAGATGGACAGCCTGGATATTCTACTAATGACTAAGGTGGGTCACAAGGAAGGTAATGGGAGAAGCCATACATGCATATAAACAGAAATAAAAATTTGGATAGCAAGGTTTTTAAATAAAAATTTGCTGCTGGAATGTTGTTGTCCCCATCTTGTACACCCAATAAAGTGGGCCTAGGCCTGCCCAATCAAGGGGAAAATAGGTGGATTACATGCACCCATGAATGAACAACAGGTGGGGTCCACATGAGTGGCCCACCATCCCCAAAGCCAAGCTGATATGTATATTTTTCCTTCATGCGGGACTGTTGGGCGGTCCAGAAACTTGGACCGTCCAGCCCTCTTGGGCCTGCTCTATGGGGCTCCAATCAAGGGTGGATGCAAGGGGTTTCATCACACACACACCTCAGAGGAATACCAAAAAATCAAGGAGAAAGAAGAGCTATAAACAAGGCTTAAGTTTTATACAAAACCATACAACAATGGGCTAGAAATCTGGACAACAACATGTTGTTATCCATTCCAGCCCAATGTGCAATAGATTGAGGGATTTATCTCAGATTCATCAAGGTGGGGTCCACCTAGATGGATCACACATACTCCAGACCAAAGTCCCCTTTCAATACAACTATATAATCAGGCCTAATGGCCATCCAAACTATGCAAGCTGTGATGGGCCTGGACGTCCAGTAGCTTGGGCCTGGACGCCCCTACAGCTGGACGGTCTGGACGCATGGACACATCAGGTGGGCCACATACATCAAAAAACCAAGGAAAGAGGGGAGAGAGAAGGAGAGAGAAAGAAGATCTCGACCATAGGAAGGACTCCGCCACTATGAGTCCTCCTCAAGCAATCGTAGCCATATGAACAAATACACATGGATCCCATGCATGCATGGCCCTACAATCAAAAATCTGAGGTGGGGATGGTAGATATAGGGTCTAAATGACCTAATAATTTATAGATCAAAGGAAAAACCTCATGATGGGGTCCATGGAGAATGATCCCAGCATGACAATATGCATGCACAAAGTGGGCCATTGGCCACACTCATTGATTGGTGGGTCCTACACACTCCCAAGCAAAGGAAAGAAGGATACATGCAAGAAAAATGAAAGAACTAAACCTAGAAGAGTACCCACCTCAAAGCTTATCCTTCTTCTTCTATACTTGGGTTCTCTAGCTTCAATGGGGTAGTTTCAATGGTGGGGATGGGTTTAAAGGGTTGGATTGAGAGAGATCTAGCTTGGAAGGGGCTGAAGGGATGGGTTCTCATGGACGTCCAAGGTCTCTCTCGTGGTTTGTTAGAGGAGAAAAATGAGGGAAATAAGAGAGAAGGAAGGGAAGTGATGGGTTGTAAGAGGGTAATGATGGGTTTGTAAGAGCATAAGGAAGAGAAGAAAGCATGCTTGTACTCATTACATGTAAGGCATGCTTATAGGGATGATGTCATCATCCTAGTCTAGATGGGCTAGGGTGATGATGTCATGCATTGGAGGTTGTGTAGAGATCTCTCTCTACCTGGAATCATACCGCCTTGCAACGCGCAGTCTATGACCGAGATTATGCGTGGGTCATATCTCTTGATTTACACCTCGGATTGGCGCACGAGACACGGCGTTGGAACAGCGGCGACAATGCGGTCGCAATGGCATAAGTTTCGGGTCGAATCGGTTCGGGCTCACAGGGCAAGGGATGATAGCAAATGCAACTTATAGGTTGCGGGTCATTGGAATTCGACCGGAAGGACCGTGGGACATAACGGAATGGAATGAAATGAATACTAGGTTATGGGTCTGACACTCTCTACTAAGTATTTTCACATGAGATGATTATGATATAATTGGAGTAACCGCGTAGTGAAGACTAGTTAAATATAATATCCTTCAAACACCGTGAGAAGCTGCACCCTTGAAAAGTAAGATCCATCTCCGGCAATCCCATTGTAGACAGTAAGTCGCGGATTCTATCTAGAGAGGAATGGACCTGTCCAGGGCTTTTACCGGCCCACCTTAATGCATGTGTTTTATCCACGCCGTTCATATATTTTGGCAGATCATTTTACCAAATGAGCCCAAAAAGGAAGTAGATATAAGACTCAAGTGGACCACACCATAAGAGGCAGTGGGGAGTGAAGGCTTATCGTTGAAAACATCTCAGGGGCACGGAAGTTTTGGATCAAGCTGATATTTATGTTTTCACTTCATCCGGTACCTTATGAAAAGGTTGGATGACAAATAAACGTCACGGTAGGCCATAAGAAGTTTTCAAATGATAGGAATTCAATCCCCACCACTTCCTGTGGTGTGGTCCACTTCAGCCTTTAATCTGCTTCTTTTTTCACTCATGCCCTAAGATGATCTTCAAAATGGATGGACGGCGTGGATAAAAAAATATACATAATGGTAGGCCCCACAGATCGCCTGATAGGACCGGCCGTCCCTTGGTAGGTCCGGGTGGGACGCGGATTTGCTGTGGAAGCCTTTGGCAGGAAGTTCCTGCCTCCGAACCTAGGTGGGGCCCACTGTGATGTTTGTGAGAAATCCACTCCATCCATCCGTTCTGTGAGATCATTTTAGGACAACAGGTCAAAAAATGAGTTGGATCCACTACTCAAATGGGCCGAAAACGTGAGGATTGAACGTCCACAGTTGAAATATTCATGGGGCCACAGAAGTTTTAAATTAGACTAATATTTGTGTTTTCAGTTCATCCCAGCGGGAATGACGTTATGAACGGTATGGATGGCATGTAAATATCACTGTAGACTCCGGGGAAGTTTCAACGGTAGAAATTTCCCTACCTACCTTTTCCTTTGGTGCGGCCTATTTGAATCTTGTATACTTCTAAAGTTTTGCATAAAGTATAAAATGATCTCCAAAAACTTATTGACGGAGTGGATTTCTCAAAAAACAAGGTGGGACCCACCTACGCGTCCGTCCTGGTGGGTGTAGTACACAATCCGCGCCCATGGTCTCCGTCTTCCGCTAGAACCCTAAAACCCTTCCACAAAAAAAACAGAAAAAAAGGTCGCTTTCTCTCTCTCTCTCTCTCCTTCAATAAAGGAAAGAGAACACAAGTTCTGGAAAGAAGCTCAGACTTGCCGACTACATGATTTCTAGAGAAGATTTTATTTGGAATTTTCGTCGTTGAGTTTTTATTTCTTCACGACCATGGAAAATCAACGGTCGATTGGAAGATGAATGTTCTGATGCTCTTTGTGTTCCGCAATGCCGATTCGGTAAATGGGTTTTTGTTAGACTCACCAAAGGATGTAACACTGCAGAGAAAATGAAGATCGGTCCATGTTCGATCTTGTTTCGACATGAATCCAACGATTCTCTTTGGTCGAAGGGTGGGTCGGGGGTTTTCCGGACTTCACCGTGTTTTGCGGTCGATCTGCGGTCGTAGTTTTAGCGGTTATAACGGGGGTGGAAATGGGAATGAAGGTGACAGTGAATATCCGAAGAGAGACTCTGAAAAATCTGATTTTGACAGCGTTTCACATGAAAAATCGATAAAGGACGAAACCCCTTTTGGGTTTTCATCTGTTGGGATAGATGTCAATGGCGAAAACTATCCCTCAGAGAATGTGGCATCGAAGAACGGTCCGTCTTGTTTTGAAGAGAATAACAGTCATGGAAATGGATATGATGTTAATGCGGAGTTTTCAAAGGGAAGCTCTGAACGATTGGATTTTAGGGGCAATTTGCATCAAAAGTCTGAATTTTCGAAGAGAATTTCCGAAAGTGATGGTGAATTTCCGAAGCAAGGTTTTGAAAAATCTAATTTTGGCAGTGTTTCACATGAAAAATCGATAAAGGGCGAGACCCATTTTGAGTTTTCATCTATTGGGATAGATGTCAATGGCGAAAACAATCCCCTGGAGGATGCGGCATTGAAGCACGGTCCTTCTGGTTTTGAAGAGAGTAACCGGAAAGGTAATGAGTATGATGTTAATGGCGAGTTTTCAAAGGCTAGCTCTGAAAGATTGGATTTTAGTGACAATTTGCATGAAAAGTGTGAATTTTCAAAGGGAAGCTCTGAAAAATCTGATTTTGATGGAGATTTGCTTGAAAAATCCATATCTGATGGAACCTTTTTCGGGCTTTCATATATGAATACGGATGACAATGATGAAAGTGATCAGTCAGTTGAGTTCTCCCCACGCCGAAGATTTTGGGAAGATCTTCAATTTGAAGCTGATAAGGTGTTTGATGTTTTGCAACAAGACGGGCCAGGCTTTGATGCCCGATTAGCCCTAGATCAAATGCAGCTCCTGGTATCGAATCGTCTTGTCAGAGAAGTTCTTATAAGGATTTCAAAGTCGATAAACCATTCAAACAGATCTCGATGCGCAAAATTGGGTTACAAGTTCTTCGTATGGTCGGGTCACCAGACGAATTACAGACATACATCTAACACGTACAATATGATCATGAAGATATTCGCAGATTGCGAGGAATTCAAGGCCATGTGGAGGCTAGTTGATGAGATGACCGAGAGTGGATTCCCGACCACGGCCCGCACATTCAACATACTGATCTGTACTTGTGGTGAGGCGGGAATGGCAAGGGCATTGGTTGAAAGATTTATCAAATCAAAGACGTTCAATTACCGTCCTTTCAAGCACTCTTTCAATGCAATCCTCCATTCACTCCTCACCATAAATCAATACAAGCTGATCGAATGGGTATACCAACAAATGCTGCTCGATGGGCACTCGCCGGATACATTGACTTACAACGTGCTCATGTGTGCAAAATATCGGCTAGGTAAGTTGGATCAGTTCCATAGATTGCTCGATGAGATGGGCAGGAGTGGATTTGTGCCAGATCTTCACACATACAACATCCTACTTCACGTGCTTGGGAAAGGGGACAAACCACTCGCTGCACTCAATCTCTTGAATTACATGGAAGAAGTAGGTTGCTATCCGAGCGTGCTCCATTTCACAGCATTGATTGATGGCCTAAGCCGAGCAGGGAACTTGGACGCGTGCAAGTACTTTTTCGATGAGATGGTCAAGAAAGGGTGCACACCGGATGTGGTATCTTACACGGTCATGATTACGGGGTATGTTGCAGCAGGTGAGCTAGAGAAGGCTCAAGGGATGTTCGACGATATGTTTGTTAAAGGGCAGCTGCCAAATGTATTTACATACAATTCTATGATCCGTGGGCTTTGTACCGCGGGGAAGTTCGATGAGGCTTGGTCCATGCTCAAGGACATGCAGTCAAAGGGATGTAGCCCGAATTTTTTGGTGTACAGTACACTGGTGGGGAAGCTGCGAAATGCAGGGAAGGTTTCTGAAGCGGATGAAGTAATATCCCACATGGTGGAGAAGGGGCAGTATATTCATCTGTTGTCGAAGTTTAAGGGCTATAGGAGATGCTAAAGCAGCGGATTTTAACTGTATGAGTATTCTCTGGTTGCGACCTTATTGGAAGATATTGCTTGTAATTTGTTTGAGCTTCGTCGATCTTTCTCCTCATTTCGAGTTGAGCTTCAGATGGCATGGCAGTGGAAAGACAGGTCGTTCCCACAAGCTGTATGTAAGATTATGATGACCATTTTTTTTATCTTTCTTTTTTCTTTTCATATTATACTTTCTCATAAAGCATGATTATGCAATGGAAGAAAGCTATATTCATATAAATTCTTTTGGGTCATTGTCAGTTCTCTTTTTTCTCTTGAGGTTTTACTTGCCTGAGCTGATCACTAGTTCAATGGCAGGTTTTCCATGCTATATTTGTGTGAGTCCATGCTATATTTGTGTGAGTTTTGCTAGGTACACATGCGCCTCTATGGCAATACGTGCTATTCTGGTTCATTTAGGAGATGTATGAACCACACGTTGGGTGGGAGACCATGTACTTGAACTGATCCTGCAATCAGGCTGGTCCACTCATCAGGTGGGGTATGTGTATGTTGAATGTGGAACCTTGGCAAAATTTTAAAGTCCATGGTTTCCATATACCTGTGGCCCACCTGATGAGTTGACCAGCCTGATCTTTTGGGCCAGGCTATCTACGCGGTGGGGTCCACTGATGCATGGTTCGGATATCCCAATGACATACCAGGTTGGCATTTAGCTATGTGTGGAGGTGTGTGTTCGCCAAGGCCGTACTTGGTTGCTACCTACAATTACATTCCCTGAGGAATGCAAACTGGCTGCCGAAGCAATAACATTAGGGGCTGTTTTGGAGGAGGAATGTGTGAAAACTAGTATCTATGTTTGGGAAGCATGGGTGAATTTGTATGAGTTTTTGCAGTCCACTTGCATATGTTTTGGAAGCATGGGTGAATTCGTGTGAGTTTTTGCAGTACACTTGCATATGTTTTGGAACCATGGATGAATTTGTGTGAGTTTTTGCAGTCCACTTGCATATGTTTGGGAAGCTTTCATGCATCTGCATGTTTGGGAAGCATGTATGTTGTGTGAATTTTGCTAAGCCCGCATGCAACCCTACATGAGATAACTCATGCTATCCTTGGACATGTAAGAGACTCTGGCCCGTGCATCAGGTGGGTGACTGTGTCATTGAGCTGGTCCTGCTATTGGGCTGGCCCACTCATCTGAATGTGGACCTTCAGTAAAATTTTAAACTCTCCAGTCTTTCCATACACTGGTGGCCCACCTGATGAGTTTAGCAGCCTGATTTTGAGTCAGGCTACCTATTCAGTGGGATCAACTGATAAAGTTGCATACTTGATATAAGGTCTTTTCTTTGTTGCTAATTGCTATTACATTCCATGAGGAATGGATAACCAGTATGTATATGTTTGGGAATCATGTGGGCCCATTGATGACAGCTCAGCAATTTTGCTACGCCACCCTCAAGAAAAACCGAAACAAAATGGCAAGGTAGGGACTTTCATCTTTCTCAGTAGTGATGTAGGACCATTGGATCAGCAGATGGTGTCCACAATTCAGAGGCAAAGCTACAATTCTAAATGCATGTCTGATGTTATTACAATTGAAAAAACTATGCCATTTACAGTTCAAAAGAGGAATTGCATATGCTTTCCCTTTGGAAATTTTACTGCAGCTTGAGTCTTTTCTGCCTTAATCAAGTGTGCTATATAACACAGGATTTTGTTTTTGTTTCTTATTCTTATATGAAGATACTGATAATTTATGAAAAAGGTTTGCTAAGTCACAAGTGTGCATGGGTGATACCATATACACGGCATTGCATGTGCCAGCATGGCAGACAGTCCCAATGTGCAAGGAGTCCAAAATGCGAGTCCAACTTTGAAGATGCTCTGAATGAAAAATCAGGCTGATGCACTCACTAGGTGGGCCGTGATTTTAGAGACAGCTGGGCGTCTTACAAATCTTCACCAAAATTTCTTCAATGGTACATGTGCTGGAAATGGCTTTCGATGGACGTTGAATGACTGGAAATCCGTCCCCAGTTGGTGGTACCTGTTTTTTGTTTACAGAAATTCCCTCTAGTTGCTGGATATCGTTTCTGTTCTGCTGGAAAGTTGAGAGCACATGTTGCAAATTTGAATTTTATGGCCACAACTCATAATTTGAGGAGAAATCCTATCTGGTTATTTCGTGAACATAGCTATCGAAGGCAGCAATCAGTTGGGCAGCTTACAATGGCCGACCCTGTGCAACCTCACTGATAGCTTCTATTGGTCTCTTCCTCTCTCTGTCTCTCTCTGTCTCTCTCTCTATTTGTACTCAGATCTTTTGTTTTCTTTTGTGGGTCTTGTAGGGTAGCCTGCAGGAAGAACAGAAGCATTACTTTCTCTGTGTGTACTGAGAACATTTTTTGTTTTGTGGGTCTTGTAGTGTAGCCTGCAGTAAGAACAGAAGCATTAGTAGGTTCACCATCAGCTGCCATTCTAAAGTCTCTCAGATGGAAAATTTTCAAATATTTGTATAGGGGCCAAACAAGGAAATGGTTAGAAAGAAAGAAAGAAAGAAAAAGAATGGTGGCTATAACTTCATAACATTTCTCACACCTCTACATAGGATTTGAGATCAACAATCTCGATTTTCAATTGGGCCAGGGAAGAAGGTTCATTCCTAGTTGGATCGCTGATGTTTTCTCAGATATTAGCACGAGGCCCAGTGGGTTAAACATTTTGTTTACCCTTTCAGACATGGGTACTCATAATCGTTATTTTCCGTTAGTGTCTGCTCGGGCTCTTTGCTTCCATCTGTACTTTGGAAACGTGGTGTCCCTCTTTTTAAATTTTAATGCATTATGTTCACCTTGTGATGCTGCTTGAGTCTACACAAGAGATGTATGGAGTGTATATCACACTATTATCAGGGTGGGTCAAACGGAGCGTTTGTCACATGGTTTTCCTAGTTAGATGCGTAGGCTAGAAGGAAGCGGGTGCAGGTGTAATCTATGCTCTCTTGTATAGTAAAATCTCAACCGTTCTCTGCCAAACAACTTTATTTTTATGATGAATTTACCCTCTCTTAACTGATGTTATGAATACTGACTGTGAGGCAAAAATTAATGTAGGGGCATTTCACACTAGGCTCGAGTGGAGTAGCTCGTGGGAAGCGGGGACACATTCGGGGTGGGCGGCCCATGTGATTTGGAGCCCACGAGCCCATGAGGGGAGTTCGGCTACGGCCCTAACCCATGAGATGTGGGGCCTGGGCTATGAGATAAAGGGATTAATTCGTCATACTCTAACAGTTTGAGCTTTTAAAACAGGTGGTTGATTGTCCTGCATAAAAAATGCTCAAAGTTATTGGCATCTTATATTTTATATATTGCGCATCAGGAAATCTTCTTCTATTTTGGAACATCGGCAAAAGTACACTTTACATTCAACTGAAAATGATAACTAGGATTGCCAACTCGGGAGATTTTATGCGCGTCCCAAGGGGCTGCAACAGACCAGTGGTCTGGATACCAAACCATGGACCCTGGTTCTTAGACTTGAAAACCCACATATACTTGGGAAGATGATGCATATCCCAAGTCCTGGACCCATTGCCAAAGAGGGCCGTCAATGGGCTAGGATAGGCTTAACTAACGCAGAACTATGAATACGCCCAGCCCAAACAGTTCAAAATGCAACTCGAAGCCTGGCATGTTGACAGCCCTACTACCAAACTAGTTAGGCCATCAATGGTTACTCAGACCCACTTGTGCCAGATGGACCCAACACGATTTTATTGGATTTGCTTCTCATTTTTCAGACCTGATTAAAGATCGAGATGGATTCAGGTCCTAGAAGAGAACCTAGATTAAAGGGATCTGGAAGTTGGCCTAGCAAGATTAGAGCAATTACGGGTGGCAATGGGTTGGGTTGGCCGACATGTCAACTAGCTCGATCCAAGTTCCGTCCATGCTAAATGGGTAGTAGGTTTTTGCTCGGCTGAGAAAATGTGGCCCGTGTGAGTACATGGATCGGGCTCAGGTTGACCCTACCCAATCTAATCCGCTGCTATGGCTTATCACTTGACTCTACCAAATGACTTGACTCAATCTAAGTCAGAATCCAAAAGAAATTAATAGACAATGAGTGTGTGTGTGTGTATCCACTAATTAGTGGATAGGATGGGCATACCTTTGGCCATATTCCTTATAAACCAAGAGTTTCAACACGAGGTCATGGGCTCAAGTATCCACTGTGAAAAACAACCCCAGGTCATGGGTTCAAGTAACCATTGTGAAAAACAACTGCAGCCTGAGTGCGCGTGTAAAAATAAAAAGCTGGGCATCCCTTTAGCCATATTCCTTATAAATCAAATGCAGCCATTCAGGATATAGGGACAAATCTCATGAATTTCTTGACCAGATGTTTAGCGGGACATTATTTTCAAATCACAAGGTTTAAGGGAAAATCCAGCCAAAAATAAAAATTTTAAAAATATATTATGAGTTAATAAATAAACTTAAAACAAATATATATTCAGATAATAAACTCTTTATAGTTTTTTCTATTTTGTTATAATATTGCAATATTTTAAAGTCCATTAATATCACGATAATATTAATTAGGGTTTGTTAGTTTGGTTGTAATTACATGTAGTCAAAGGTACATGTGCCGGTCTAGGGAATGTGTGCCATGTGGCAAAACTTGTGGTGTCCACCATGATGTATGTGTTTCATCCTTGTTGTTCATTCATTTTGCCAAGTCATTTTATGCATGAGGTAAAAAAAAATGAGGCGGATCAAAGGATCAAGTGGCCTAAAATTAGAATAATGATGTCCACCATTGAACCCATTGTTTTATGTGGTGTGGTCCACTTGATCTTGGGATTTGCATTATTTCTTGGCGTATGGCCTAAAATGATATGAAAAAAATGAATGAATGGCATGGATGTAACAAACACATCATGGTGGGGCTTATAGACTTATGTCTTGAAAAATGGTGGGCCCATAGACTTATGTCTTGAAAAAAGGTTAAATTTTGACCCTTTTCTTGAGGTAGGAGTCCAAGACTTCCAAACAATTATCAAAATTTATCAATGTGCTTTTACCACATCTTACCATCAAAAGTTGGGCTTAGGCTCGATGAATTTTAAGTGGCTCCTGTTGGGTCACAAGCTAAATGTGGCCGGAAATGTTGGCCTGTCTGATTGGACCCGTTGCTAGCCAGCCATGTGGGGCTAACCAAGCAGGCCAAGCAGGCTTAAGGCCCGACCGATTGGACCCGTCGAAGACCTACAACTCTGTATACGAGTTGAACCGAGTCGAGCTTGGCACAACTTGACTCAGCGTGGCCAGTAGCTAACCGCAGCACGAACTCGGCTTGGTTCGGTCCTCAAGCTTATTTGGCCTACTTGGCTCGATTTGATTAGTAGCTCAGGCATATTCGAGCTTGTGCGACATTTTCCTAAATACGTAGAATGCATCTTCAATTTTTTATATAATGCAAGACAATGACAACACTTTACATGTGTTTCATCAAACATCCGGTGAGCAATATCAAAATCAAGATATAAGGTCAATCTTACATTGTAAAGTTTTTTATTGTTTTTGGCAGTGATTTGTTTTGTATCCGTTATTTTCTTGCCACCAACTGATCTTGTGGAGAATGTACATACCTGAAACAACACTTTGCTGAGTCATTTTATCAAACACTCAGTGAGCGACATCCATATCAAAATAATGAGTCACCAAGTCCGAGTCAATTCGGGTTGAGGGTCTATTCGATCCGAGTCGAGTCGAGCTCGGCTCGAAATATCTCGAACTCCAAAAAAACAACTCGACTCGGAATCTAATTTCGAGCCGAGGCGAGCTGACCGAGCTAACTCGACTCGTGTACAGCTCACTCAAGACTCGTTGGCGCGCGGGGCCCGTTAGAGTGAAAAGGTAGCTCCAGCAGAAGCTGTCTGCATTTGCAAGCGGTTGAGAAACACAAGAGGGATGAAGAAGGGATCTGAAACGCTAAAAAAGGAAGGGTGGGGAGAGATAGTATCGGGAGCGGTTCTTTCACTCTACAAATCTCTTCCAAAGAAAGGGAAGCCTCAAGGCCGAGAATCCACCGTTTTAGCTGCTTTCGTCATTTCATCTCCTTCTCAAGGTCCGTTTTCTACTCTCTCTCTCTCTCTCTCTCTCTCTCTTCTAAACCCTAATTTCGCATGTTCTTTCATCCACTGTAGATGGCGCCCACATGTATTTGAATTCCAGACCGTCCATATCATGGGCCTCATTGTGGATGGAGCATAGCCCAAAAAATCATGCTTACGAGATTGTCTTCAACATGTGATTTGGCCCATTGAATTTGGACCGTTACGAGGAAAGGTCGAAGAGGGGGATGAAGAACACATGCTGACGTGGCACATTGTTGGGTAATCGGGTTGCGTACTGAGTAACTCAGTATGCTATAGTGTATTGAGTAAACTCTGTGGGGCCCACTGTGATGTATGTCTTATCCACGCCGTCCATTCATTTTACCAGCTCATTTTAGGGCTTGAGCCCAAAATTGAATCATATCCAAACCTCAAGTGGACCACACCACAGGAAACAGTGTGAATTGAATGCCTATTGTTGAAAACTTCTTGGGGGCCACAGAAATTTTGGATAAAGCTGATATTCGTGATTTCCCTTCATCCATGTCTGTGTGAAGTTATGAACAGGCTGGATGACAAATAAACATTACTGTGGGACCGAGGAAGGTTTCAATGGTGGAAGTCATTATCCTTACTGTTTCCTGTGGTGTGGTCTACTTGAGCTTTGGATATGCTTCATTTTTTGGGCTCATGGCCTAAATTGAGCTGACAAAATTGATGGACGGCGTGGATAAGACACATACATCACGGTGGGCCCCACAGTTTACTTAGTACACTTCTATTACTTGTTACACTAGCATACTGAGTTTGTCAGTCTGCAATCCGCTTCCATTGTTGGGACATTCAGGGGTGTTGATCGGGTGGGTCCTGTCACGAACATGGCCTGGTCTGAAGGTCTGCCCACTTGGGTCATTGGGTGGCCTGCATATGTACGCTAGATACTGATGGGTGTTCATTTTTCTTACCATCAAATCTTCTTGTACAGGAGAGATCCCACCTGATGAGTGAGCAGGTGTGATTTTTCTCCTTTGGCAGGATCCTCATGGGACCCACCAGAGGAGTGCCCTGGATCTCGCACATGTGCCATGTCGGTACTTAGTTCCAAGAATCACCCCAGCACTTCTCTTTACTAAATTGGGCCAACTAACCCCCTCTACTTGTACTATGCATGTGCATCTATCTAGAGTGTCCAAATCATGGTCCCCATTGTTGGAGTATGGCCTGAAAGTTGCACTGATCAGACAATCTGAAAAATGCATCTTTGCCCATTGAATTTGAGCTGCTGATCATTTCCTTCTCATCATACATTTGGCATTTGCATGGTTCGAAGTCAGGACAATAAGGATTGTTTGATCAATGTGACTTGTGGGCTATGCTCTACCCAAAACATGGCCACAATTTGGACTGTGTGGAATGCTACTTGCATTCCATATATACCGTGGATGAATTGACAAACACTGATAAATTGTAGCAAACACCCCTTTTATGCATTAGACTGTTTTGAGTAGTGAGCCCTAGTTTGAGATGGTGTGTGTGCCTGAATAATCACAGTAATCAGATGATCACAACCATATGACCGGTGGCCACTGAATGGCAGTAAAAGCAAATTATACACAGTCCAAATTCTATGAGTTGAATTGGATGCTAAGATTGTATTGCTCTTATGCTATTTAAAACTATAGTTGGTCCTGGAAATTGAATGGTTTGGATTGACACGTGGATGCTACATGTACCATGGATTTGTGAGTACAATCAGTCATATCTGCCAGAGCATCATACATTTCCTCTTTTTTTTTTTTTTTTATCTTCCAGTTAGATGCTATGTTGCCCTCTTTTAGTCTGATGCTGGATTTTTTAAAAATGTTTTCTGGAGAGAAAAATAGAAATTTGTTGTGCATTTCAGCAAATTAATTATATAGTTCAATAGTTGAAAAGGAGATTTTGGATTTTTTTATTAGTTAGCTTCATAAATGAGAATGGCCTTGATATACCAAATACAAATTTCAGGTCCACTTTGAGGGGGCTGACCTGCAAAACAAACCCTATAATTCTTATCTAAGCCTTTCATTGGCTAATTGTGAAAGTAACCATCCAAATCCCTCTCTCCCTGCATGGGTAATGTGGCATAGGTCACTGTGACCGGGCTATTTTAGAGTTAGATGCAGCTAATCATGAACATAAAAAATCTAGCTGCTCCACTCATAAGGTAAGCCGCATGCATATGTCAAAACATGGACAATAGAAAACTTGACCAGTGGTCTGTATTCAATGTACCCATGCCCCCCCTCTAATGAGTGATCTCATCTGATTTCTTGGATCAGGGAATGGTCATGGCGGGGCCACACCTGATGAATGGCTAGATTTCACAGAAGTGTGCCTCGTTGGCTTGCATACCATGAAGAAAACCCTCGTTCTAAAGTAAGAGAGTGGCCATATCATTTCTCCTTGGGCCCCTTTTTCCTGCCTAGCTTTCCTCGCGGTAATAACTAAGAATCCTAACGGATTTTGGAGCTTAGTTGCAGGAACCCGCTACCCAAGCTTCACTCCTGCATTGAACCTGTGATCCTGCTCTCACTTCCTACTTGTTTATAATTGCTAATATTTTAAAAAGATGCTTCCCCAGCCCTGTCCCTGAATCTGCTCATGCCTTCTCTCACTCCTCATGCAACTATATTTTGGAGCCATTAAAAAATCCAACAAACTAACTATTAGCAATCCCAAGCATACATCTCACACATTAGGAAACTACAGGACTCTACATCTCATAAATTAGGAGAGCCATGGTATTTACAATTCCTTATTCTCTTCACGTTCTTTGTTGTATGATTTCCAAATATGTATATTGCAAGCTTTCCTAATGTGTGAGATGCTATCAGAATGCATGAGATGTGGAATCCCTTAGCTTTCCTAATTGGTGACATGTGCACTTGGGTTTCCTAATACTAGCTTCCCAAAACTAATGTGAAACCATTCATGCCATTTTTTTTCCCTTTTCGCCACAGCATTGTACAGAATAAATCCTAACCATCTATATTCGGCCAATCCACTCTCAATCAAATCCCTCCCACCAAAACAAGTCCCATCAATTAGGGGTCCCATCCACCAAAATACGCCATGGGGACATTACATGTTTTTAGTGTCAGATACATCTTGTATATCATCCTAGACATACTGGGACACAATGTTTCAGGTGGCATTGGACATGTGCTCTAACTACCGAGATCTTAAACCATAGGTAAGAAACATCATCTTCTTTTAAGAGAAATTGCTGACACTATTCTTTGTTCTCTCTTTCATTTTTAGACTTGGAAGTAGTGGCACTGGGAACTGGAACTAAATGTCTTGGGGGATCACTATTGAGCTCACATGGTGATGTTGTAAACGACTCACACGCAGAAATCATTGCACGAAGAGCCCTCATCAGGTTTTTATCATATGTTCTGCAAATTCCCCATGGAAGAGCATGCACTGTTTTGCTTCTCTTTCTTTTGGGAGCTGATCCATTGCTTCTAGGGACATGGTGGTCAATGTGTCTCCACATTGTTTACATTCATGTTGCATGTGGATGAGATCTGCACATACTTTCAGCAGGTCCGATGGTGAATGGGCCATGATTAATGATCCTAACCATTTAATTGGTGGTTTTCAAATGGACACTAAAAGAAAATGTTAGCCATTGCCTACATTGAGTGGAGAGAAGTAGACAATTGGAATTGTATGACTGGGGCAAGTTTTAGTCAGTGTCTGGTCAATGGTGAAGCCTGTGAGATGAATGGTCTGGATCTTGTCCCTGTTTGTTACATGTACTCATGTGTCCCTAGAGGTCTTGGATTTGTTCCCCTTTCTATGAGTTTCATACTTGGCGTAGTGAAATAGATGATTTCTTTAAGAATTGTGTTTGCTTGCCCTGGTTTTGAGGAGTAATGCTGCTGTGAAGATAATCTAGTTGATGGATGGTATGCCAAAAGAGTCATGTAACAACTGTCAGTAACAGTTGTAACCATTACATGTTACGGGACCAAAGCGGCCATAACAGCTGTTACAGAAAAAACCACCCGCAATGGTCTTGTAATGGTCCTGAAACAGTTTTCTTAAAAAGAAAAGGCCATAGCGACCGTTACAACCTGTATCATAATAGTAATGGCGGTGGTCGTTGCAGCCACCATTACTGTTAATGAATACCTGGAGTTGATGAGACGCTGAAAACCTTCTTGGGCCTTGCTATGGTTGGTTTGGGCTATTAACCTTGGATGGTCATGATCAGCCGACACAATCAAATCTCAATTCTTGTAAAAAGATCATTATTGTAATTTCAATAGTAAAGAATACCTAATTTAGATCTTACCTTGCTTAGTTGCTTATGCAGATAGCATAACACCACCTGGGTAGCATCACACTTCCATAATAATAGAATTCTCAAAATACATGTTGAGCATCACATCTCATCGGTTTTGAGAAATTACCTTCCCAACTTTCGAGAATCTCTCTCTTGAAAGAAATATCATTTCCTTCTACAAATGCAAATTGGAAAGCAGAAACAATTTTAGGTATCACATGCCTCAGGCATTGAGCTAAGATTTTTTGAGAGGATTTTTTTTTTTTCTTTTTTTTGAAAGATCACGATTTCTATTAAAAAGGAAAGAGTACAGGGAAAAAAAAGCCGCTGAGATAGTGGGCTAACTACACTCCTAAAAACTGCAGATTACAGCCCTTTAAATTATCTGCATTAGAAGCCCACTCAACTAACAATCTCCTATCTCTAAGAGCTATGGAATCCGATGTGTTAGAAACACCATTGAAGCATCTTCCATTTCTTTCTTCCCACACTGACCACTAGATAGCGAGAAGGGCCATTCTCCATAGCTCGGTCCTCTGACTACCCAGTTTTGGACCATGCCATGCCTTAAGGAGATTGCTAGAGGAATTTGGGAAGGCCCAACCGATATGAAATCGGGGAAAGAAATCTGACCAGATTCATGTGATAAAGGGTCAGTGGACGAAGAGATGGTCCATCGATTCTTCGCTCACCATGCAGCATAGACAAACATTAGTGATAATCATTCCCCTTTTTCTCAAGTTATCCATTGTAAGGGCTTTCTTTTTACCAACCAGCCAGCTAAATGCCACAATCTTAGGAGGAGCTTTGTATTTCCAAACGTGATTAGTATGGGTCTCTTCTCCTCTTGAGGAATCCCCCTCCATACTCCTATAAAAAGATTTGACAGAGAATACCCCAGATTTATCACTTTTCCAAACAATTCTGTCCGCCCTTGACTGGTCCAACTTGACATCCTGGATGCGGTTAAGAAGGGCTACATATTCTTCAACCTCGTAATCTTGAAGATTTCTTCTACATTTTGGGCCCCATATGACCATAGACCCTTGAGAACACCCAGCGGAAACCAGAGTTCTTTTCTCTAAAGACACATTAAAATGGCATGATTTTAGAGTGTTCATGGGCATGCCTTTTTTTGGACATTGTAATTTTTTGGGGTTTTGTGCTTGAGGGTTTTCCCATAGGTTGATTGTTCTTCTTTTTTGCCTTTTGCTTGTCATTTGGTGCAGTGATGAGAGGGTCCCTAAATGATTGGCCCTTGGCTTGTGTTTTCTCGATTAGCGTAAAATTTTTTGTCGCTATTATGGTAATGGTGGTCCTCCTCCTCCTCTATTTGGGTACAAAAGCTTCTTCTTCTTCTTCTTCTTCTTCCTCTTCTTCTTCTTCTTCTATTTAGGTACAAAAGCTATCAAAACTTGGGACTGAAATTTCTGAACTAAATGAGTGAAAAAATTTCTGAACTAAATGAGTGAAAAACTAGAGATACATTTCTTCAACACGAGTAAATGACTTAGTAACTCTTAAAAATCCTAACAATAGCTACAAATGCAGGGAAAATAAAATACTCTGATAACTACATAAATATGATCAATAAACTAAGTTTCTTGCCACAGTGAGGACCCAACTAAACTCTCATTTTCTTTTTTTCCTTCTTTTGTTCTTCTTGATGCGTTTTGTTTTGCTAAGCATAGTTAACTACTTCAGAGGGTAGGATTGGGAGTCCTGCTCACATTACATTGTGGTTGTACTACATTGGGGCAGTAGGTATTTGCATTTTGACCCAAATATCATGCCTCTACTCATGGTGTGCCGTAAAGGCCATTACGTAAAGGTAACGGTGGCAACCGTTACACGTTATGGGGTCGTAACGGCCGTTATGGAAAAAAATGACCCGTAATTGCCGTTAACGGCACGTTACATCCCTTATAAAGTCCATAACAACCCCGTAATTGTCTATTATGGGGAGTATACATGTTTTCCATACTTTTTAATCAACATTATGGGGCAGATACAGGTTTTGGGGATTTTTTTTTTTCAACAAAAAAAAAAAGAGACCGTAACGGCGGTTACGAGGGCCATAACAGCCGTTATGACCCGTATCGTAAAGGTAACGGTGGTGGCCCTTACGGACACCATTACCGTTAAAGAACACCTGGAGTCTACTGCCATTGGGTTGGTGGGCCAAATGTGTATGTCTAATGATGAGCACTGATTATTCATTTTAGTTGGTCATCTTTTCATATGCGTGTCACCCAAGGACTAGATTGGCCTGATTTGCAGGTCATTGAACATACACAGTGGGACATAATTGAAGAATAGCCCAGACCTGTGTTGGCACAGAATAGGATCTGGATCCCACCTATGAGCAATCATCACATTTTTTTAACATGCTCCTTTAAAATAGTGGTCTAATACTTGATAGCTATTATCGTATAGAGGGTGGGACTGTGTGAATCTTAGCATCTTTTTTTGTTTTTTATTTTTATTTATTTTAATCTTTAGGCTGCATTTGGATTTTGGATGCACCGTAACCAATTAACCATGGTTAGTTCAATAGAAAGGAAATGGTGAAATTGTCCTTGTATTTATGATATGAGGAAGTAGCCCTCAAGTTGCAGTTAACTTCCATTTGTATCTGACATGATGGTAATAGAATTGGAATTCAGAGATTGGTTCCTCAATATGAATACCAAGGTAATTGCAATTTTGTCACTTCCACTTCAAGAACTAATTATTTCAGTTCACTTCATTAGTACATACTGTGCCGGTTCTTAATCATATAGCCTCTATTGTTGAGATCTGCTGTTAAGTTTTAGTAATGGAAGTTCGTTTTTTAATGTTCCATGAATATTACAACAAGAACATTATTTAGCAGCTGAGTCTATTATTATGCTTGTAATTGTTGCTTCCTCATCATTGCAGGTTCTTTTATACAGAGATTGGACGTCTTCAGAACATTCACAATAGCCATAGATCTAGTGGAAACGAACAATTGCAAGTTGATGATTCTACAAGCTTGTTTTTTCTCTCAGGGACAGATTTTCCTGGCCAAGGAAAATACAAAATGAGACCAGGCTGGAAATTGCATCTATATATCACACAAATGCCATGTAACTCTTACCATTTTTTTGTTTAAATTATTATTGTGGTGGTCCTGTTAAATATATGAAGTTTTCAATTGTTTTCACCACTCATGTCAAAGAGATTTTTCTATTGCTTCTTATTAAAGTTGCTTATTTGTTGATACTGTTCCATACTTTTTCTTTTCCTGCAATAGGTGGGGACGCATCAATGACTTCACCATTGTCATCATTGAGTGATGAGCCCCAACCAGAAGGGGATATGCTGTCTACACTCAAAGCCCCAGGTTCTATGGGTGAGTGTCCAGAAGTGTCCTTAAAGGATGTAGGCAATTGGAGTTAGTTTTTGACTATAGTAGTGAATTTCATTAGTTATAGGAAGCTCTCATACCCAAGATTGTTGCCATGATGTCATCTTTTCTTTGATTTTACCTGATCCTGTCTAATTTATGATCAGAGATATTGGAGATAATGAAATCAACTTCTGTGGGTAATCCGACTTGACTGTGATTGCTTACATGTGCTTAGCTTTCTTAGACATTTCAAGCATCCATATTCATGGAGCCCTTCTGGATTTTGGCACCGCTGCCTACACCTCTTGGGTATCTTTATTGTCATTCTGTTCCTGTTTTCTCCATTGGTGTAGTCCTCTCCTTGTTAGTTCATGGTTTTTTCCTTGTTTGTTTGCAATTTAATACTTCTAACTAGTAAGTTCTTGGATCCAATTTGATTGTAATGGATATAGAAAGTTGGCATGTTTAAATGTAATATATAATCTCTTTTCTCTAAATGGTGGTTGGATTTTGTGGATTCTTCAGGAGTTAGTGGAATGGTTCAAAGAAAGCCTGGTCGTGGTGATACAACTTTATCAATGAGCTGCTCTGACAAGATAGCCCGCTGGAACGTTGTGGGGGTTCAAGGTTTTTTCCTCATTGCATCTTCTGAGTTCCACCTGTAAAAAAATGATTTCTTAGTACCATTTGTTGGGTTGGGATTGAAAGGCCACTTGGACACTATTAATATGGACAGGTCATCCCTTTTTTGTAGCATTGGATGTGAATGCCAAAAGTGGGATAATTTTGCTGCTGGCTTAAGGTTCTCTCTTTCACTTGCTTTAAAAATTGGAGGTAGAGAGGTGTTTAACCGTAAACCTACAAGGAGTTGAATATCCCTATGTTCGGTGAATTCATGCCCTAGGTGTAATTCGCTAAAACCTACAGCCAATATGGTTCTGTAATTTGCTGACCTCTGTTCCTATTGTCATGTTTGAAAACTGGTTGTGATTTAGCTACCCCCCTTAAACCTACAGCAATTATGGTTCTGTAATTTTCTGACCTTCGTTCCTTTCATCATGTTTGAAAATCGGTTGTGATTTAGCTACCCCCTTATGTGATATGGGGGTGAAATGGTCAAAAGAACACCCTAATCCACCAAATCATGCTTGATTTGTATTCATTTTGGGCCCTATTTGGTTGAGTTTCAGCAGGTCAAGCTGACAAACACCGTTCTTATCACTTATCAGAGAATGGTTTGATACACCATTGACTACATGTTAAAAAAAGAAGAAGAAGATTCTGGTGGTTCACAATTATTATTATTATTATTATTATTTTTTTAATAATAAAAAATTCTGAGGGCCTATTTGGATGGTGAGGAAAGAAACAGAAAGAAAAGAAATATATTTTTCCCATGATGGGACGTTTTCTCATGTTTGGATAGCAATGGAAACGTTGGATAGGAAAATGGAATCATTAATCAAATGTCAAAGTCAGATTTTCACATGTGAAATAGGAGGTGACTTTTGTGAGAGCTTTATTTGGATTTCCACGTTATCCAAACAAGACCCAAAAATGAAATCCATGTTGATGGGGACATCACATGCGCATGCATACGCATGCCGCCCCTCCTTCGCAAGTACGCGAGAGAAGGAGGGCCCCACCGTCGATCTGGATTGATGACGACATCCGGGAGGGCTTCCTAGTTAGAAGACGGAGTTTTGGTTCATTGGAGTGGGCCCGATAATCAAGTAAAGCCCATCATGGAATCTCATGATCGGCGCCCACTAATCAGATTGATTTCATATTTTAGGTTTTGCTTATTAATGTTATTTAGAACATCATGGACGCTTTAGATTTTTTTGATTAGTTTTTATTTTGGTTTACTTTATCACCACGTAATAGGTTATGCACATGGCGCGAGTTTTGGGGTATAGGTTTTTCTTATAAATAAGCACCCCCTGTAGCTTTTTTCATTCATTGAAGGTTAATAAAAATTCTTCGTTTTCTTATTCTCTGAGTTGTGAAGCCTAATTGGATGCAAGACCCTCCCTTCATCGAAGGGCTAACTACCGTGGTGCGAAGCCACATCTATCCTGATTCGCCCTAATCTATCGCCATCTCTATTACTTATCTTCCACCATCTCTTCTTCTCATCTTACCCCATCATCCACACTTCGAATCAGTCATTTATTGCAGCAATTCTTCTCCCTACAACAAATTTTCAGAATTTAGCCCTGTAGGAGGGCTGAAACTTCGGCGGAGCACCGTGTTCAAACCGATCATCCGTTTGGCATGAAATTTGGGGGGAAGGTGGCCCATCCCTGCCTGACTAGGTCCTAGCTGGCCAATCCCAGATTCGTGGGCCCCACACACGTGCGGGCCACCATCCATGCATGTGCGTCAGGCCGATTTGCTGTCCACTCGTGTGGGCCGATCACAGGTGTTCTCTCACGTCTCCTTCATTCCTCTCTCACCTGATTTCCCTAACCTTAACCCTAGATTGTCCTAAATCCCAATTTCTATGCCTTTTTTTTTAAAACCATAGGTTTTCCCGAGTTGAAATTAGTAAATCCCTTGGATTAGGGACTGATTACTATGCATGTGTGGATGATTGTTTCTTATCTTTGAGTATCGTTTGGTTCATAATTTTTATTAATCCAGTCCTAACATGTGTAGGCCTGGACCCGCATAGATTCCCCTTAATTGAATGTTTGGACTTTCATGTAGGATATGGAATTTGTGTAATTGTTTCTGAACTAACGTGATCTTAATCCTGAAATCTCGCATATCATATTTGAATTTCATGTCCTGCATCACATGCTCATGAAAAATCTTGGGAAATCATCATTAAATAACGATTATAGTTTGCTTTTCTTTTCCCACCATTGGAACATGCCCTTGGTGCTAACCTATAGGCCATGTTTGTGTTTCCTTTATGAAAAAAAAGCAAATGATCCCAGAATTTAACACAGTCATTCATGCTGGATAGAATTATTTTTTTTTTCCAAGGAATACTTCAAATCTATGCAAGCTGACTGCCACATATTGAGCAGTATATTGGAAGTTACTGTTTTTCAATCTTGTTGATTTCTCTGTTATGTCTCCATGGTAAAAATACTTTAAAAGGTACTGTTTTTCAGTCTTGTTGATTTCTCTGTTATGTCTAACCCATTGTAAAAATACTTCAAAAGGTAATTTATATCTTTGAGTAAGCAACGATCATGGTTGCATCTCAAATCTGAAATGAGTATGGAGTGGTGGATTTGGTAAACACTGAACATAGGATTTCATTGATTGAGCACTATTCTTCAATCTTTCAATCAATTTAGAAATAAAATATTTTGTAAATGATAAAGTACATGTGTGTGTGTGTGGTTTGTGGCGTGCGTGCACGTACGTCTGTACTAACATCAGTATTGAATCTGTCAGCATCATCTGTGTTGGAAATTTTTTACATGCCCTTTTAATCCATTTCCATCTTTGAAGAGCTTTATTTTACTTTCGTGTAGTTCATGGTACGTGGATGTCTTCATTCAAATGAGTGCATGAATGTCCATTCTTCCTGGTTTTTACTTGAACAAGAGATGTGTTCTTTCTCTTTGTTACAGGAGCTTTGCTTTCTTACTTTGTAGAACCGGTGTACCTGTCTTCCATAACTATCGGGCAGTCTCCTAGCGATACTTCTCAACTTCTCTTTTATAATCATTTGAAAAGGGTCCTGTGTGATCATATCCTTCCATTATCTAACAAACTGTCTCGGCCTTTCCTGGTGAACGAGGTGCGAAACGTGTATGCTCAAGTTAGTGTGGACTATGGAGAGTGGGTAAAGTGAACCTTCATTCTGAAATTGTTATTATAACATTGGCAGCCTCAGTTTTGGGAGGCTCCCGTACCACCAAAGGAGTTTCAGCAATCCCAAACGGATATTCCAACCTTAACATGCGGGTAATTTATATATTGTTCATTTGAATCTGCCCTTGACATGTCAAGTTATGGCATTTTGATTGGATAATTTAAAAGAGTCCCCATGCATCAGGACCGTAGTGTCCCACAGTTCATTTAAGTGGTGCTCATGGTTTGGTGATCCAGACTGTTGACTTGATGGGCCCCATCATGGATGAGGAATGCTGCATATCACCCAAGTTAAAAGATCCTAACCCATCGATAGCTGGCCTACTGATAATAGCTCTGAAAAGATTGTGGTCCGCAAAAAAAATGGTCAAAGATCGATTGGCTCAGATCTTCCAACCTGATTTCTGGGGCACCCTCCCTACACGGTTGGGTCCATCATACATGTTTGGATCTCTGAACCTTGGTCTCCACTTGTCCTGACTGAGCACATGGTGTCACTATACAAGTCCTGATGCTTCAGGACCTTATAATTCCTCTTTTGAGAATTCCATCTCACCCTTTTTTCCTGTTTGTAGTAAGTAGTAACATTTGTTCAGCAAAACAGTGAAATTATTGGAATCTTCAATTCTCAGGTATTCAATCTGCTGGAACAAGTCTGGTTTGCATGAGGTCATCCTTGGAACAACTGGCAGAAAGCAAGGTACCTCAGCAAAAGGGGCACGATACCCATCTACGGAATCGTCTTTATGCAAGTATGATGACATGGCTTCCATTTGAAAATTTTCTGCTGTGCTGAATAAATTTAAACTGTTCCTGATGAAATTTGTAACCCAAGTGTGAACTTACTGTTGTTTTTTCAATTGATCCGTTCAAGAACTACGAGTCTATGACAAGTACTTCTCGTTGCATGGATGTACAGTATCCTATAACAAGGAGCATCTTCATCTCTGTTAGTCTTACTTGTTTGTATTTTTCCTAATGCTAGGAGGCGACTGTTGGAGCTTTTCATTTCATTAAGATGTGAAGGCTCTACTGGATCCCTAGTGGAGGAGACTTCTTATCATGAGTTGAAGGTAATATTTGTTTTTGAGTGAATCTGTTTGCTGACCTTAACCTGAACTCAGTTGTTAATCCAAATCTGACTCTACATGGATTTCAAACTGACCTTATCAATCCAACCTTGAGCATATCCATATTTCCCAGCCCAATCCTCATCTGACCCAACCCAAATATTTCTGGATAGAGCTGTACACTAGTCGAACCAAGTCGAGCTTGGCACAGCTTGACTCGGCTCGGCCACTAGCTGATCCTAGCTCGAACTCGGCTTGGCTCGGTCCTTGAGCCTGACTGACCAGCTCGGCTCGGTTGTGTCAGCAGCTCGGGCTAGTTCGAGCCAAGTTCGAGCCTGTGCGGCATTTTCTCAAACACATGAAGTGCACCTTCAAATTCTCACAGTTTGCAAAACAGCAGCAGCAGTTCATCAAACACTCAGTAGGCAGCGTCAAATTCAAGATACAAGGTTAGTTTTATCATGTAATTTGTAATGTTTGTTTTTTTGGTATTGATTTGTCTCATATCCATACCTTCTTCGCCACCGGCCGATCCCACGGAGAATGTATCCACCCGAAACAACACTTCGTTGAGTCATTTCATCAAACACTTGGTGACAACATCAATATCAAAATAACCGAGTCACCGAACTAGTTCGTTCCGAGTCGATTTGAGCTTGGCCAAGCTCGAATTTGGCTCGAAAGTTTTTTGAGCTCCCAAAATCAGCTCGACTCAGCTCGAACTCAGTTTTGAACCGAGTCAAATTGAGCTTTTTCGAGTTGTGTCGAGTGAGTTAACCGAGCTAACTCGGTTCGTGTACAGCTCTATTTCTGGAGTTATGGAACTAGATTACTGATATGAGATCCATACCTAAGATGAACGAATCAACCTGAACACCTGACCTGAATTTAAATCGGGTTAAAAAAAATAAAAATAAAACCAACCTGAACCAGACCTACCTACTGACCGAATGGAACCTTAAAACAGATTGGGGTAGCCAGGTTCTGGTTGATCCCAGAGGAGAAATCAATAGAGAAAGTAGGAAAGGAATACACACACATATAATGCTCACCTGCGCGCTAGTTCTGATGAGAACTCGTGAGAACTTTTTTGAGAACTCATCTCACATGATATGAGCACAAAATCTAAACCGCATGTGATGTGGCACCCCATGAAACCCCCAAGGCCCAATTTCACACTGATCCAAAACTCTGGTGGGCCATAGCGCTGATGTCAGTTTACCTTCCACTTATGTCACTCCTGCTTTTCCTTGCATTCCCATAATTTACCTTCAATGCAAACAGGCCCTAAAGTTTAACTTGAATGATGTGAGCTCTCAACTGGCATTGACTCAGAATTAAATTCGAACTTTATGAGCTCCCAAGTCACGCTGACTCAGAACTTGGTGTGAGTACTAGGATATAGTTTGCAAGTTTTAACAGGTTATGCTGTAGTCTACCTTTTTATATCTTCCAATTGTCATTTAGGTTTTAAATAAATTGGAACTACCCATTTAACACAATTCATCATGATTCCTTGGTAAAACAAATCACAACCAAAGTGATTATAATTCTACTATGTTTGGATTGCAAGGAATACAAGGCATGGGTATGGAAATTGTAATTATATGTCTTTTAGACCAGAGAATCCTTACTATGGATGAGCCTTAAGTGAGTAGTTTGTAGAATCCATCTCTGCCCAAAGATCCACTGCTGTCTTATCAAGGGAATCCTGGTAATGGGATTCCAAGACATTTCTAACATGGTGGAAAAGGATTTTGTAATCATTCCAGAATCAATTTGTTTTACCATGGAATTCTTTTATCCAAACTACTTGAAAGTAAAAGATGAGAGCTTTGCTAAGTGCACCTGCATGCAATAAAGCTAGTGTACACGCCTATGCACAAGATCTAATCAATCCATCAAGTTGGTCCAATCTTGTCCATGTTTTCTAGGAAATAAAATCTGATCCAATCAGCACATGGGTCCCAATATTGGAAACTGGGGATGGGTTAGAAAACTTCAACCAAGTTTTCCACTACTTTTTTTTTTGCAAACTTTGGCCCACCTGACCAGTGGATCAACCTGATTCTTGGGCTAGGGCATCAATGTAGTGGGTGCCATTCTGAGGAATGGATCAGATCTTGGACCTATCATGCCATGTTGGCATATGTGGCATGTACATGGTCTTTATTGCACATGCATGTAGCAAAGCTCAAAAGATAAACTGCCTTAGCTTTGAACTTTTGAGGGGTGAAAAGCTATGTACCTTTATTCTACAGTCAGGTATCTCTAGCGACAATTGATATAATGATATACTATTTTAATCGCAATGGTGTGAAATGAATCCAATCCTCTTGCAGGCCATGGTTCATGATTATACTTCTGCACTGAGGGTGCTGAAAGATAGCCCGGCTTTTAGAGATTGGCCTCCAAAACCTTTGGCCCTCGAGTCATTTTCTATTTCCCGATAGTGAGGTAAGTTTGTTTTGGATACTGTTAAATTGAATTGCAATAAGTTAGACTTAAATGACAGAATTGCAGTTACCTTCCTCAATATTGACACGGGAGCAGACAACAAACCACAATTATGTTGATTTCAAGTTGGGACATTAAAGCAATGTAACTGTAGTTTTGAGTGTAGTTCTAAAATTTAGGGCTCGTTTGGATGCTACCAAATAAGTTACTTTTAAACTTATGTTAAGTTACTTTTTTAACTTAAGTTTTGTGAGCATCATTGTAAAAGTAACCATTTAGCTAAAAGCTACTTATCTTAGTAAGCTGTTTTTGTTTTAGACTTTGCAACTTATGACTTTTCTACTTTCCTCTCCCAGAGTCCATGTCTATGGAGACTCTCTCTCATGGTCCATATCAAAGGAGGCCCCACATCTAATGTAGACGGTCCACATAAAAGGTGAGCCCCACATGATGAATGACTCCATATTAGTGTGGGCCCACATATGGATGGTCCGCATCAAAGGTCGGCCCATAATAGTAAAAAGCTAACATCTAAACCGGGCTGATATGATGGATGACCCACTTCAAAGGTGGGGCCTACATGATGGACTATTCACATCAAAGGTGGGCTCCACATGATGGGCAATGGACATTGAAGCTGGGCCCCACATGATGGATGGCCCATATCGAGGTGGGCCCACATGATGGACGGTACACATCAAAGGTCAGCCCCTAATGATGAATGACCCACATCGGGCACACGGGATGGATAGTCCACATCAAAGTTGGGTTCCACATGATGGGAAATTAATAATGGTGGGCGTCACATTCTATTGGCTATGATGCAAAAATTTCACTGATTAGATGATCTACTCCATATTCAATTTGTCTTTTTTATTTTTATTTTTATTTTTATTTTTTTATGGCGATGCATTTTTCAGGCCATGGATGAGGTGGCTACAATTGCCTAAAAAGATACGTACTTCAGAATAATAAGCATTCCATGTTGGTCCTAAGAAATTGATGGACCGAATTTGTTGGTGCACTTATTTTTGTGTGAATGATATGGACTGCCCATATTGAAGGCTATTGATCAAATGGTTATATTTAGCATATTAATGGCATGTTTGCATGGTAACTCAAGAAGTGTGTGGTGGACCTAGTGAACAGTATGGATTGGACCAAGTGTCCCAATGCAACTAGGAGCAATATAACTTTTTGTGCTCTATGAGCGCCAGAGCATTTCTCAAATATTAATCAAAAGAAATTTTTTCTACATTGTAATGCCCGGATTTTTACTAACTTGGGAATTTGATATCCTTAGGCATTACCTTTAATTTCTCGATTTGAGTACATGCTCTTGTGTGTTTTCATACGTGTTTGGGACCAAAAGGAGTGATTTTGGGTCTACCAAGACCGGCCGATCGAGTGGAAGTTGTGAATTTTGGAAAACCTTAGGACCTAACTCCTGGGTTTGCTTAACTTTGAACATAGCAATGTGTGTGTTAGGACCGCCTTGCTTAACATAATCAAGTCTGTACAAACTTCGGTTTGTTTAGGTCCATGTTAGGATCACCTAGGTGGGTGGACCGAAGCAAAGTAGAAAGTAAATTCTAAGTTTGCAAATCCAAATAGCTCAAATATGAAGGGTTTTGGAAGACAGAGTCGGGGTCAACTCCGAGGGTCAAATGAGTCATCCAAGTTTTGGACAGGGGACCCAGTCGACCCCGTGCTGCTGAACAGGGGGACTTGGTCGACCTCGTCAGGACCCGGTTGATGTTAAACCGTTGGACAACAATGGTCAATTGTGGGCAATAGTAGACAACTTCAGTGCGCTAACTTCAAAAATTGGTATCTCCTTCAATACAACTCCGCTTGAAGTGATTCAAAAGTCAAATTGAAGCCTGATGAGTTTAGTTTCATAGAAAGATAAATAAAAAATAAAACTAAAATTAGAATGAGATTGATTTTAAGATATTTTGGGAACTGTATAGAAAATTATAGGTTTTAGACATTTGACACTTATGAAATTTTTGTAATTTTTATGGAACTCGAGATGGAATGAAATTTGGTAGGCTTAAAGTAGACTTGATGATGAATTACCTGTTTAGGACACTAACTCAGGTTAATGTCCTGCACATATCTATATAATCTCGATCTCGATCGACGATCAATCACCCCTAAACAAAAATAACATCATATCCGTCGATCGTCGCATTCGAATATTAGAGCGATTGTATTCATACATAGATCGTCACTAGGTTCACCTATCCCATGGCATAGATTGGCCTATACACCTTCTAGTATGCCCCAATAGTGGGGAATGATCTTCCATATGGTTAATATACCTAATACCTGGCCATTAGGGCCATTTGCACAACTTCTGTTGCTATAAAATGGGCCCTAATGGGTAACCCTTTGCCCCATACGAATTGTGCCCTAAGAGAAGAGAGAGAAGAGAGGAGAAAGAGTGTAGGTGAGGGTTTTGCACCCTTTACCCTTCTCCCCTTCAACCAAAGCCCCAGTCACTTCCAGATCCTTCAACAGATTCCTTACGTTAGTAATCAGATGTAAGAGTTGATCTCACTTCATAATCTAAGTCTTCATAAGTTCAATTTTATGAATCTCACAATAATCTTAATGTTTCTATAGGAATCGATGATTTTTCCTAAAACCGTAACTCTAAAAGTGCGTTGAGATGGGTGAAATCCTCTTAAGGTGCATACCATTTTCTTAGGTTTTCTTTTTATCAACCCTTGAGGGTGATAGATCATGACTTTTGGTTAAGTAAGAATACATATGATAATTACGCCCAAATTACTTTGTGTTAATAACCCTAATATTGCTAATATTAGTAGTAAACATGTATGATGAAATGCTTGCTCATTTTGATGTTTCCCTTTGTTAGAACCTTGTTACAGTTAACGGAGAGCATTGCTGACGCCAAATGGTGTTTAGTGATGTACGTTGTTTTGGCATGTTTCATGCACTTGTGTTGTTGATACATTCGTTGATATTAGTACATTGCCATATTATTGTTGATATGTATTTAATAAATTAAATTGCCGTGATATGAGATTAAGCCTTACTAGTTGCTGGATAAAAATGGTGGTCGTCATGGTTGGCCGTTCCTAACTTATATGGTCGGTTTAGGTGGAACACGGATGATTGACAATAGTTATAACTACATGGAATGCTTTGCATCTGATGCCGGTTTGTCTAGGGCTTCCCCTTAGTCAATCAGATCGGTCTAATGCTTAGCTCGATCATTATTATATTTGGTGATTTATTGACACATTAAAGTAACTGGGATACCTTGTTAGTAATGAATGATGTCTATTCATAACTGTTAGTGCCTTACTATTTGACAAGACTTAAGAGTTGGGCATGGTGGTATGAGATACCATGTCCGAGTTATTGGCCTATCCTGGGGGGACATGACATTGGGTGATGAGTCTGATATGTTGGTAAAGCATTGGGTGACGAGCCTCAATAATAACTTGGATAATCATACATATCATCATGGTAAATATTGTTGAGTTGTACTGTGGGCCAACAATTGCATATATCATTATGAAAATTTATTATTAGGTTGTGCTGCGGGCCATCTATTGCCATAGTATCTCATCATGCATTAAATAACTTAGGAATCGTGTGTTTTGTAATGCTATGATTGCATATGCCTGATTGTGTTGATAACATATTTAACTTAGGATAATAGTGACACTGAGTTGATCACTCATTCCCACCTGTGACAGTGTTTTAAAATACAAAACAGATGATATTATTGATGTAAGTACCACATGGACCGACCTATTAAACGAGACATAGTGGACCATGTTGATGGTGCTTCGTACTTCCAATTGTCGGATGGGCAAGTTTGGGCGGAGTGCCTCACTTCTCTCTTCTTTTTGTACAATTTGAGGATTTTTATTTTAAAGCCTCCAATCTTGGGGTGGACTCCGTGGTTTGGTTTTGTTAAGATGTATATTGTGGCTTATATAGTCCCCATTTGGACAGACACCACTTTTAAAATCGTACATTTTGAATATTAACCATATATTTATGAGTTTAATTATCTCTACTTAACTTTTGATGACACTGATTTAAAAATACTTTGATTATTGATAATGGGTGAATGTTAACTGGACTGGTTGGGCACGTGGAAACTCGTACACGTGCATTTTTGGTAGGTTCACATTCAGGAGCTTGGGATCGAAGTCACTATACTCGGGTGTCAATTTTTGGGGCATGACATAGATGGACCGAGAGTTCCGGACGCCTGTGTCGAAGAAGTTCCTGCGCTCATAAGTTAGGTGGGGCCCACCAAGAGTTGGTCTTTCAATAATGATTTTTTTAGAAGGGGATCTCGGTTCGATGTAATGGTTGATGCATTTTTTATTTCTTCCTCAGAGTCAAAGGAACCATGTTGTATGATTATGGGAGGACCCAACTTTTCTACAACTCCTTCCATCTTGTTTGGTTGAGACGATCTTGCTTGGAAACTCAATGGTAGTGTCAACACTATATTGTAATATAATACAATTGGTGGTAACGACCCAAATTGTATTACCAAATTCAGACACTGCCCCTAGGTGTTTCCGAATTCGATTGCTCGTCAGTTTTATTCGTGAATTCAAACTCCATTTTCTCATTTGGTCTAGATGAGGCTTGTTCTAATGATTTTGGTTTTGCAAGCAATTCTTTAATCAAAAGATCATCTGAAAAGCATTTATTGCTGAAGTATTCGGTCAATCATTCAATATACATAAATTCTTTTTTGAGATTCCAGTCATTCTTATCTGATTCAACTTCTACATCAAGCTTGGCCATATTAACCAACATCAACTCTTCTTTCGATTTTGGAATTTTCAGCTTTGATCGTATTTGCATAGACTTTATATGAGGTTTATCTCATCTTTTTTTAGCTTTCTGTTGCCTTTGCCAACGTTGCTTTTGAATATGTGTCATCCCGTCTGGGACTGTTAGAAACTTTGGATGATTCAACCTTTTCCAAATTCTCTTTTGAGTAGTCTGAGGTTTAATCATTCTGTCTCGAAATAGACTCAGGGTGATTACTAGTGTATTTAACCATTTGTTGATAAAAAGAGTTATCTTTTAGCAGTATTTTGAATAAATGATGGCTCTGCTTGATAGTTCAATCGATAAACTCTCCTATTCGGTCGGATCACCTTACACATTGCTCACATAGGGGCGGCTTTCAATAAGTGAAGTTTATCGCCTTTGCATACGCTTTGATTTTTTTCGACCATATGCGTGTACTTCGTAATTCTCTTCTCAACATCCTGTTCCTCGACCTGGCCGAACCAACTTCTAAGGATTAATGCTAGCTACATTGATTTTCCTATTGACTGGAAATGAATCAGACTAACCTTTTTTTTCTGTTAGCTTGTTAGTACACTCCATTGTCAGTTCACACTTCATTGTTAGCCACTCCCACTAGGGATCGATGTCAAGACCTCAGTGTTGAAACGAGGTATCTTCCACTCAGTCTACTACTTGAGCTATGGATCAGGATGTAATGAATCAGACTAACTTGATATTGCTCCTCGGTATAAGGTTGATTCTTGAGAAAAGGTTGCCTCCCTAGGTATCCCTCTACTTCGGACCTTTGGGATTAAGTTCATATTCTCACGCTCAAGAAGTCTGAAATCCACAAGTGGTGGTGAATTTCGTACGTCTTGCATTGAAACAGGGATATGAACAAGAATATGTGGTGTGTTTTGTTGTGGATGGAGAGCCCATGGCACTAGCTGTGCCGGGGGTATTTGTGCTAGATGCCCAATAGAACTAGTGTCAATCTGTTGTTGAGGCGCAATAGGTGCTATTTTGGCAAACATATTCATTTGACGGTTTATGATATTAACATGGCTAACCATCCACATATTTAAGGTTTCTGTCTGAACTTGTGACTCTTCAGGTTGAAGACGTGACAATTCTACGCTATGTTGAATTCCTCTTTGAACTTCAAACATTCCTACTGACATAATCTTAATAGGTTTAACTTGAGATATCGATGCCCTATTTTGGTTTAGCAGTGGTGGAATTGGCATTGAATTGGGTGGTAGATTTACTTGCTCAAGTACCTATTGTACTCGCAACTCTTCCTCTTAGTGGGTTTTCCGCTCCCACTTTTGTGTGATGCGGCACATTTGAGTTTTAAATCTACCTCATTTTTGTTACCGTACCCCAACCTGAACCTGAACCAGGAAAACTGATTGGAGTGGATTCCACAGGTACATCTCGATGGGCCTCAGAGATCTTTTGGTTACAAAGCGCTCCCTGTAACAGAAGGTAGGAAACTCACGTGCCTAATTTTAGGCTGGCCGGCATAATTAGCTTGAGTGCGGACCTTTGGTAAAATTTTCAACCGTCCATTTCTCTTGCATATGTGAGCCCCACTTGAATCGTCCACATTCGGACAGTGGACAAAACTCCAAGAGCCAGCCCCGGGAGTAGCCATCACGTCTTTACAAATAACAATGGGAAAAAGAGACAGCAACCTGAATAGTGCCTCGATGCATCGGATTGTACATGTAATGTAAGGCCTAAGGTCATGAGGTGTGGCCCACTTGAGTTTTAAATCTGCCTCATTTTTTGTACCATGCCCTAACGTTAGCTAGTAAAACTGATTAAAGGAGTGAATTGCAAAGGGTCATCATGATGGGCCTCACAAACATTTTGGTTTCAAAGTACTCGCTGTTGCTGAAACTCACGTCCCTAATTTTAAACTGGACGGCTGGCCATTAGCTTCAAGTGCACTTGCAAGTTGAGTGCAGGCCTTTGGTCAAAATTTCAACCATCAAAATATTATTATTATTTTTAATTTTTGCTTATGTGGGTCCCACTTGAATAGTCCTCTCTCAGACAGCGTGGACAAAACTCCAAGAGCCAGATCCCTTGCAGTAGCCATCATGTCTCTATAAAGAAGGTAAAAAAGTGACAGCAACCTGAATAGTTCTTTATTATTATTATTATTATTATTAAACCCGTCTACTGCTGGGCATGAGTAAGGACCCAACCTGAATAGCTTTATGTTGCATCGGATTGTACATGTAGGGCCTATGGTTTGGAGATCCTTACCATTGATCTAAAAGAAACCCTAATGGACAGCTAGTGACTAAAGCATTAGAAATATCCATGGCCAAAGGATTCAAACTTCTAACTAGTGGCCTGGAATAAATAGTTGGGAAGAAAATATATATTGTACTCTATTCTGGTTATTTTGGAAAAAGTTAATAGGAGGGTGACATGTGGCATCGTAAGAGAAATAAGAGGTGGATGAAAAGAACTTCATGATACTTGGAGTGCTTTTTTGCGGAATCATAGTTGGCTTAAATCCAATTTTACATGTCAGCGGATGGTTGACGAAGTGATGTGGCCGAGTTATTCAAAAGTTTAACGAGTGAAGAGAAACATAGTCGAGTAGTTCAAGATACAAAAGGTGAACGAGAAATAGAATAGAACTTGATTGATAGAGAGGAACAATCACAAAAGGGAAACATAAAAAAAGAATAATATGGAGAAAGACTTTTCAACTACTATAATTGTTGCGGTAATAGAAGTATTTAGAAGAATAAGCCGTAGGAGATATTTATAAATATGAGAGGAAATTTACAGAGCAAATATTCAACAATCAACAATCATCTACAAATGTAATCAAATTAAATATATCAATTTACTTTATGTTAGCAGCTTATTTTATGAGTAGTGATAATCCAATAGCGGTAATTCTTAGTTATAGTTTTCAGTTATAATCCAAATCTGTGCTCACATGCTAGATTTGTTCTATATCCAATATCATGCAGTTCTTTCAAGAGATGCATCTTGCCATCACTCTTAGCTCCTAGTGACTGATGAGTTTTTCCTTTTGTTTAATTGTACCAGTATTCCGAAAAGTCCTTTCTTGCAGAAGGTACAAAGTAACCCATCTTCTGAGAAAGAATCCCATTACCCTATTATCACCCATCATTATAAAATTCTACAAATAGCTAAGTTAGTGACTAATCTTTTCAGAATATGGTCATATACGTTGATTTGGACGTATCTACTTATTTAGAGACTTAGGGTCAAATTAAGTTGATTGGTTTGGATCGAGCCACTTTATTGATTTTGATATGCCCGTGCAAACATTACACGTGACAGAAAACAAACCGAGTGCTAACAATTTCAACAATCCTAAATAGCAGCCATAGATGGGATGGACAGATCATCCGGTCCGGAGAAGATTTTAGGCCATTATCCATCAATAGTGGGTCCCATTGTATCAACGGTCTAGGTCAATTAAAAGCGGTCCCTTTGTACAAAATATATGCATTAGTACATACTTTTTCGTGAAAAACAAGAGGGTTACGATGAAATCTAAGACTTTAGTGGTAGTTCACTTTGTACAAAACAGATGCTTCAGTACATGACTTTTTGGGAAAAACAAGAGGGTTAGGACGAAATCTAAGACTTTAGCGGTAGTTCACCACCAATTTTTATTTGATGCTCTCATCAGCTGAAAACGTGAAACATATACATCAAGCCAAACTGTTTGAATCATAAGGCCCACCGTGGATGTGGGATAAGATGAAATCACATGTGTCGACGAAGATCTTAACCATCCAATTGGTGGGCTTCAAATGAATGTCAACAACAAAATATTTAAAGGCCAACATTAAGTGAGCGAAGCCAGATGATGAAGATTGTTTGATGATCAACGTCAATTTCGAGAGATTCTTATTCCACTACAGGGTCCACTATTTGGACAGTGCAGATTGCCTTGTATATCTGTCCGGTTTGCGGTGGAAGAGACATAGGTCACCATGACTTCCTTGAGAGTCTTTGATATTTCTGGAAACAATATCAGTGGTATCATTCCGTCGACATTGGGTTATTGTGTAGATCTTGAGGCACTTGATTTGAGCAAGAACAGGTTATCAGGAGGAATACCCTAGTCTTTTGGTCTGTTATGTTATCTCCAAACAATGCATTTGAGCAACAATACATGATCAGGAAAAATCCCTGCATCTCTGAAGAACTGTTCAAGTTTGAAGACTTTCGACGTGGGATACAATAATTTCTCAGGTCATATTCCCACTTGGATTGGCAAAAGTTTTCCAGTTTTAAGCATTCTGAGTTTACGATCCAATACATTCACTGGCAACATCCCACATCTATTATTGAACCTAACTTCTCTTCAGATCCTTGATGTAGCACAAAATTATTTATCTGATTCAATTCCTCAAAGTCTTGAGAATCTTATGGCCATGAAGAATGAGCAGAAGAAGAACAACCTTCATTACTATGGAACGTTAGGATCATATTACACAGAAAACTTGCTTGTGTCACTGAAGGGGTAGATTTATGAATACACAGTAACAATTTCACTGGTTACATGCATGGATCTTTCAAGCAATAACTTATCTGGAGAGATCCCTGAAGGAATCACAAGTCTTTTGGGATTGCTTGTCTTAAACTTATCTGGAAACCATTTGACTGGAAAGATTCCAGATAAGATTGGTAATTTGGAAAATCTAGAATCTCTTGATTTCTCCAAAAATCAGCTTTCAGGTACAATTCTTTTGAGCATGATAAATTTAACTTTTTTAAGTTACTTGAACTTGTCGTATAATAACTTATGGGGGAGAATTCTATTTGGAAACCAGTTCCATACATTTAATGATCCATCTATTTATGTTGGAAACAACGGACTTTGTGGACCTCCTCTTTCAGATAAGTGTGTTAGCAATGACCCATCTCAAGGTCCAATGCCTGTTAGTGGTGTTGTGGAAAAAGAAAAAGAGTATGAAATGCTTTGGTTTTACTCTGCCATTGCACCAGGATTTGCCGTGGCATTTTCAGCATTCGGTGGCGCTTTATTACTCAAGAAGTCATGGAGGATTGCCTATTACCGCTTCTTTGATAAGATTATAGATGGACTTTTTCTTACTAGATGCTTTATTGGATGTCAGTAATGAATAACCGTTGTATGTAATTTTCAAGTATAAATAAAATTACAGGTAGTGTGCTCCCACCTTTATGTAAAAATATAGTAGTTATAATAATATTTCTATTTTATAAGCATCAACTGCTCTAGTACTCATTAATTTGGCCACACCTGCAAGAGAAATGTATGGACTAAGAAAATGAAGCATATGCCTAGAAGTGCACCGAACCGCGCCAAATAAGGTGATGCTAAAACAAGGAGAATCAACAACTTTGGAGAGCACTACAATATAATTCTAGCATCTACTTAGCATATAAACGCTGATCGCTGTATCATGAATCGCCAACATCCATAAGAAACAGAGACACATTCTCCATTTATTTAAGCCCACCACCAGATTCTATAACTCATACAGCCAGCCAAATTAGCAGAATTCAAATCTCAAAGAGCCTCCTCCCATTTGTTACAGACCATATGCAGCTGTCGCGCACAACCACCCTTCACAAGCCAAGCTATCGCTTTAATCCTATCCCATATATTTCTTCTGCTTCTTTTTTTGGGAGAGCTTTGATGATTTTTTTTTTTTAGTTTTTTTTTTTTTGAGAAGCTAAAATCTTGCATCTATGCATTCCTCATCTGCAACCAGACAACGTAGAGTTGACTGCAGGTCAATATAAAGCCTCTTCACATTCTTCATCTGCAACAGAAAAACAGAGCTTGCTTCAGATACAGGGCAACATTGCAGCAGAAAAACACGGACACAGGACTTGACCGGAGAGAGGTTGCAAAACCTGGCTGCAACAGGCAGCAACAAGCCAACAAGCAACGACAATAGGGCCTCCAACATATTGCAACAGAGTAGCAGAAAAGAGCTGAAACTTCTGTTAAAAACGGAACTTACGGGATTTCCACTGAAGGCCCTTAGCTACTACTGTGAAACCATAGAAGACCAAACAGGGTCGAGCAGAGTAAGTAGCAACTGAAGCTGAGAGAAAAGAAGTAGCCACCGACTGACTAACTCGGCTGCTCTTAAGAGGCCACTTAGGATGATCTTCTCTTTGCAATGATTATGCATCTTGCTAAGGAAACCAACTAGAAAGATGGCCTAAGAAGTACCTAGGTGCATCCCTCATAAGATAATCCATCTAGTGGACTTCAATGTGACCATCCACCGTACAAGCATCCCTCATAAGATAATCCATCTAGTGGACTTCAATGTGACCATCCACTGTACAGATACATGTTGGGGGTCACACGAAAGTAAACCCGAATTCAAGCTAATAAGATAAAATCAAACAAAAGCAAAACGCATGGAGAATACATGAGTTTTATGTGGAAAAACCTTCACGGGAAAAAACATGGCATGAAGCGACAAATAATCCATTATGAAATCGATATTACAAGAGATGGATTGACTAGCCAATCCGAACAACCCTAAAAACTTTCTTGAAATTCCTAGCTTTGCTCTTGTACCCTTAGGAACGTCTTAGAAAACCCTAACCTTACCTTAATCCCGATTACACCCGATATATATACTACCATAGCTGGAATAGGAAACAAAGTGCTCACTTACTCAGTTCCGCTCGTGCCGTCAATGGGACCTTCCATGGCATCGACAGCCATCAATGACCTGTTGATGACATCAAAGCCACCTTCGATGCCATCGACTAGCATCTCCAAAACTGTCCCGCAATCAACTAATTTTTTTTAAAGATTTTCTTGATGGGATTGAGTGAGCTGTCGATGGCATCGATAGTTGCTCGATGGAATCGAGTGGTCTGTCAATGACATCAACAGACCATGTTACAGACAAATTTAAGACACTGACAACAATACCAACTATTTGGGCAATAAGAATAAAGCGACGTGCATTGGGAGAGATTGTAGAGGTAAAGCACAACACAGGCCAATGTGACAAGAGTATGCAAGATCTAGGATGTGTCTCAACTGGTTCTCCATGTGAACATGCTTGGTACAAAAAGGCCTACTTGCCCACTCATTGGCTGAGCCACACTTACATGATGTAGAATTTTTCTGTCTCTTTTCCTTCTAAGGGCATGGTCCACCTGATGATTGGATTGGCTTGATTTATGGTCAAGGGTATCTTCAAAGTCTGCCCACCTAATGATTGCATGCATGTAACATCCCGTCCAATCGGTACAGTGTTCTGAGGCGTCAACGTAGGATTTTTCCGCAGGACCGAACGTTTGAAACATTCGTGGTAGGGATGCCATGAGCTAATTAATCTAGGATTAGCCCATTTGCCTATACCGGACAGGCCATGGCAAGACCAAGTGCGGGCCGCCAAGCCGGATGACCATTTACACTGAGCTACAGTCCGTCCGGGCTGTACTGCGACGCCGCAAGGTCAGAAAAATCTAGAAATTTAGGGGATCATAGGGCTCACTAGGCTTGTGGACCATCGCGGACCGCGGGCCCAGCAGACACTCAGAAGTGGGATCTGGCACTGACTTAATGCACCTCAACCACGCCAGGACCAAAATCTGGCGCTTGCGAATGAAATCGAGATTCCAGACTATCCAACCCTTGGATCTCTTCCATATTTATGGTGGAGGTCAAATGGATTTTTCTACACCTGCTCACCAACTCTGGGACCCAATCGTGGGCCGGTGACCGTCGATCACAAATTGGACCCGTGCGATCAAACCCCTGGTCCGATCGTCCTCAAATTTTGCGTGGCCCTTCATCGGGCCATGAAGCACCCATCCTAGAAATTTCATACCCTGAGGACCACCAGAAGTACTCAAATCACTAAAATGGACCCCACAGGGCCGTTTAAAGATCAAAACCGTCGACTCAAACCCCACAATCATCCATCCGTTTGTTCCCGAATTTTACACGGGTCCTAATCAGGCCGTAGGGCACCTACCTACCAAATTTGGTGGCCAAAGGAGTGTCAGGGCCGCTCCAACTCAAAAAAAGAAACCTTGTAGGCTATTTTGGGAATATGAGGGAACTTAAGGCCAAATGGCCCAAGTTTAGGGAATAAACCCTATCCCTCATAACTCCCTCCCATTTCCTACAACCACCAAGGGAGAAAGAGAGTAAAGGAGAGTGAAGAGGAAGAGAGAGAGAAGGAGGAGATCCAAGGTGGACCCTAGATCAAGGTGGGCCCCAAGAAAGCCAACCCTTCCAACTCTTTGCCTCTCTTGTAAGGAGAAATCTCCTTTCCTTAGCCTCAACAACCATCCGTGGGTTGCCTAGGTGAGTTTTTCACCCATCCTTCTTGAAATTCATGTAGTAATGTGGATTTGGGTTGAAATTCTAACATGCAATAGCTTGATTTAGGGATTCCGACCGATCTACCCGAAGGCCCTCTTTCCTAGGGCGTTTTTCCGAATCTCCATCGAGCCATAGGTCCGGACTATTACTCCTAGGTGGCCTAGCATCAATTTCAATATGAGTTTAATGATTATGATTGTTTGGTTGATGCATTTAGAGAGCGTAGAGAAAACCTAGGGATTTATGCCTACTTTAATGGTATGGAATTGTATGTTTTATTTGATTTCCTCACATGATGCTATTCGTGCTTCTTAAATGACTTGTTGAAATTTGATGATCGCTTGTTGATGACTTGTTGGATTGCTCATATGATTGATGCCCTATAGTATGCATGCCCTATTTACCACATGTGTAATTTGTTTCCATGAGTTGTAGGAAGTGAGCAACTTCCCCACCAACACACCCAACACACATGCACCATTGCTCATAAATTGTTAGCTTGCTTATTAGGTGAATCTGGATTATATGATTGAGGTATGAGAACACGACGATCTTGCCTGTTGATACCCCTGTCCGTTGACATGTTGTGGACCACCATTCAAACCCTGGGGTTGGCCAAGGAAACAAGGAAAGCTAAGGTGGTCTCGTTGGTAGGACCGCCTTGAGGCTAAACCCACGGATTTGGGCGAGTGTGTGTGGGCGACTGTAGTTAGACTACGTGGGTTGCTTGCACCCGATGTCGTTCCGCCATACGCTTGCCTGGACTCGTGCGGTCTAGTCTACTGTCTGGCCAACCACGATTGTTAACCCTGTTTGCTCACATTTGTATGGAACCTGGGACTCCCCACAACCATTGTAGCCCAACGACAACCCACTTGAAATCGGTCCACAGCCTCGTGAGCCGGGCATGGTGGAATGGGACACTGTGTCCGAGTTGTCGGCCTACGCTGGGGTACCGCGCCTCCCCGTAGTGACCGCGAGCGATTCCTTTCTCTTGGCACTCCTCATGTGCTTGAAGTCGGGGATGAGGAACCCGACGGGATCACGGACCGCGGGGCCTCGGCCTCCTGCATTGGGGGGTCTTGGTCTCGCAACCAGTTTAGGGCATTAATAGATGGGGTGTACCAGATTTCCCAATCTGCTGGATGAATGAACCTAACTAATAACTCGGCTAACACGACCGCATCGCATCGCATTAGTTAGGTTGGCGACTCGGCAGTCGAGGTCTCACTGAGGGAGTGTTGACACTGGCGATCGTTAGATGGCGTCGCACGAGGGAGTGTTGGGCGAGGGCCTACATCATATCATCCTGCATGCATGCGCATTAACAAGACTAGACAGATGCTAATGATTGATCGCTTTTCATTAAATTCTCATTACAATTGATGCTTGTTATAACTTATGGCTAATAGCACCCACTGAGTTGATCACTCACTCCCACTTTGGGACGGTGTTTTAAAACACCAACCAGACCCTTTTATAGATGCAGGTGACTCGGGACTGGAGGAGCCTGGAGAGCCGAGCCTAGACGAGGAGGTCGAGCTATCATACTTTCAGCTGATGGAGGGTTCGCCGCCTGCTTGAGGGGCGGGATTGGATGGCTGAGCAATGGGCTTAGTCTCATTCTTTTGGACGTTATATTCTTTTGTTGTTTTGTCTGGGCAACGCCTTGGTGCGACCCATTTATTTTTGGACTTATATATATATACACCGGCCTCTTTCATCTCAGCAGACTTGTGCGATCATGTTCCATGTTCAGAGTATTCCCGACTACGCAACCTAAACAGCTCAAATGCATGATAATGAAAAATCGGTAATAGTGACTCTCAGGAACTCGGGAGTTGAGCGGATACGCGACCCCCGAATTCCAGGGCGTTACAATGCATTACCATATATACATTTTTGTTGCAATTCACTTCTTGAACATCTCCTGGCAAATATTACTGCATTTCTCTTTGGATAGCACTTTGTAAAGAGGTCAGTTCCTCTGCATTTCTCTTGTCATCTAAACAATGATACTGTAGGTAGTGGTAAAGAGGCTGGTTCCTCTACAAGTCCTTGTGAAATAAGCTTATTCTACAAGTAATTCACATGGTGTAAAACATTAATATTCACCTACCTATGTGCAAATGATATTACAACCTGATTATCACGTACTTATTTATTTGTTTTTTCACCTGCTTATACACTATTGCTTATGTGGGTCCCACTGTCTTGATTTATATTGTTTGATCGATCTGACCACGGTTAGATGAACTCGAAACTTCACCCTTTATGGGTATCTTTGATTTGGTGTACTTTATGGAGCAAATCTACAGGGCAGTCTGGCTAACATAGTTTACATGACCTGGTTGTCGGATTGGCCATATGAACGATGTACATTTTGAAGCATTCTTTTGAGACTTCAAATTTCTGTGTTGACATATTGGATGGTAATCTGTGATGTTTCAAACCTTCCGAATGCTCCGGATTAAGGATTTGAACTCTTTATTATCGACTTCGGATCTACGCCATTACATATAATGGTTGTAAGGAACCTATGCCACTATTTGTGAATTCTTAACCATGCTTAAATGGTCAATATTTTTTAACTTAAGCTGGATTTAAAACCTGACAAATACAGTCAAAACATTATCTTAAACTAGTCTAGTTGGTTGTAGGTTGCCTCTCTCTCTCTCTCTCTCTCTCTCTCATTTGTGCCATTGCACTTACGCATGTGATGTCCATCCTATTGGGTTTTGGACCGCGGAATCACACAAAGATGGATCTAGGATAGCAATCCAAGATCACCAAGCAAACACAAGAGAACACATAGATTTAAAGTGGAAAATCCTTTCAGCAAAAAACCACGGCACAAAGCGACAGATCTTCACTATGAAAACAGGAATTACAAAGAGGAATAACTTACCAGACTTAGCAGTCCTCAAATCTCTCCCTTGCTCCACCCTCTTAGAAACCCTAGAACCTTTTAGAAAGCCTTAGAATCCCTTAGAATACCTCCCAATCCCGTTTACACCCATATATATAGTTTTAAAAAGAATCCCAAACAAATAGAATCTGATTAGATTTAAGACATCAAATACAACACATCCATGATGTGTCACTATTGTGTAGTCCAAATCTATCTTGAATCTGCCTCATTTTTTAGGCTTATATCCTAAAATGATACCAAAAAATGGATGTATGGTGCGGATAAGATCCATACATCACGGTGGCCACTCAAAGCTCCTGCCTGTTCCTAGCCGCAGACTGACGGGAGTAGGGCCAATCCGCACCCTCCTCGAATAAGTTGATGGATTAGAAAATTTCAGCTGATTCTTTCCCAGCCCTACACGTGTTAAGTTAATTGTGGCCTACTTGATACCCGGACTGACCTAATTTCTTGAGTTAGAAGAATCTATAGTCGTACCCGTTTGATGAACGGCGTGGATATTTGATCTGTCTGCCAGGCTGGCATATGGGTTGGTGTGGGCATTATCTGACTTGTACACTTAGCAAAGCTGTCTTATATTTTTTCAATAATTCTTTTCCCTTTTTTTTAATCTTTTCCCTGCTGCACTCAAAGACTTCAAATTTGTATTTTAGTTCTTAAGTTTTATTTTTTATTTCTTTAGAGTAGAAATATGACTTAGTATTCAAGGAATAAAGAAGCATTCCTTTTTCCTTTGGTTTGATATTTTATGGCAAGGAGTCTTTGTTCATTCAACTAAGGAGCCATCTGGATGGGTGAAAATAAGAAATTAATCAGGAAAAGAAAATCAACTTTTGCAAATGTAGTGGTTTTTGTCATTTCCAAAAGACGAGGACTTGAGAAATCATTTTTAATTTCCTGATGTCATTATGGAACATCTAACACGAAGGGTTACCACGCATCCATCAGCTGGTCTTGGTATTTTTGGGCAATGTGAAATGTTAGATTCCTGCTGTCCAACGATCATTAGTCACCATAGATAGATGTTTTATATCCCCACGGAGGATTTATAACATTTTCCCTGAACACAAAGCCTTCAAATTCGTATGTTAGTTCTTAGCTATTATTATTTATTTAGAGGGGAAAGATGACTTAGGACTGGAGTAATAAAGAAGCATTGCTTCTTCTTTGGTTTGATATTCTTATGGCACCAAGTCTTTGTTCACTTGCCACAATTTCTTTCCTTTTTCCTCTTCACCTTTCACTCCTTTTATTTTATTAGTTTCCAAGCTCCTCCTTAGGACCAAGTTGAGTCACCTAAGGAGCCATTTGGATGGGTGAAAATAAAGCATTAATTAGGAAAAGAAAATCAACTTCTGGTAGTGGTATTTGTCATTTCCAAAAGACGAGGACTTGAGAAATCAATCTTAATTTCCTAATGTTATTTTGGAACATCTAACATGAAAGGTCTACAAAATCACTCATGTGACCGTAAAAGTCACATGAGTGAACGGGCCAGCGGATGACCTGGCCCGGCTAGGCAACAAGACCCAGAGCAACAGGGTGTTCCACGCCACGAAGGACCTTCCCCATGAGATCTGTGGCTCGGTGGTGTTAGACAAAGTTGGTTTGGGTGTCATTAGGATGGTGGATCATGTATAGTTTTTTCCTTTACGATAGGTTGCCCCGAGGGTTTTATCTTGGCGCCCTTGGGACTTCCCGAAGTACAGTCCCTGTAATTACCTCATATGAAATGAAGATTTCTATTTCCTAAAAAAAAAAGTGACCATAAAAGTCATTCTAATTGGATGCTCATGACCATTAGACATTGGACACCTACAAAAATGGTTAGACCAATCGTATACCAATACCATGCATCCATAAGTTGGTCCTGGTATTTTTTGGCCGGCCATGTGAAATGTTAGATCCCTACCATCCAACGATCATTAGTCACCATAGATAGACATTTTATATCCTCACAGATGATTTATAACCTTTTCCCTGAACTCAAAGGCTTCAAATTCGTATGTTAGTTCTTAGGTATTATTATTATTTATTTATTTAGAGGGGAAAGATGACTTACGACTCAAGTAATAAAGAAGCATTATTTCTTCTTTGGTTTGATATTCTTATGGCACCAAGTCTTTGTTCACCTGACACAATTTCTTTCATTTTTCCTCTTCACCTTTCACACTTTTTATTTTATTAGTTTCCAAGCTCCTCCTTAGGACCAAGTTGAGTCACCTAAGGAGCCATTTGGATAGGTGAAAATAAAAAATTAATCAGGAAAAGAAAATCAACTTCTGAAAACATAGTGGTTTTTGTCGACGAGGACTTAAGAAATCAATTTTACTTTCCTAATGTTATTTTGGAACGTCTAACATGAAAGGTTTACAAAATCACTCATGTGACCGTAAAAGTCATTCTAATTGGATGCTCATGACCATTAGACATTGGACACCTAAAAAAATGGTTAGATCAATCATATACCAATACCATGCATCCATAAGTTGGTCTTGGTATTTTTGGGCCATGTGAAATGTTAGATCCCTGCCTTCCAACGATCATTGGTCACCATAGATAGACGATCTATACCCCCATAGACGATTTATAACCTTTTCCCTGAACTCAAAAGCTTCAAATTCGTATATTAGTTATTAGGTGTGTGTGTGTGTGTGTGTGTGTGTGTGTGTGTGTGTGTGTTCCCTTTATTTAGAGGGCAAAGATGACTTAGTACTCAACTAATAAAGAAGCACTATTTCTTCTTTGTTTTGATATTCTTATGGCAATGAGCCTTTGTTCACCTGTCACATTTTCTTTCATTTTTCCTCTTCTAATCTTATTAATTTCTAAGCTCCTCCTTGGGACCAAGTTGAGTCACCTAAGGAGCCATTTGGATGGATGAAAATAAAAAATTAATCAGGAATTGAAAATCAATTTCACAAATGTGTAGTGGTTTTTTGTCATTTCCAAAAGCCGAGGACTTGAGAAATCAATTTTAATTTCTTTATGTCATTGTGAAACATCTAACATGAAGGGTTTACAAAATCACTCACATGACTGTAAAAATCATCCTGATTGGATGCTAATGACCATTGGAGGTTGGACGGCTATATATAAAAAAAAAATGGTTAAACCAATCATATACCATTACCATGCATTCATATGCTGGTTTTGGTATTTTTGGGCCATGTGAGATGTTAGATCGCTGCCTTCCAATGATCATTAGTCACCATAGATAGACGATTTATTCCCCTACAAATGATTTATAACCTTTTCCCTGAACTCAAAGGCTTCAAATCTGTAAGTTAGTTATTAGGTTTTATTTTTTTATTTATTTAGAGGGGAAAGATGACTTAGTACTTAAGTAATAAAGAAGCATTATTTCTTCTTTGGTTTGATATTCTTATGGCAAAGAGTCTTTGTTCACCTGTCACAATTTCTTTAATTTTAACCCTTCTCCTTTCACACTTTTTATCTTATTAGTTTCCAGGCACCTCCTTGGGACCAAGTAGAGTCACCTAAGGAGCCATTTGGATGGGTAAAAATTAAAAAGTAATTAGGCAAAAGAAAATCGACTTCAGCAAATGTAGTGTGGTTTTGTCATTTCTTAAAGAAGAGGACTTGGGAAATCAATTTTAATTTCCTTATGTCATTGTGGAACATCTAACATGAAGGGTCTACAAAATCACTCACGTTGCTGTAAAAATCATCCTGATTGGATGCTAATGACCATTAGACATTGGACACCTAAAAAAAAGTAGTTAGACTAATCCCATACCGTTACCATGCATCCATAAGCTAGTCTTGGTATTTTTGGGCCATGTGAAATGATAGATCCCTGTCTTCCAATGATCAGTAGTCATCATATATAGATGATCTATACACACATAGACGATCTATATATAGATGATCTATACACACATAGACGATCGATAACCTTTAACCCTGAACTCAGAGGGTTTAAAATTGTATGTAACATCTTAGGTTTTATTTTTATTTTATTTATGTAGGGGGGAAAGATGAGTTAGTACCCAAGTAATAAAGAATCCTAAATGATTTCTTCTCTGGTTTGATATTCTTATATATGGCAACGCGTCTTTGATCACCTGTCACTATTTCTTTCATTTTTCCTATTCACCTTTCACACATCTTATCTTATTAGCTGAAATAACAAAATCTCTTCTAAAAACTAAAATTTTCAAAAATAAAAACGACAATCAAACCTTACAAGAGCATTCTTAGTATTATTATACGAAACTTCTAAAATGAAAGATAATTCTAAAACTACAAGAATAAGGATATACAATGGAAATAAACCTTACCAAAAGAAGTAAAAAAATTTCAAACCTCAATTTTGACATAGAAGACGTTCACTTTCTCACAAAACATACATTTTTGATTGGCATAGTGGGCGATTGATCCAGGATGCACCATTACATAAAGATCGAAAGGTCATGTGTTATGGTCCATACTTTGAACGATAATTTTTCCATATTCGGAATGAATCTTTTCAAACCAGACACGTGTAGGGCCAATTACATCATTCCTATGTACGACTAGGCTCAACTCTAACGGACTACTTCAGCTTTTTTTTTTTTCTTTTTTCTTTTTTTTTTTTTTGCTTTTTTTCCTTTTTTCTTTTTTTTTTTTAAAAATAAAATAAAATCCAGTTATGCAAATAATGCATCCGCAGCCTTCTCTACATCAATTTGAAAGGGGAATTGTTTGATATTTTGGCTACTGGCACATGATGCACAAGCACATACAAATGGTGTATGTGGCACACATCAACTCAAATTAAAATCATGGAACAGTTCCTCTAACTTCCAACTAAAACTCAAATTAGTTGAACAATCTTAACCTTTGATTTGTTGGGGGTTTACTCTTGCTCGGGTGGTAGACTCTCAGGAGTTTCAACTCCCGGTCAAGGGTTCAAGTACCCATAAGTGGTGAAATTCCACCAGCGTGAGTGTGTGGGGTGTGTGTGCGTGTGTAAAAAATAAAAAATAATTAAAAAAAACCTTTGATTTGTGGGCATTTATTTTTAAAAATAAGACATTGGACAAAATTTCATTTTTTAACCGTCCAGCAAATGTCCACAACCTAATAATTAGGTAAATAAACAGGAATTTGTTTATTCATTATACATCTAACTGGCACCTGAAATTTGAACTATTTAATTTGAATTACGTTGTGTATGCAATTTCTAAGTAAAATATAACTGCCGGCGCATCATTCATTACATTTTGACCGAGTATCACATTAGTTAACTCTATTTGAAAACCATACCAATCTTCTCCTTTCAAATACTCCAACCCATCTCAATCACCCGTTTTTTTTTCTTTTCTCTATCCGTCTCTCCTCACAACTGCAATCTCTTTTGACATTTCTTGCTTGGAAGCATTGCCATTGTTCCTTTACTTAAACTATATGCTCCAACTGTATTAATATTTCAACTAGAGAGAGAGACATTAATACTTTGCCGGAGTTTGATGGATTAATAGAAATTGCATGCAAGTTATTGGAAATAAACTGTCCAAATTATACTTCCCAGCTTAGATGCATCGTGAACTAAAAATTACACTCATTTGATCACCTGGCTATTGGATTGGTGAACATTTATTGCAGATTTAAAAATCAAATTTATTTAAAAGTCCTGTTTTTACAATCTAACATACAAGAATCAGAGGCTAGGATTGTTCAACCAGTATAATCTTGGGACTGCGAATTATCAACTGCATGTTTCACAATTTAGTCAGTTTAAATTTTGGTTAACGTGCACCCTTTCTATAATATCGGATTACATGCGCATCAAGTGTCATATACCGCCTGAGTATCATATAACTACTCTTTAGAAAAAGGTATCAACTCGTAAACGAAACACATGGCAGGGTTTTACAGCTGCCCATGCCGGCCAAATCTGTCCTGAATGTGGTGCACTGATAATTAATAGTAGCCATTTGAATTTTTTTCCTTGGATACACAATACATGTGAGCCCCACGACAGGTGTTTAACAGACCTGTGAGATTGGATGGCAAAGAAACATCACGGTGGCCAAGGAAGGTTTCAATGGTGGCTTTTCCACCCCCGCTGTTTCCTATGGTGTGGCGCACCTTAGATTTAAACCTTCCTCATTTTTGAGCTCACGTCCTAACAAAAGCTAGGGAAGCTGAATTGAAGGAGTGGATTTCACTTGGGCATCATGGTGGCCAGACGGAGCTTTTGGTTACCAACGGTCCCTGTAACAGGGCTAAGAAACTTGCGAGCCTTATATTAGCCTGGTCTGTCATGAGCTGGAGCGCACTCGCACATTGATTTCAGAACGTCGGTCAAATTTTCAACCGTCCATTTCTTTTGCATATGTGTGCCCTACCTGAATTGTCCTCTCCCAAACAGTGTAGACAAAACACTAAAAGCCAACTCCTGTAGTTGCTATTGTTTACACTTGTCTTAACACTGCGCACATCAATCAACAAAAAGCCTGCCATGTGTTGGGATACTACTACAAAAGATGAGAAAAAACATACTTTGCACTAGGGGAGACTGTCATCACCTACCTGTTATCCTACCAAAAGATTTGGATAATGGGAGTCTTATACATAACTGGACGGATAAAAAAGGTAATCTTTTCTCACATGTCACGTGACCAATGAACATAAGGTGTTGATTGATGCAGTTTTAAATCTGTAAGTTAACAGGTTTGTTAATGATAGGTTCGATGCCATTGAAGGCTGCTTGATGTCATTGTAAAAATTTGAAATTTATCATGTTAGTTGTTAGACACTTTAGGTTTTTTATTCGATGTTATCAAAGGTTGTTCGATGACATCGAATGTCTGCTCATTGACATCGGTAAAATCTGAAAAATTCACGTTTAGTTGTTGTAATGTTTTGGTCTTTAGTTCAATGACATCGAAGGGGGTTCGATGACATCGACAGTCTGTCAATACAATCAAAGTCCCTTCGAATATGCCATCGAACTATCGGGCAGAGTTGCATATCTGCGGGATTTGTTTTCGATTCTCGATTGTGATTCTCCTATAGGCTATAAATATTGGTATAATCAGTATCTAAGAGCTTTTTAATTCGTTCTTAGAGTTTTTAGGGGCTTGTAAGGGGAGATTTGTGGTTTGTTCGAATCAGATATTCTTTCTATATCTTGTAATTTCTTCTGTTATAGTGTTATCTGTCGCTTTGTGTCATGGTTTGTTCCTGAAAGAGTTTTTTCATGTTAAATTTGGAATTTTTATGATTAGGCTTGATTGTGTGATTGAAATGCTTTCCTTGATTCATCTCAGCGTGCTTTCGCAATCATCCAACAAGTGATATCAAAGCTAAACATCACGGTGTAGATTGAATCTGAAAGCATAGTATTAATGACTTCTAATCTTAAGTTAAATATTCAAAAATATTCTGAGAAAAATACTTTTGAACTTTGAAAGGTTAAGATGACTGGTCTCCTATTTAAAAAAGGATTGGATGATGAACTCCTTGAGAGTTATGATAAAAATAGAAATTATTTCTAATAAATATGAAATAAATTAATTGATGAATAAAAAGAAAAAAAAAGAAAAAGAAATTACAATCCTTTAAATAATGAGCTCCAACCTATGATGAACTTTTAGACTAAAACTCTCTAAAAACGTGGCTTACTATAAATAGTAAACTTACCATTTATAGATGGTCATGATTCCTACTAAACTTCATGGTTTTAAGCTAAAAATAATAATTAAGTGTCCAATTTGGCCTAACCATCTTGTTCTCTTAATTTTTCTAAGCCCTTTTCATGTTGGACAAACTCTTAAAACTAAAAGGATCAAAAGTTCTGAGAATACTAAAACTTATTGTTTATAGTAAAAATGAAAATAAAATAGACTTTTGACCATTGATATGATAGAATCTTGCAAATCCAGGCAACCAGGTGTAGTGGGCTGGTTGGCTAAAGTAGCTTCCCCTACCCCAAAATCATATATCATACGTCAAAAAACTCATTTAGGTTTACGAGATAAGACTGTTGTAAGGTTCTGACTGTCCTGATCACTTTCGCCGCCAATCAGGCCTTCTCTAGTCCATCTTTGCCATGAAAGTGTCCGCGACCCGCTCCACATCGCATATGGAGCTCTTCTGTAAAGTGAATGCAGATGCGCCTCTGCAAATAGCAATCCTTATGGTAGTGCTCACCATTAAGTGATTACTCAGTGATTAAGCCACTGAAATTATCTGTCCCACTGCAAGTGGCCCATGCACAAAAAATCACTAAGAACTTTTCCAGCCCCTTCAATACGTAGACAATTAAGGAAAAAAAATGCATATATTTCACACATGTCAATAAGTAGTCAAATTAAACTGTCCAAATTAGGGTATCCAATGTAGACGTACTCTTAACAAAAATTAAGCTTATTTGATTAAAAAAAAAATGATCAATAATTAAAAATAAAAAAGAATTTATCAATGTTATTAACTTCCACAAACAAGACTCCAGGAATCAGAGGTTAGGATGGTTCAACCAATATAATCTTGGGATTGTAACTTTGCTACAGTAGGCTGCATAATCCTGTTATTTTATTTGATTTAATGTATGCGCCACATTTACAATTTTTTAGTGCTTATGTATCAAGCTCAACCGCAGCCTGAGTTTCATGTAATTTCTCTTCTTCTAGACCGTACGTGGACAGCTGAGCCACACACATTTCGAAGCTTATAAAAAATGACCAATGATGCATCAGACTAATCAGGTACAGGAAAGGAACACCATTTGTGATACCCTACTGACTAGGGAAAATCTTTGACAGGAATTTCCTGCTACTGGGACGCTTGGTAGGGCCCACTGTGATTTCTGCGAGAGATCCATCATGTCCATCCATTTTTTTTTCAAATCATGTTAGGACATGGCAAAAAATGAGGTAGATCCAAGACTCAAGTGGGCCACATGACAGAAAACAATGAAGATTGAATTTCCACCATTAAAATATTCATGGTGCCACATAATTTTTAGACCAGGCTAATGTTTTCTGTGTTTTCAGTTCATCCTAGTAAGAATGACCTTATGAACAGTATGGATGCAACATAAACATCACAGTGGACCACAGTTGGGTTTCAATGGTAGGCATTTTCTTTTCCATTTCTTTACGTGTGCAGCCCACTTAAGTTGTGAACCTCCCTCATTTCAATGGTAGGCATCTGGAAAAATGAATTAGCAGGATGGATTTCTCACAAGCATAATATTTGGATCCCTTCATTGTGTGAATATGGTATTTCTGATTTCCATTCATCTAAAAGGTTCCGTGAGTTTAAACTGTTTGATTTTCTAAATACCCTAGTCAATCATAACAATTTCACCTGTTTGAAAATATGAGGGTATTCCTGCTTTCAAAAACGGTTCAAAATGATTGGCATAAATTTGTGGACCCCACCGTCATGTATATGACATATCCAAATCGTCCGCCCAATGTTGGATGGCAAATAAAAATTAGAGTATGAACCAGCAAGTTTTCAAAGGGTGACCGTACAATCCCCACTCTTTCAGCTTTGAATCTCCCCATTTTTTAGCTTATAAATGAGCTGGCAAAATGCATGTACGGTGGGGAGAAATCACAAACATCAAGGTGGGCCCACAAAGCTTTAACGCCAGCTAGTCCGCAAGCAGTGGAAACGGATTGGCTACTCCCCCAATGGCTGGTGGTCCATGTTATGTGGGCCTCACCATGATGTATGTGTTTCATCCATGCGGTCCATCTATTTTTACAGATCATTATACTATATGAAACCAAAAATGAGGTATATCCCAATCTCAAGTGGACCACATTGCAGGAAACAGTATTGAATGAGCATCGACCATTAAAAACATTTTGGGGGCCATAAAAGTTTTGGATCAAGCTGATTTTTTTTTTTTCCCTTCATCTGAGCCTGTATGACCTAATCAAAAGATTGGATGTCAAATAAACAGTACATTAGGCCTTAGGAGAATTTTAATGGTAGATACCCAATCGCTATTGTTTTTATGTGGTGTGGTCTACCTGATATTTATATCTCTCTCATTTTTGGTATCAAGCCCTAAAATGATCTAAAAATGGATGAACGGAATGGATGAAACAAATACATCATGATGGGGCCCATAGAGCACCGACCATCAGCCACGGGGCTGTTGTCAGGGGGAGTAGCCAATCTGTTTCCGCAAGCAGTGTGGAGACGGTGGGCCGTACCATGAAGATTAAAAAATAAAAAAATCAATCCCATCCACTAATTAGGAAGACATACCATTTAGATCAACGGTTTGGATCAAGAAGCATGGCCCCAGTTGTACAGACAAAGGCCAAAGCTATAAGTCCTCGTTTTGACTTAGAATTATCATAGACTTGACTTAGAATTATAAGTTGATTCATGTTGTACTCGGGCTTCAATGCAATACAAGGACTTGTCTGAAGAATGGGATAGGCAATAAAAGAGATGCGAATTGAGACTTTTATTCTCCAATGGCTATACTTTTCCACTTTTCATGGATGATAAATGAGTGGTTAGCATTTTGCTATTATTACTATAAAAGGACTTCTCCAAAGAATGGGATATGCAATAAAAAAGATGTTAAATAAGACTTTTCTTATCCAGTGACTATACCTCTTATGGATGTTAAAGAAGTGGTTATCATTTCGTAAGCTATTAGAATACAAGGACTTCTCTAAAGACCGAGACGGGCAATAAAATAGATGTTAAATGAGATTCTTTTTATTTGTTGACTATACTTTTTTACTTTATATTACCTGCAATAGATGCAAAATAAGTGATTCATATTTCTTGAGCTATTACAATTTAAAGACTTCTTTTAAAAATAAGATAGCCAATGAAAGAAATATGAAGTTTATATTTTCTTATCCAGTAATTATACTTCTATACTTTACTTTTAGTGGACCTTAAATGAATAATTATCATTTCTTAAGCTATGATTTTATTAGTGGCATATATATGATTGAGAATACACCAACAGTTTTTAAATGGTGTAGAACAAACAATAGAGTTCTAATCAAGTCACTTTTAAACATAAATTTCAAAAAATGGAAAGCTAGTGGGATGACAGCTCAGCCGTGTTGAGCAATTGCAATTTGAAGATAAGAAAAATGACCGTGTCAGAAATGATCGGATACATAAAGGTACCACAATTTATGGTATGGTGCCATCTCTCTGGTTGACAGCCACTTGAGCAAGACATCAATCTATCAAGAAAATCACATAAAATAAAAATCAGGCCCATCCATTCATTAGTGAGACATGCAGTTGGAATCAATTGGACTTGGTAGGATTGTTCAACCTTCACATTAGATTTATGGCTAGGATCTTCTAATGTGGGATATTTGGGGACATGGTCCATCCACAATCACAAATGTAGGTTGAATGGCTCGGAAATGCCCACCTCTAATTCTTGAATTGGAGGGAAATTTTATGCTAATGGTGCACATATATAATATAACATGTCCGGTAGATAGCATAAGAGGATGGTAATAATGATAATAGTAGTTGCTCAAGTGCGCTTTGAATGTGCAGCTGCCTCACTGGTGGAAAATGAGGCACATGAGTGTGGGATTGGAGCCGCTCAACTAGCAATCCAGCGACATAGATGCGAAGCCTATGAGATCATCAGATCAGATAGGCTATAACAGTAAAAATTAACTAAATGATTAAAAGATTGGAAATTTTGTATAATTCTGTCATGTGCATCTGACCTACTGATCATATTTGCCAGATTTTATGTGAAATAGCAATGATTGCCTGATGCCCAGGTCCTATCTTAAACAAGTGTACTAAATATACAACGTGTCAGTTGTGTGGGAATCAGAGCATTAATCAAGCATGTCACACTGTGAATATTGATTACCACAAAATTCAGCCCCCTCATTCGGTGGGCCAGTAGGAACATAATAAGAATTAGTTAGAATAGGATAGCCAACCGCTCACATTGATAGTCATATTGATGCAGAGAAGGACGTGATGAGGTTGACCACCGTCTGCCTCAGTGAATCACTACTCCAAATCCATGTAGTTCTCGACTCCTCATAGAGTTTCCTTGAATTCATGAGGGATAAAAATAGAAATTATTTCTAATAAGTTTAAAATAAATTAATTGATGAAAATATGAAATTTCAATCCTTTAAATAATGAGCTTGAACTTATGATGAACTTTTAGACTCAAACTCCCTAAAAACGTGGCTCACTATAAATTGTAAACTTACCATTTATAGAAAGGGCTGAAAGTCGGGGGGTTCAACCCGACCGACCCGTGACCGACCCGACATTGGGTTGGGCTCGGGCAAGATGTATCGGGTTTGGTCTTGAGCTTGGGCTATATAAACACCAACCCGATAAAGGTTGGGTCGGGCTTGGGTTGAGGTCTCGGGTTGCTCGACCCAACCCAACCCGAACCCGATCAATTTGTAAGTTATAAATTGTAATTGAGTGTGGATCATCTGTGTTGAAGGCATAGGAAATTCCAGTGCCATCGGGTGTCATTGGTCCACGCCATTTCCAATGATTCAAGCTAACAAGATATGCCAAATTTCTCTCTCTCAAATAGATTGCGTACTACATAACACAACCTTTAAAGGAGCAGTCCTAAATTTTAGCTTCTTTGTTTAGAAAAAATAAAGTTCTTTACCATATATATATAGTTAATAAAATCATAGGTACAAAAAATAAGAAGTGTATTGAAATATAATAGACTAATGTAATAATTAAATTATTAGCATGTATCCACCCGACCAATCCGCCCAACCCGACCGAGCCCGCTTGGGTTGGGCTTGGGTTGAGAATTTCCAACCTGAGGTTGGGTTAGGGTTGAGGTATAGGAACCTTGGATTGGGCTAGGGTTGAGCACCAACCCGACCCAACCCCTCCGACTTTCAGCCCTATTTATAGACAGTCATGATTCTTACTAGACTTCATGGTTTTCAGCAAAAAATAAAAATAGAAGTGTCCAATATAGAGTAACCATCTTGTTCTCTTAATTTTCTAAGCCCTTTTCATGTTGAGCAAACTCTTAAATCTCAAAGGATAAAAAGTTATGATCAAACTAAAACTTACTATTTATAGCATAAAGACGAAAATAAAATGGACTTTTCACGGCCAATTTGATGGAATCTTGCAAATCCGGCATAGGCAACCAGGTGTAGTGGGTTGGTTGGCTAAAGTAGCTTCTCCTGCCCGAGAATCATATATGATATGCCAAAAAACTCATTTAGGTTTGTCAGATACGACTGCTTTAAGGTTCTGACGGTCCTAATCACTTTTGCCTCTGACTAGGCCTTCTCTAGTCCATCTTCATCATGAAAGTGTCCACGACCTGCTCTACATTGCATGTGGAGCTCTTCTGTTAGGTGAATGCAGATGTGCCTCTGCAAATAGCAATCCTTATGGTGGTGCTCACCATTAAGTGATTACTCAATGATTAAGCCACTGAAATTATCTGTCCCACTGCAAGTGGCCCATGCACAAAAAAATCTCTAAGAACTTTTCCAGCCCCTTCAATACGTAAACAATTAAGGAAAGAAAATGCATACATTGCACACCTGGCATACAAGTAGTCAAATTAAGCTGTCCAAATTAGGGTATCCAATGTAGATGTACTCTTAACAAAAATTAAGCTTATTTGATTAAAAAAAAAATAAAAAAATTATCAATCTTATTAATTTTCACAAACGAACCTTCAGAATCAAAGGTTAGGATGGTTCAACCAATCTAATCTTGGGATTGTAACTTTGCTACAGTCGGCTGCATAATCTTGTTATTTTATTTGATTTAATATATGTCACATGTACAATTTTTGAGTGCAACCGCAGCCTGAGTTTCATGTAATTTCTCTTCTTCTAGACCGTTGAGACGGTGGGCCGTACCGTGATGATCACCTGGAAAAAAAAATCAACTCCATCCACTAATTAGGCAGACGTACCATTTTTATTTTATATATATATATATATATATATATATATATATATATATAGGGAAAAGGTACTATGCGCTCAACCTCGCGATTAGCTCCCCTAAGGTGGGCTATGCGCTCGACCTCACGTAATTTCTCTTCTTCTAGGCCGTTGAGACGGTGGGCCGTACCATGAAGAACACCCTGGAAAAAAAAAATCAATCCCATCCACTAATTAGGCAGAGGTACCATTTTTATTATATATATATATATATATATATATATATATATATATATATATATATATATATGGAAAAGGTAATATGCGCTCGACCTCACTATTAGCTCCCATGAGGTCGAGGTGTGTGGGCCCCACCGTGATGTGTTTCGACCATCAACACCGTGAATTTGATGGGTACCCTCTAAATTATAGCATATCCCAAAAATCAGCCGTATACGGAACTCAGGTGGGCCATACCATCTAAAATCATGTAAAACACCGTTAAAACATATAAAAGCACTTGGTGGGGCCCACATGAGTTTTGAATTCTTTTGAAACTTGGTCCGAACCCTCATGAAAGTGGGACACACATAATGGATGGGCTAGATTTTCAAACCACATCTCTGTGGGCCCAGAAAACTGATTATGAGTGTTTTAATGGTGCACGGCCCCTCTCCACTTCTGTATGTGGTGTGGCCCACAAAAGTCACGGATTGACTCGATTTTTGAGACCTATGCCCACGATGGAATGGTGCATCTGACTGATGGGTTAGATGTTTGAAACGCATCACTGTGGGGCCCACACAGCTCGACCTCATGGGACGAAGCGCATAGTACCTTTTCCCGTATATATATATATATATATATATATATATTAAAGGTGGAGACTCACCACCAAATATTATTAATCCCACAGGGCAAGAAGGCATGGCCCCAGTTGTACAGACAAAGGCGTAAGGAGACTCTGTATGTCCTCGTTTTAAGGACCAGACTGGCACTTCCCTCCAGAGACTTGCCTTGTCAAGAGCGGAAACGGATTGGTTAGGATTGCTTGATCAGTGTTAAGAGAAAATGGTGGTGAACTAGCAGGATTGATGGGTGCCGTCTTCAGATCTTATAAATTAAGGAGAGCGGAAGAAGAAATCAGTAAAGAATCAATTTTCCTTTTCTAAAGCAGAGAGAGAAGGAATGGAGAGTTGTTATTCTCAGCAGAGAAGATTTCTTATTTCTGTCTTTCTTTTAAATGTATTAATATATTGGGGAGGATATTGGAAGGTGAGTGGTTGCTTGGATTCCGAGAGAAAAGCTCTCACCACCATCCGGAAGGCTCTCAACGATCCCTCCAATCTTCTCTCTTCTTGGGATGATGCCTCTGACTGCTGCAATTGGAGAGGTATTACCTGCCACAACATTACTGGGTTTCTTCTTAAACTCGACCTCCACACAGTTTATAACCACAATTATTGGGCTGATGGAGGCCTGTTAGATCCAGCATTCAGTCTAAGTGGCAGAATTGATCCAGCTCTGATTCAACTGAAGCATCTTCAGTTCTTGGACTTGAGCTGGAATGCTTTTAATGGCGCACCAATTCCAGATTTCTTGGGTGGAATGAAGGAGTTGAGGCATTTGGACTTGTCATGGGCAGGATTCAGCGGGAGTATCCCTCATCAGCTTGGAAACCTCTCTAAACTCATTTCCCTGAAGCTTTCTTCATCTTCTTTGAGTGCCAAAAACCTTCGGTGGTTGACAACCCTACCTTCTCTCAAGTACCTCGACTTAACTTATGTGAACCTTTCCATGGCCAGCCATGATTGGGTGCACGTAATGAACATGTCTCCTTCCCTTGTTGAGCTGAGCTTACAAGATTGTGGTCTTTCATATATTTCTGCAACTCTTCCTTCTGTCAACTTCACATCTCTCCGTGTCCTTGATCTCAGTGATAACAACTTCAACTCTACCATTCCAAACTGGATAGCTAATATTAGTTGCCTTGTGTCCTTGGATCTCTCAGGTAACAACTTTCAGGGTGAGGTTCCTTATCAATTTTCACAACTACCTAACTTGGAAGAGTTGGGGTTGGGATCAACTGATGATAACCTGAGGGTTGATTGGTCAGAGTTCCTTGAAGGCAGCTGGAGGAAGCTGAAGAAACTTGATCTATCTTTCAGTCAGCTGCATGGAGGAATCCCGGACTCTATTTGGAATATGACATCACTTGAGTCTCTCTCTTTGTCATTCGGGGAGAATATAACAGGTAGCATTCCAAGAGCCATAACTAAGCTTATCAAGTTAGAGAGCCTGTCATTGTATAGATACCAAATGCATACGGCCATCCCTGATTTCTTATATGAGCTCAAAAATCTTAAACAACTTTCTCTCTCCCATTGCATGCTGACAGGCCCAATCCCTGCAGCTCGTCTTGGAGGATTGTCTTCCTTAGAAGAACTAGATCTCTCAAGGAATCAGTTGAATGGGACAATCCCAAGAACTTTAGGACAACTTTCTAACTTGTCTTTGCTTGACCTCTCTTACAACTTCTTGACAGGAAACGTGTCTGAAAGTCTTTTTGAAAAACTCAAAAAATTGAAGATCTTGATTTTGGTTTCCAATGCTTTGGTTTTTGATCCACACGCTGATTGGACCCCTCCATTTCAGCTTTCTGGCATTAACCTAGGATCATGTCATTTAGGTCCTCGATTTCCTCTCTGGCTACGAACACAAAAATATGTAGAAGACTTGTGTCTCTCTAACACAACCATCTCTGGCATCATCCCCACCTGGTTTTGGGATTTAACACCCCAACTTCTTTTACTAAACCTTTCAAATAACCAGATTTTTGGCCAATTGCCCAACCCTTTAAAAATGCATCCTCAGGCCTCCATTGATTTGAGTTTGAATCATTTCAATGGTCCCATACCCTGCATATTGAATGGAGCCAGAGTACTTGATCTCTCCAACAATCAATTTTCTGGGCCAATCCCACCCAATTTTACATCCACAATGCAACATTTAGATTTCTTTTCTGCCAAAGGTAACCAAATCAGTGGCATGATTCCCTCATCCATTGAAGGAATGAATTCCTTGACTGTCCTTGACCTTTCCCGAAACAATATTGGTGGTAACATTCCATTGAGTTTGGGTAATTGCATAGCCCTTGAGGCAGTTGATTTGAGCAACAACAGGTTATCAGGAGAAATACCCAAGTCCTTGGGTCAGTTGCGTCAACTCCGAACAATGCACTTGAGCAACAATAGCCTATCAGGAAAAATTCTTTTGTCCTTGAAAAAATGTGCTAGTTTGGAGACTCTGGACCTTGGATACAACAATTTCTCAGGTCGTATTCCCACTTGGATTAGCAAAAGCTTTCCAACTTTAAGAATTCTGCGCTTACGATCCAATATGTTTACTGGCAACATCCCACCACAACTATTAAACCTAACTTCTCTTCAGCTCCTTGATGTGGCACAAAATTGTTTATCTGGTTTAATTCCCTCAAGTCTTGAAAATCTCGTGGCCATGAAGAATGAGCAGAAGATAAACCATGTTCTTTCCTATGGAGGGGCGGGATCATCATATTACAAGGAAAACTTGCTTGTATCAGTGAAGGGGCAAATGCTTGAATACACAAGAACAATTTCACTGGTTACATGCATAGACCTTTCAAGAAATAACTTATCTGGAGAGATCCCTGAAGAACTCACAGGACTTTTGGGATTGCGTGTTTTAAACTTATCTGGAAATCATTTGATCGGAAAGATCCTAAACAAGATTGGTAAATTGGCATTGCTAGAGTCTCTTGATTTCTCTGAAAATCAGCTTTCAGGTAAAATTCCTCTAAGCATGTCAAATTTAACTTTTCTAAGTTACTTGAACTTGTCATTTAACAACTTATGGGGGGAAATTCCATCTGGAAATCAGCTCCAGACTTTCCAAGATCCTTCTATTTATATGGGCAACAACGGACTTTGTGGACCTCCTCTTCTAGATAAGTGTGTTGGCGATGAGACTCCTCCAAGTCCTAGTGGCATTGAAACAGATGAAGAAGAGAATGAGATGCGTTGGTTATACTCGGGGCTGACACCAGGATTTGCAGTTGGGTTTTGGACCTTATGTGGCATTTTAGTGCTCAATAGGTCTTGGAGGATTGTCTATTACCGCTTCTTTGATGAGATGAAAGATAGACTCTTTAGTAATTGTTATAGGATGTTATATTGAAGAAGTTTGATAGAAATCCAGGTAATGTGTAATGAATAATTGTTGTAATGTTGGATGCTTCATGGTGGTGGTTTTTTTTAAAAATAAAAATAAAAATTTTGAGTACTTTTAATGAGAGTTGTAATAGAAAGCTTTAGTGATGAATTTGGGGAGAGAATCGGTCAGTATAGCCCCCTCTAATGCATATAATAATTATCAATAAAATCACAATTGGTGTGCTCCCACATTTCTTTTTAAAAAAATTAAAAATAATAAATATTCCTACTTCGTATAAGCCAGTTGCTCTCCTCATGGCACGCCAATAAGAGAAACTGATGCGGATTGCCTGCGAAAGCCTTACTTTATATAGGCTAATGACATATTTCAATGGCTACCATGCAAATCTTAACCAGATCAAATGATTCTGGTCACACGATCAATCAACTAGAAAATGGACGGTAGGATGCCTCGTGCAAAAATAGGTCCATTCTACAATTTGGGCCATCTATTTTTTGGGATCCATTAGTGGAACAAAAGAAGTATTTCTATCAAATGATCCAAACCATCCAATCAAATGGCCCATGGCCCCGGAAATGGAAGGCTATAGAAAATGAAGGGAAACTTTTGGATGGATCTGATCATCTGATCTGTGTAATTTTTACAAGGTAGCTCACGCAAGCGTTTGAGTTAATGGTTGGTCAGGAGCATGGATAACTACAAGTGCTCTTAGTTGTGTTCGGACCCTCGGATAATTTGATTGCTCGATCTGTACCATTCATCAGGCCCATCACAAATTTTACGGGCTACCATAGAAAATTCACACTGTTCAGGCAATTCTAAGCATCCATCAACAGCTTACAAAATGGACAGCTACGATTGTTTACATAAGAATAGGTCTGATTGGATGGCTTGTGTTTCTAAACGATCACTATTATCAGTCAATCCTAACCATTGCACCAATGGCCTACAAACAGATGGATATAAATTGAAAAAAGGGTAAGTATGGATTGAATCATTCAACAAATGTGATTTTTTGCATTGTAGACCCTGAAATGAATACTGGACTAATGGACGGCATAGATTGATCGATCAGTCAGACTATCAAAGTCTCCCAATAGAACAAGGAGCACTGCAGCGTGAGTGTGTGGGGTGTGTGCGCGTGTGTAATAAATAAATAAAAAACAAGGAGCGCTGTAACTTATAATGATCTAAACCACTGGATCATTTCTCAATAACAAAACAATACAACCTTATCCGTTGAACATTTAATAAAAAACAAATAAAAAATAAATAAAAAACCACGTGATCACATGATGGTGGATGCATGTGGATTTTCATCGCTGAAAAGGGATGCCACAGCTTCATCAGATGCCACAGCCACTGAGTATGTTGCGGGAGTACGGAAGAAAGTGTGTACACTCGCCAGATCGTTGCTGGACAGTTCGTAGTAGTGGTTCGCTATATGGGCCGGGTATTTATAAAATGATGAGTAATGGGAGTAAGCTGGAAATGGCCATGGTTCGGCAGCTTTCCCAGTCCGACAGACGGTCTTGATTACCTTCTTCTCCTCCACTGCATGCCCTCTTACGGTAAACTTCTGTGTTTCCATTTCTATGTCTATTTCATCTACTCCTGCGGAGCATGGAAAGAATTAAATAAATTAACAAACTAGTTATTCATCTATGATTATTATGGGGTGGCACATGTGCCAATGTAGCATACATGTATTAAATATAGAACCATTGGTTTCATTCCTTTAAAAGGTCTATTTCTTTGTACATGTGTGGCCCACTTGATCAGCGGATGGATAGAAAATATTCAAGTGGGAAATAAGAATTTTATCAATTTCTGATCAGGCCGAGAAGAGTCTTGGGCAGGCTCGGGGAACTAATTCTGCCAGGCTTAAACCGGGCCTGTATGGTAGGCCCATGCAAGTTCAGGCCAGGATCTGGCTCTGGGTCTTAACTTTTGGGTCGACCAGGCCTAGCTTGGCCTGAAACAAGCCTCGTCCATTGCCACCTGTACTTGGGTAACATAAATTTTTGTAGGCCTGGGTCCATTCTCAAAGAAGGCCCATACCCTACTTCGAGGTCTTTTGTAGGCCCGATCTGGACCCATATCCGGCTTGGACCCCTGACCCAATGTGAGAAGCTAGAGAAGTAATTTGCATTTAGGAAGCTAGCAACTGAATCTGCTAACAGATGACAAGGCTTTGAATATTGAGTTTGTCTATGGTGCGTTTGGTTGCTCCAAATATCACGAAATTTCATGCTTTTTGCACCAAATTAGACTGACTAATCATGAAATATCATGGTATTTGGTGCAAACAAAAACGCCCTTAGCTAACACAAGAAGCATGCTTCGGATTAGAAAATGTGCATTACTGGATGGGGCCCATATAGCAGCATGGCTCAACAATCCAAACCATCCATCTGGTGGGCCCCATTCCGAATGAGTATGTTCTAATAACAACGTCCATTTATGTTAGACGATCAAGATGGACAGCTTGGAATTGCAAATCATATCATGTTGAAGCTAATCCAAACAAGCTGTGACCTGTGACTCTTAGGCCGTGTTTGGCTGTGCAATATCATGAATTTTTTTTATATTTAGTGCAACCCAACAAAGCCTTAATAAGAGATTGATCATGTATATACCTTCGAGCTTGAAGAGAGCTTTCCGAATCTTTGTGGCACAGCCCTCGCAGTCGAGGTTCGGGACCCTCACCTGTATCACCTGCAACCGGGCCGCAGCAGCGATCAGATGTTAGCATGTGATTAGTCACTAATTACAATATAATCACTACCAAAAACAAAAATGCATACTTACAGACATTCTTTTGTAGTTTAATATGATAGAACAAAATGTATGTGTGGAGGAGGATTCTTACGTAGAAATAGAAGTGTGTTTGGAAGCCTATTTATAGAGAAAGGCATTTGAAGGTTGGATCTCCAATGAAATGAACGGCTACAAGTATCCTATAAGGAAATTGTGGGGAGCCTTTTTGGAGCGTTGGATTTTGAAATTTTGGGAGAGAAGCGGGCCAAGGCGTGCAATGGTAAAAAGAAAGGAGACTTTTCAGCCCTACAAAAGCAATGAGAAAGCTGGTTTGGAAGGCTGGGAGATGTTGGTGCACTCCCGGACACATGTGCCAGTTTTACCCAAGCTGGTCACTAGGTGGGGCCCACCAAAATGAGTGGACCATTTTTTTCTTTTTTCTTTTTTGGAGGGTTTGGGGGACACATAGTGAGTGGCTTGGATCCCACAGATGGTAAGTGCGCTTGCCAAGCCCACCCTCCTGCGTGAGTGGAGAGCCATACAGTGATGATGGTTCACCACCATTTTAGATGGTGATTCAACCGATGCAGACATGGTTACATTATTGTAATCTAGACCGTCCAAACTATGATCCCCATTGTGGGTTGTGCATATGTTAAATAAATAAATAAATAAATCACACAGATCGAGTAATGCTAGCCATCTGATTTCACCCGTTGAATTTGGAAATCTGCCCATTCTAATTCTAACCATTCATCCCCCACTCGGGTGGTTAGGACTGGACGGCAGTGCGTTCCATCCACCAGGTGGATCACGGATTGGACGATCCTGATTACCATGCTTTTAGTTTATAGTTGATGAGTCACTTCCATTTTAAAAGTGGTGGTAAACTATCACCGTGAAAGGAAGGTCTGGGTGATGAAGCTTGGTGGGTCCCTTTGATCATGACCATTCACGTCATGCTTTTCATGAACATGGCCCATGACATTATTAACTTCCCACATATATCCGGTTAAGTGGAAATTACGCCATCTCCCAAACTCATAAGAACCTTGCTAAGGCCTAAGGCTAGTCGGTGCCACACGTGTACACGTGTGCAAAATGTAGGCCGTTCATCAGGTGGGTACCAAGCCCAAAAATCAGGACACGCGGTCACTGGGTAGCCGCAATCTACGCCCAATGTAGACGTTGGCCCACCCGATAATCTGACCATCCTTTATCTTATCCATCGCATACTCATGGGTTGGCCAAGATCATGAATAGTGAATGTCAATTTGCTGACATGGCACGTGGAAGCTCCATTCTGTTCATATGATCTAGGCTCCTCAGCTGATGGCCTATAGGCCTTGTGAGTGGGCCATGCATGAATTTGTAGGCCGAATAATCAATCTGGGTGGATCATATGATGTCCTGAGCTATACCAATCTACGGCTGTTTTCTGTGTGGTTGGCTAGTAGTTGATGTGGTGCAGGTTGTGAAAGAATTCACCGACGGTGAAGAAGTAGAGATTTTGGGCCAGAATGGCTAATTTAGAATTAAAATATAGCTAAAACACGGACTGCAACTTCCGATGATCATATCTATTCAACCAGTTATTGATATACATGTAGCTGTATGACAGGTCTTATGACATTTCAATGAGGGAGTTGGTTAGTCCCAGCGGATTTCTCGAAAAGGAAAGTTGTTTCCCAGTCAAAGGTCCATTTTACTTCCAAACTTATTATTATTAATAAGTTTTTTATTTGTTAATTTTCTTTTGTGTTAATGATTTTGATGCAAAATGACGCAATTAAAATCATCACTGACCACTTAATGTAATCACCACCCAAGCAACACATTACTAAAATCAAGCGCCTGTTCGATCATAATGGCACACCGAATACGTGACAATAGTGTGTAATAAATAAAAGGAACATGATAGAAAAAATTTTAAAACATAACCACACATACATGGTTCGCCACTTGAGATACCTTCACGGACAATTTGGCAAAAAAACAATCCACTATATTGAGGAGACATTTCAAAAAAACAAGAAACGAAGTAACTTCTTCAAGAATATAACAAAATCCCCTAAATTCAAAGGTCAAAAAGATAAACTCCCCACCATTGCAATGCTATTAATAAATCTTCAAGAATACAACAAAATCCTGTAAATTCAAGCCTTCAAAAAGAAAACTCGTCTTTTGAAACCCTCTTTGTAAGAAGAAATCCTCTATTCAAAATTCATAACTCTCGTTTAACCTTAATACAACTTACTTGGAAAGCACTATATTGACAAGCGAAATACGCGAAATATCCCTCCAACGGTCCACCAAAAGTTCCATCAAATATATATCTTCAATGCAACCAAACCAATCTGAACTGTTTTACTAATTGAGTCATTTTCCATTGATACAACACCACCCCCATGTGATTTCATACATATTAATGAGAACACATGAAGGGGCAAAGGCTACGGATAAAAACCGTAGCCAAAAAGCCTATGGCTATGGTTATCGTTCGTAGCACGACCATAGCCATAGTTCAAAGAGCTATCGCTACGGATTCTATCCGTAGCCATAGAAGCAATGGATATGGATTAAAACTGTACTCATAGCTTCTGTATCCTAAGTACTTATAGCTACGAATTATATCTGTAACTAAAAGTTGAGCAAGAACCGTAGCAATAGGCTTAATTTAACAACATCTATGGTTTTCAGATACAAGGCTACGGGTAATAGCCGTAGCTATTAAAACTATATGTATGGATTAAATTTGTAGCGATATTGTCTGTGGTTTTAAATTTATATACAGCTACGGATTGTATCTGTAGCGAAAAGTAGAATGCGAACCGTAGCAAAAGGCTAAAATTAGCAAGAGCTACGGTTTTCAACAAAGGGCTACGGTTAATAGCTGTAGCTAATGCCTATTGTTAATAAAAAATTTAATTAGTAATGACAGGTCTTACCATTGTAGTACACCCTGATAACTCATATAAGCTGATATAGATAAATACTTCATGGTTAAATCATTCATTCATTCAATTAAACACAATTATTTATTCATTCAATCAAACACAATCATTCATTCATTCAATCAAACACAATCATTCATTTCTAACTTCAGCCCTAATCTCAACACAATCATTCATTCTTTCAGCTCGAGCACCTCATCATTCATTCTTTTAGCTCGAGCACCTCATCATCTTCTTCTTCACTATCAACGATAGTCGGCATTTTCTACTGAAAGACCGAAACCAAAAAGGCAATGAGGAGTCCACAAAAACAAGGAGATACTTGGGAAATAAGAAGTTCAGGATTTGCAAGCACACCTTTCTAGTAGGAGCCTTCTTCGGAGCTCCCCTGCCTTTGGGTTTTGCCCCATCGGAAACATGTCCTATGGAGAGAAAAAGATAACATGCATTGAGATGAATGAAATCTTCAAGATGGGAAAAAAATGGTAACTGACAATCCACCCATTTTGGGTTTCAATTTCTGTGCTGCCGATTGGCGTGTACGTCCAAACATGTCGATCGGGTTTCAATTTCTGTGCTGCCAATTGGCGTGTATGTCCAAACACTAGCTTACTGACAAAGATGATTTTTTATTCATCAGAAAAGAATGATGCCTACCAGTTTTAGCTGTAGTACTAACTGATGCTACAGATTCAACAATAGTATCTGCTTCATTGGCTTTCTTGGTGTTGTTCTTTCTTTGGTTCTTTCCAACTTGTCTAGAAGCCTTAGTGAGAGGCTTGCCTGCCCTACCCTCCATTTGTCCTGTCACCTCCTCCAGCTAGGCTTCTTCCTTCTCAAGATTATCCAACATTACTTGCTACTTTCATTACTTTCTACATGAAAGTAGCAAGTCAATACTACCATCTTCTCAATTACCAAAAAGAAAAAAATGAGGGACCTAGATCAAAGCTCACCTTTCTCTTTACATAGAACTCAAGTCTTAAATGAAAGAATTCTTCAAGAACTACAAGAAAAGAAGGCACGGTGATGAGAAATCATATATAGATTTAAGAAATTCATAGCAAGTACATAGAATAAGCAAACTTACTTTGTTTGGGACTGTCATATTTCTTGATGACATCCTCGCGTCGAATGAGCATATCAATGATCTTCCCGAGACTAAACATGATGAGCATATCAATGATCTTACCGAGACTGAACATGATGAGCATATAAATGATCTTAGCGAGACTGAACATGGCCATCCCAAGACCTGCACTCGACAAAATCGTGACAGAATTCTCCATGATTTGAGGCTTCTTAACACCCCATCTACAGTAACAAAGATGTCAGAAGAAAATCAGATTCAAGAAAATCAGATTCGCATGGAAAGAGCAACACATCTAAAATTCAAATCTCTGTCGGAAAAAAAGAAAAATATAATTCCAAACACCCACTTCTAGTTTATGAAGAAAGACTAAAGATCACATCAAAATTAGTATAGTGGTGGTAGATGAATCATGAAAACAATGAGACACTGGACCCTCTTAAATTCCCAACTTCAGCCCTGATCTCAACTGAAGGGATCAAATGTTATTTTATTTTTGATCATTTTCATAAGCTCCCAAGTCCTGACTTTTAAGTTTTTTAAGCTCCCAAATCCCAACTTTTTAGGTTTTTTAAGTTCCCTCAGTCCACAACTTCAAAAAACAAGCAAATGTTTCACATGTTAAGACTGATCCAAATATATCCAAAAAAGCAGCAGGAAATCATCAAGACACAAACAAGAATCTTTCATCCATCAGGAGTTCAACAGCTTCATAGGGATCACACAACTAAAAAACAATAGAAGAATCACTCTTCTAAAGCTCAATCGCTGAGTTGAAATCCTAGAGCTTTTAGTGATCTTAACACATCTCTCAAATGTAGTTACAGTTCAGTAGAGAGATAAATCCCAGACAAAGGGGGAAATTTTACAATCAGCAGATGATGATAATTACAAGGAAATCTTACTGTTACTATCCTGGTGTAGGTTTTGTCCATTTTTGGGTCCTGTATAAATGCAAGCTTATTGCCTCTTGAGCTCTCTGGAATGCACTGTCTCATACCGGTCAATGATTTGAACAACCCGAAAGTGAAAACTACATATTTACAAGCAAGACATTGACTCATTTGCTTTACAGTGGACATGAATAACTTTCAAGCTTGTCATGGATCCCAAAAATATCACCCATTTTGACTTGGGCCATCCATAGAAAGCATATTGAAAAGATCAGTGGCATAATCACCCTTTGGAGGTGGGATATTGGGTGTAGGTTGCACTTTCTGTGTTGAATCAGCCTGCATTGGGACCGGCTCTACTTTTGAATTAGAAGAAACCTGTTTTGTCAGCTCAAGTCAGGCATCCTAACAAGTTAGTGAAATCCCATTTTACCATGAACAATTCAGGAAAACACAAAGCTTTATTTGATGCACAAGAAATCTCGTATTGCTAAGTGAAAGACATCCAATAAGACCAAGGTGTTTAGACCACAAACAAACAGATGTTACGTAGAAGATGGGTGCTAAGGTGATTCGCAGCACGTGTGATGGATCCAGGCTATTCATCAACTAGAGCCCACCAAAAGATTTCTGTCATAATTTGGAGGCAGTTCTGCTTCCCAATAGCTATTTGACTTCTCATTTCCCAATGCTGCATACAACCAAAAGAGTAAGACCAATATTAAAATCAAAATAAAGAAGGCTACGAAGTTGTCCTCATTGGTAGGCAGATTTGCGGCAATTAAAAAGCTCATAAGAAATGTAAGCCTGAGAAGTGTTCTGGATGCTTACTTTGAATAAATGCAACTTGTTCTGGAAGCCATGTGTCAAGTGTAGCAGATCGTACCTGCAGCACATAGCCAATACTTTCAGTCGGAGCAGAAGGCAAACAATAGCCGGGAAGATTATCTGAAGTCTGTGTCACATAATTAAAACACCATGTCTACTGCAATATTGAATCTGACTGTTGTAGAACACCTTGGCAAGTGTCCAGCCAGCAAAAGCAAACACCTTATGTCTACTGCAACAAGTTACGTTTGACTGATCCAAACCACCACCCCCGCTGCAATCTGTCAGATTTTTCGAGGAAATGGCATATTTTCATTTTCAGACCTAGCAGGGATACAAAGCTAACCAGTAAATAACCTTTCATGTGAGTCCATAACCTTTCATGCAACGAAACTGGGCTTAATCTACAGTAAACCTGCCATTAGAAGCTTATAAACAGGTTGAATGGCAAATAAACATCATAGTTGGCTTTAAGAAGATTTCAACAATGAGTATATTGTCCCATTGCTTTCTATGGTGCAGTCCACTTGAACTTTGGATTTGCCTCATTTTTGCACCCATGCCTTAAAATGTTTGGAAAAATGGATGGACAGTGTGGATATATCACATACATCACGGTGGGCCCAACAAAACTTGGGGACTCAACACCCCACCCACACACCAAGGAATCCTTTTACACTTGTTCGATGTCCTGTATAGTAGAATACGGAAGCGGCTTGGCTGGTGTACCACACACTATGGCCAGCTATATAGCTGGTGTGTCGTACATCGGTGATATACACCAGCTATCACCGATGTGTTTGGCACATCGGTGATATACATTTCCCAATTGTTTTCTTTTTACTGTTAGCCATCTTGCTAGTCTCCAAGCACTCTACACATGCTTGATATACATTAACCAATGTGATGTGGTCTCCCTCTAGGCTCGAAAAAACGCTTCCTCCCAGCTCTTGCTTGATCTCAAGGGAAAGTCATTATCACCAATTAAAAACTATCTACTTGTAGTAAACTCAAAAGCTATAACAGTTTGAGAAAATGGAAGAAAAGGACACGACTCACCATACGTGAGCAAATCTGCTAGCCCGAATGTACCTCTGAGAATTGTAAGGCCATACGCCAACATATGCGAGCAAATCTGCCAACCTGCAAGCAAAAATAAACTCAAAAATTATAACAGCTTCAAAAAATGGAAAAAAAAATGATAAAACTCACCTTGAAGCCCTTCTCCCTCCTCCTTCACCCGGGCTTAGGACCGGCAATGCAAGGAGTTGCATTGGCAGAATTAAAAAAGGGCTTAAGCTTCATTTGGTTTGAGATAAATTTACATTCATAAATACCAATGTGATGACCAAATGGAGCCTAAGACTATAAATATATTCAAATATATAGTGCAAAATTCATGCAGACTATAAATATCGATGAACTACAGAGTACCAAAAAAAAAAGAAGCCAAACATCATACAGAGTAACTAGAAAAAACATGCAGACTGGCAATATGTTGAACCATAGAGTACCAAATTAGTTCAGGATTATAAAAGGAACAAGCCAAATATCATGACATTTCTTGATTGTGCTTCCATTTTATAGCTGAGACTATTACATGAGAGTAAAATGTTCGCCTATTAGTTTTACCTCCAATTCCTGATTGTTGGTTTTTTTTTTTTGGCTATTTATTTTATCATCTTATATATCCTTATTTATTAAATTCAGCAGGGACCCACTTCAGTATATGTGTGTCATGGTAGGGCATGGAATTGAGTTCTCAAAAGTTTTAAACTTTTAATTTATTTTCCTCTTTGCAGGTTCTGATGAACCTAACAAATGAGAATCCTGATGGCTGTCAGCAAATTGCTGATTCCGGAGGACTGGACACAATGGTTGCCTTAATCATTGGTCACTTCCCATTGTTTGGCGCGTGCCTATCTACAAATAATCAATTGAAAGAGAGCAACTCATTCTCTAAAATTCAAAGCAATGATCCTGATAATCAGAATGGCAAACATCTCGCAGATCAAGAACTTCGGTCCGTTCATTAAAACTTGTTTTCAGTACTTAATACTGAAATAGGCCTTTTAAAGTGATTTTTCCTAATTCAGATGATTTGATAAATTAAATTTAAAAAAAAGAAAAAACTGTTTAAACATATGGAAGCCAATTGCTTAGCCATATGGCCAAACCGCTCCCAAATTGGGAGATGCATTCATCAGAGGGATGAGAAATATATACAGTAGTTAAAAGGGGCAAACGAGAGGTTAACCAGATTTGGGGAAGGGCAGATGGCAAAAAATATATACATATGACCAATGCGCAGTAAAAAACCCACTACACAAACGCATTGTTCTATCTTCCCAAGGGGGTTGGTGTGTTTACTGCTGGTTCATGCCCATTTGCTACTGGTTCATGCCCTCTGAGTGGCACTTTTTGAAATACTTTTGGTTGAAGGCTTCAGCACCATCAGGGTACTTCTGCTTGACATAGTTCTCCAGGCATTTGAGGTAAGAGAAATCCGCTCTAAAACCATTTGTGGAGACAACAAAAAAGCACCTGGTACCTTGGTATTTGTCGTGCTTACCAACCGTGACATAGTCAATCTTTTCACCCATTTTTGTTGCTTTGTCAGAATGGTGTTGAAAAACATTATTGAGTACCCAGGACTGATCTTCATCCGATAGCCGATCACCATCATTGTAGCTAGAATTATGCAGAATTCGTTTTGTCGACAGTGAAATTGGTTCAACATCATTAAGAATTTTCTCTTCCTCACATGTGAATAGATCCAAGCGTCTGCTAGTGGCAGTGAGAATCCCATTAGCATTCCGACCATCAGGCCCCACAGGTGTAGGTGACTGGGTAGAACGGCTTCTCTGGTTTCTTCGATCACCCGCACTCAAAGAACCCCATCCAGGAGCTCTGGTCGGTCAATTTGACCAATCGTGTGCTCTATTTTCTTTCCAACTGCTGTCATCTGAAGACTTCTCAATAGGGGAAGAACTCTAAATAGGAGATCTTGTTGGTTGATTCAACTTATCTTGTCCTCTGTCTTCATTCCAACCACCAATGTCTAAAGATCTCTCCGTATGGGTACCCTTTGGGCTCTGACTACCGCAGACAGAATTAGATTGACCATGCATCTTGTCCTTATCCCAAACATGTGGTTTGGCAGATGAATCATTTGGTTGGTTCCAACAATTTACATCTTGGGATTTAGCATCTTCAACCCTCTCATTTCCTGCATCATTTGATTTCTAACCTCCCCAGGGAGTAGATTGATCAAATTGAATGGGTTGCTTCTTTTGCACTTCCGTTCTATTCCAAGAATTAAATCCAGGACACTCCTCTGCTGTTGGTCTTTTAGATTCACATGCCTGTGTTTTCTTTTTATTACTATTCCAGCCACCCCATGCATTAAACTGATCTAACTGTGTCTGGTGCTTTTTCGCATCTCCCATACTATTACTGTCCCAGCACCGTGAGCATTAGGCTGATCTGCTTGCGTCTGGTGCATCTTTTCCACATCTCCCACACTATTACCGCCCCAGCCACCCCAGGCGTTAGACTGATCTGATTGCGTATGGTGCTTCTTTTTCGCATCTCCGATACTAGGTTATCACTGAAATTGTCTTTCAGGGTAAGCTTGATTTCAAGAAGTTTTTCTTGAACTCTATTTTTGGTGGGTTGAATATTATATATCTCACCACGTTCAGCTAGTGCGTAATGAACGCATTGGTGCTGAAGCCAAGGAAAGTCTATGGATAGACTTGGTTGTGGACTGGAAAGTAAGGAAATAATGTTATTCCCAATAGTAATGGTACTATTAGAAATTACCATTGTATGTCTACTTTGGTCAGTACAGAAATTGTTGCCGATAATAACATCATGCTTCATGACATTATGTTGCCAAAAATCATAAAAGTATTCCTTGTTTCCAAGGTGAAACTTTACATTTTGGGCGAACATAGATGTTTGACTTCAAGCATCGGCAAGTTCCTGTACAAATAGGAGAAACTAATGAAGTCGATTACAAGCTAAACACTCGAGATGGTCTCACCATAAGACTATTAAGGCCAAATAGCTTGAGAGCTGGACCTTCAAGAAGATTCTAGCAAGATCTTTTTGATGAAGATTTAAGTAATCCAAATCGAGAAGAAGAATGAAGCAATCTCATCAATTGAGAATGCAAGAATTACAGTTACCCCTTAAATGAAGATTTAAGGATAACAAAATCCAAACTTGAAAAAGATTGGGAAACATGTGACCATATAACTCAACTGTTAACATAGCAATTGCATATGTCACTAGTGTGCTAGAATATCCATTAGATTATGGATATGAAATACCTAGCATTGAAGATTCAATTGAATCAATTGAAGCTGAACTACCAGTTCCCAGTCAAAAAACTGAAGAACAAATGGTTGAAGCAATAACATATCATGGTCGACACCCTCCAAGAAACAGTTATAACAAAAGGAGACAACCATCCAAAGTGTTTGATAGCTATAGCAATAGTTATTGAAAAGAAAAACTTTGGGAAAGAAGAATGAAATCTCATCAAGATCATGAGCCCAATATAGGCAATATTGATCAAGAGATAAGACTAGATTCAGTTCAGACTAAACCATTCAATGACAAAGGAGTCTATCTTACATGCAACAAGCTAGCCACTGCAGTAGCAGAAATTTCTGCTTGGGAAAATGCAATGGACATAACAATTGGTTCGAATTACAATGAATGGGATAGTGATAGAAAACTATCTTATCTTGAAAGCAGCGTATTAGGGAATGCCAAAGTAGCCTGGCGAGTGTTTAAATTATCAACAAAATATGATCGTTTTGTTGCAGCATTTAAAGCGGCCAATGGTGGAGGATCCCTATTTGGAGCCTTTCTCAAGCAAGAGATTTGTGGTATCACAGATCAAGAAAGAGAAAAGGATAAAAACAAGCAAAAAGCATGGCAAATGCTACAAAAGCTTGAAATCTGTTCAATGTCGCAATTCAAAGAATATGCAGAGACATTTAGCAGATTATTCTGGATCTATGGAGATACTAAAAACCGGGAAATCCTGAGGTTGTTCTTCACTAAGCTCCGTGGAGCATGGGGTTAGTTCTGGTGGGCAATTATCCACATTATTTCCTCTTGAAAAAAATCAGCGAATCTGTCACTGGAATTCCTAAAGCTCCCTAAAGCTCCACTATGGCATGGGAATACGAAAGGGTTGTTAAACATTTCTAGAGAAGATTTTCTTGCCTACGTTAGAAAAGGAAAAAAAGACAAGAAAATCATATCGATGGGAAAAATTAAGGATTAAAGTGTAAAAGGGATAGATGAGTGTGACTGAGGGTTGATTGTGACCATATCCAAGCCTCAGAAAGTCCAAAAGTATTTGTGAAGAAATCGCTAGAGTTATTCAAGTGCTTGGCAACATTTTATCAGATACCACCAGGTTTTTCAAAAGTTGAGTCTTACCAAGTTGAGTTGAATTCTACTTGCAGAGTAGTTGAATGAGTGTAGACTTGTGATCAACATTCATTGGAAATTTCACTGTAGAAGTTCTAACAGTTTGGAGAAGAAACTTCAAAGAGTAAGAGAGCTCAATAATAATTCATAGATACAGATTTGTGAAGAAATCAAGTACAGTCCTAAACATCACCTTGTTCCTTCAAAAGCTGATTTCCTGGCATTTTCGTTTCTTTGACTGAATTGTGTAACTTTAACGATCGAAATCGAATTAAGCGTGAACATTATTTGTTGAATGGTCTCTTGCTAGCCATGTCTCAAAAATAATAAGAAAACCTTTAAATTAATTAGAAACATATTTAAATTGTTTGGGGAATTTTATAAAAAACTAAGAAAATATGATAATGTATTAATTTAAAGTTTCACTATCATTTTAGATGTTTTTCTTGAGTTTCACAGTCGTTTCGCTCATGTTTAACTTACTCTTGACAAACGTTTCACAAGAGGTTTGCTTATGTTGCCGATAAAGGAAAAAAAAAACGAAAAGAAAAAGAAGTCTGAAATGAGTTTCTCTTATGTTTTACAAATGCATCACAAGTGTTTCAAAGAAATTTTGAAGTGCAAAATTATTACTTTTTCAAAATTGCCTTTCACAAACGTTCCCCAAGGGAATGCATTTCAATTCTGACAGAACATTTGAAATGCAAATCTGCCTTTTCTGAAATGCATTTCAGATGGCCCTAGGGTGTTTCCAGCTACCATGGTCAAGATGAACTATTTCACATATGTAGGTTACAACTACCATCAAGAAACATGTTTTCCTGAATGGTGTGGATCTGTTACCGAAGAAATCAATCAAATACCTATCCACATTTCACACAGCCAATTGATATTTAGTGCATTTCAAGGTCACACATTAACTAGACTTTATCATAAAACTACCCCAGGTGCCATTTTTTAAATTCTATATATTTCTTTATTTTTCCTTCTATTTTGAGAAACATGGTGGTGACTCAGCTAAGTCACCCCAACTCCAGTACAACTCATCTCAAGACCAAATGAGTTGGTGCAAGTCTTAAAACCATGCAGACAATGGCTAACCGGCATAAGTCTGAGCCCAACCTCTCACTTATGGACCCATGAACACAGAGCCCCCGCTAAAGCCAATAGGTACAGATCTCTCACTCTCTACAAGCACATCTTCAGATTTCAACAATATAATGTACGGATCTATGGCATGTATACAAGTTCCACTAGAATCAAGCTAGGAAACCTAACTGTACGAATAGATGAACAGATCTAGAAACATACATGCTTCAACAACCTAGTTCCGATTCTACAGGTAGAGAAAGGATCTAATTGAGTCCAAAAGCATGAAAACCATATCAGACATCAATCAATCACCAAAAACATGCAGAATTACATAATCTGGGTTAAAAAAGAGAACAAAAACCATCCAGCATCCAAGATTGAGAGAGACAGGGGTGAGATCTGCTACCAATAGTGGGGATGGTGGTGACGATCTCTCCAAGCTTAAGCTTGTAAAGGATGGTTGTTTTACTGGCGGCATCAAGACCGACCATCAAAATCCTCATCTCCTTCTTTGCGAACAGACAGCTGAACAGCTTCGTAAACGTGAGCCCCATTTTCACCTACAATCCAAAGCTGAAAAAAGCAAAATATAGAGATGATCAGACCAAACAAAAGGAAAGAAAGAGATGGAAGACAATATCAGATCTGATTAGATCACTATAAATGAGAAGCAAACGAGAGAGAGAGAGAGAGAGAGAGAGAGAGAGAGAGAGAGAGAGAGAGGCGCGGGAGATCAAGAGAGAGGGATGTGGGAGGGAAGCGGGAGATCGAGAGAGAGAAAAAAGGGGCATGGGAGATCGAGAGAGAGAGGGAATGGGGTTTTTTTATGAGGAGTGGAGGGAAATGAAACATTTCGTGGGAGGGGGAAAAGAAAAAGGCAGCGCGGATTTCGCATTTTTACATGCTACGGTCATGCTACGATTTTAGACCGTAGCTAAAAACCCTATGGACCGTAGCTATTATACCATCCTTTGTAGCCCCCTCTGCGTTCGCACATTTGACGGTCCTAGACGGGCGGTCTTGTCAAGGGCTTTGTGGGGTCCATTGTGATGCATTTGATATATCCACTCCGGCCATTAATTTTGTAATTTTTTTATAAGGAATGACCCCAACATCTAGGCACATTGAAGGTTCAATTGAACCACACCATCAATCAATGGTAGGTATTAATCTCCACTGTTTCCTACCGTGTGGTCCACTTGAGCATTCGATCTACTTCATTTTTTAGACTCTTGCCCTGAAATTCTCTTTCAAAATAGATAGACATATTAGATGGAGCACACACATTTTAATGGGCCCCGTAGAGTCCCTTATGGGCCTATCACAGGCTAATTGAATGTTTAGAAGTGATCCCTTTTAGCTACGGTTTACGGATCTTTTAGCTACGGTTTTAACCCGTAGCAAATTAGCTACAATCTATGTCCATAGCTAAAAACTAGTATAGTCCGTAGCCTTTGATCATTTTTTTGGTAGTGACATGTGATGAGTGGTTCCACTATCAAGTATCTAATTTTGATAAAAAGCTAAGTTAGAGCCTATCATCAGCGCATCATCTTTAATCGACATCGATGTTAACACCTCTACTTGATTGGTTTCATTCTTGGATTTGGAAAGTTACCTGTCATTGCTCGAATCGAAATTGTTCAAATTTTTATTTTTCATTTTTCCAATAATCTTTCTTTAAGTGACCAGTCTTACTGCATACCTAGCAAGCAAATTTGTCACTCCTTGATGTTGATCAGCCCCAAGACTTGCTTCTTAAATAATTCTTTAGTTTACTACCATGGTTGTTCGACCTTCCTCTTGTCATGAGAGCTTCCACTTTCAAACCACTTAAACTTTCCGAAGATACCTTTTTTCAAAGTTCATCTACAAGTAATGCACTACAAGTCGTATCCCAACCAAGTAAATCTTCCTTGGTATAACTTAATGATGTAACCAAATTGTCAGAAGACTCCGATAACATACATAACAATGTCACCGCTTGTCTTCATCTTCCATTCTCACATCTATGCTTTCAAGCTGATAAATAATATTGTTAAATGTATTTAGATGGTTCGAAATTTTTGTACCATCCTTTATCCTTATGGCATATAATTTCTCTTCAAGAAAATCTAGTTCGTGGGGGACTTTGTTTGATACAAGGTTTCTAGCTTCTCCCATAGACTTGTTGTGATCTTCTCACCAATTATGTTAAATAAAATATGATTTGCTAAACATAAACAGAAAGTAGATAATGCCTTGACATCCATCTCATCCCAATCATCATCGGTCATATATTCTGATTTCTTTGCCTTATTGAAGCAATGCCTTGTGTTGCCCTTGTTAAATCAACAAATCTTAAACTTTTAATTTCTCAAGTTCAAAATTCTTTTGCCCATCAAAATTTTCAACCTCATATCTACTATTGCTATCTCTTCCAATGTACTATACAAACCCAAAAGCTTTGATACCACTTGAAGCATTTAAAACCACCGTCAACCATTTGATGCAACTAGAATCATCGCCCTAACACGCTATCAAAACCAAGCACCCATTTTATTCTAATGGCACACAAAATGTATGACAATTATCGGCAATAAATAGAAAAAATAATAGAGAAAAATTCAAAATCACAACCACACAAGAACATAAGATATATGTAGTCCACCACTTGAGTTATATCCACAAGCAATCCGGCAATGAAAAATTCACTATATCAATGAGAGATTAAAATGAAACATTAAACGGAGTACCTTCTTTTAAAATATAACAAAAATCCTTTGATTTCAAGCTTAAAAAGACAAATCATTCACCTAAACACAAGCTATATCTTTCAATATCATTAACTTGGCAACCTATTATTTATTGTATTGCATAAAATATAATTGGAAAGATATCAACGAGCTCTACACTATAACTAATTATTCATGGCCCTTGAATGGCTTTGTAGAATTCAATTATTTCATGAATCAAACTTAAGTTTGAAGTCAAAACTTACTATGTTTATTACGTTATTCCTCTCTCTCTCTCTCTCTCTCTCTCTCTCTCTCTCTCTCTTTAAGATTCCGATTGTAGTTCAAGTTTTTGTTTTGGTCATCAAAAAATCGTTTAAGAGCATGGATACTTTTAAATAATTTAATAAATTTTATTATTTTAAAAAAGTTTTCTAGTTCTTGTCAAATTCAAAGTCTAAAGTCTCTTTTGCTCGTAAAAGGCTATTAATAACAGCATAAACAATACTTTTCATCAATAATATCAATTTTATTTTTTATTTTTAAAACTTTTTATCTCTTTGTGAATTCAATAATCATCCTAGGAAGGAAGCAATGATTTGATCTCTTCTTTTTCATCCACGCACCGGCCGCTACATCAGATTTAAGAGCCCATTTTTGTCCTGGAGTACTTGTTTAGGTTAGCTATGTGTAGGTTACAAATTCGAGTTGTTTTCAGCATCTTTTGTAAGTTTTACGGAAAGTTGTATAATTTGAATACTCTAATCTTTATATAAGCGTCTCTATTTGATGAATGATGAATGGGTGGATAAGGAAATAGGGATATTATAAATTTGCTGTGGACCGGTCTGGTACAGGTTGGGCTGGACCTTGGCCTACTGTGATACGCCCATGATGGGCCTGTGCTGGTCTTAGACCTTGGGTCTTAAGTCTCAGCCAGGCCCCAGGTCTACCCTGGCCTGGTCCAAATTTGGTCCATTGGCACCCCTAAACAAGTATCAGCCTGGGCCAGGCCATTTACATAGGTCTAGTAAAATATTCAGATCGGATAAACAAATAGGCTGGGGCAGTTAACATGTTTAACGGCTTTGCTACTGCGAATTGTGGCCCAACAGAAGCAAAGAACAATGCCCGACGGGCCTAGCTTGTCTTGATTTTGAAACTAATGGGCCGGGCTTAGGATTTCATCTTGGCCAGCCCATCAACTACCTATGCTTACATTCTTGACTTGGGATGCTTGTGACGACGCTTTATTGGGCTGAAAATTAGGCTTGTAAGGTATCAAGGGGTGTCACATCACGTGGACCATTCAGATTATATGCCCATGACACACGTGCAAAGGTGCGTAACATTCCTATAGGGAGGAAGGCAGATCAAAGGAGGAAAATGTTTCCTTTTGCCATGGCCCACCAAAGTTTTGTATCATGCTGAAAGTTGGGTGTGTGAGGTTTTAAGGAGTGACTCATCATGTGGACGGTTCGGATTCCGTGCCCATGACATATGTGCAAAGGTGCTCATGGGTGCTCAGGTAAAAAGGTGGGTAGGTAAGCATTCCTATATATATATATATATAGAGAGAGAGAGAGAGAGAGAGAGAGAGAGAGAGAGAGAGAGAGAGAGAGAGAGGGGGGGCCACCAATGCAATTAGCAAAGGCCCAATGAGAGAGGGAAAGGCACACCATTATAAAGAAACAGCGCCCACCGATGCAATGAGAGAGAGAAGGCACACCAATGCAGCTAAAAAAGGCCAAAAGAGGGAGGGAGAGAAGACCCTTCAATGCAATTAACATAGTCCCAATGAGTGATATAGAAGGCCCTCCAATGCAATGAGAGAGAGAGAGAGGCCCACCAATTCAATTAAAGACAGTGCCTACGAATAGGGAGAGAAGTGGGAATGTTGGGAAGGAACGACACATAGCCATTGGATGATCCTACTTTCTTTTGTTTTTACCCTCTTCTATCATATCAGCACCCAATCACCCATAAACATATCCATCTCCCTAAATGATAGGGAACAATAATGCACCATCAAGAGAGAGGAATTATCGGGCCCTGATTTTAAGTGTCCTGATCAGGTGGGGGCCATAGCTCAATGGTCCAGATCATTGACTTGATGGGCCCAAGATGGATAGACTGGCCTGCATATCTTTAGTACTGGAAGATCCTACCCATTAATTATTTCACCTCTTTCCTAACATTGTAGATTGCTCATGACCTTCCAATCTATGGATGGATACTGCCCCAAAAAATCTCAGATCCAAAAATTCCAACCCTTGGATTTATAGAAAACACCACAATGGTCTCATGGGATGGATGGCATCATACAATCCAGACAACTTTCAAGGCATTATGCATTCCCTGTGGGTCCCAACATATCAATGGTCTGAATCATCAACACATGGTCCCTGTTATTAGAAAAGTCTTCATCGCCTTCGACTGGTCGTAGGGATTGCTCGACCGGTCGTGGGAGTTGCATGACCGGTCGTGGCCCGCTCGACTCAAAGTCTAGCGAGCTTAGTTTTTTGGTGTCCGGGATGCTCGACTGGTCGAGGGGATGTCACGACTGGTCAAGGGGGTCCCTCGACCAGTCGTGGCCATCCCTCGACTAGTCGTGGTTACACAAATTCGTTTCCGAATTTGATGCGGACTGCGGATTCTATGTCGCCTTTCGCAAGGGTGCGAAAGGGAAGTTTCCTAAACTATAAATAAGGGTCCCTAGGGCTATTCTAAATGATTCAAAAAAGCTTCCTAAAGGGTTTTAGGGTTATCAAAGGGTGTAGTAAGAGTGAGATTCGAGGTTGTTCGAATCGGGTAAGTCCTTTCTCTTGTAATTTCTATTTCATAGTGGATTTCTATCGCTTTATGCCACGGTTTTTTCCCGCAAGGGTTTTCCACTTTAAAAACAATGTGTTCTTCTGTGATTGTTTGTTACTATTGAATTGCTATCCTAGATCTAGATCTGTGTAATTCCACAACACAAATCCCCAACAAGTGGTATCAGAGCAATCTTGGGGCACAGATCTGAATCTGCAGGATTAGTAATAATGAGAAACGGGAAGTTTGATATTGAGAAGTATTAGGGCAAAAATAATTTTGAGTTATGGACGGTTAAGATGCTTAGCCTGTTAACCAAGCAAGGCGAGATTAAGGCTCTTGAGGAGCAGAAATCTACCATCAAAGATGATGAATGGGAAAACCTTGATAGTAATGCTTTAGCCTCTATCTGTTTATGTCTCATGGATGAGGTTCTCTATAATGTTTTGAGGGAGAAAACTACAGCTAGTTTGTGGGCGAAGTTAGAGAATATATATGTAAAGAAGTCCTCTGAAAATCGCCTACACTTGAAGCTACAGTGTTATACCTTCAAGATGGCAGAGGGTGGAGATCTAGAAGCCCATATCAGCAACTTTAATAAATTGATGTGCAAATTGCTGGATATGGAGGAAGTGGTCAAAGATGAGGAACAGGCATGTATATTGTTGAATTCTCTTCTTGCATTATATGAGTCTTTCAGGGACACGATGTGCACTGCAAATAAAACCCTAAGTATTGACACCGTTATCTCAGCCCTTCAATGGAAGGCTATGAGAAAGTTAAACGATGACATGGGGGCATCTTCTGATGCACTGATTACGAGGGGCACAGATTCTGAGAGGTACAGGATCCTCAAGGCCTAGATCAAAATCCAAGGGCAAGGGAAAAGGAAAATTAAAGTGTTGGAATTGTGGGTTGTCTAGACACATGAAGAAGTATTGTAGAAATCTTAAAACGAAGAAAGAAAATTCAGCGGCTTCTTCCAAGGAGGCCAATGTGGTCACATCTAATGAAAAATTAAGTGGTGGTGATGTTCTGTCTATTTCCATGATTGGTCACTTACACGACAATCATAAAGAAGAGTGGATACTTGACACAGGAGCGTCTTATCACATGACTCCTCATAGGAGTTGGTTTACCAGTTACAAGGAATGTGATGGTGGACAGGTTTTTATGGGCAATGGCAAAGCCTGTAATGTTGTGGCTATTGGCACGGTGAGCATCAAAATATTTGATGGGATGGAGCGTACCTTGACTGACATCAGGCACGTTCCTGATATGAAGAAAAGTCTAATTTCTCTCGGTGCACTCGAGGCTATATGGTGCAAGTTCACCGGTATTGATGGTGCCCTTAAAGTTTCAAAAGGGGCTCTCATGGTTATGAGAGAATAAAGGCACGGAAACCTTTACAAGCTGATTGGGAGCACTTCAGCAGGTGGAGTAGCAACGGCTATTACAAACTCCACGTCTCTACGTATGTGGCATGCTCGTCTGGGCCACATGAGTGAGCGAGGCACGAAGGTACTTTCTGATCGATGTTTGATTCCAGTTTTTAAAAATTCTGACTTAGATATATGTAAGCATTGTATATATGGTAAACAATCTAGACTGTCTTTTAAATCTAGAAAACATGTTTGTAAGGGAGTGCTTGATTATGTGTACTCTGACGTATGGGGACCATCGCCAGAAGTTTCCAATAGGGGGTCGTCATGGTTTGTTTCATTCATTGACGACTACTCCAGAAAAGTTTGGGTTTACTTCATGAAATGGAAATCCGAAGTTTTCACCATATTCAAGCAATGGAAGGCAATGGTGGAAAAATAGTTAAGGCGAAAAATAAAGATTTTAAGGACTAATAATAGGACTAATAATAGTGAAAAATTTCCTTTCACTGAATTTAATGATTATTGTAAGGACGAAAGGATCATCAAGCACAACGCAGTGCGTCACACGCCCGAGCAAAACGGTGTGGCTAAGCGAATGAATCGGACTCTCCTGGAGAGGGCCAGATGCATGTTAAGTAATGCTGCATTGGGCAAGGACCTATGGACTGAGGCTATTAACACAACTTTATATTTGGTGAACCGTTCTCCTTCAACGACAATTAAATGTAAAATCCCACAGGAAGTATGGAGTGGTCAGAAACTCAACTACGTAGATTTACGCATATTTGATTGTGAGGTTTACTCTCATGTACCATCAGATGAGAGAGATAAGCTAGACCATAGGGCCAAAAAGTATATCTTTGTTGGCTATGACATTAGTGTAAAAGGTTACAGGTTATTTAACAAAGTCACACGCAAGGTCATCACTAACCATTACGTCAGATTCGATAAAAGCTCTCTATTTCGCAAAAATAATTATAAGGAGCAAGAGGAACTAGAAAAGGTGATCGTAGATATCCAGATTAACACAGATGATACTCAGGCAGAGACAGATGCGAAGATAGAGGTACAGGATCAGGTGGAGCAGCCACCTGTGAGAAGGAATCCACCGCGTGATCACAGGTTACCGGCAATATATAGGGACGATTCCAATATTGCATATGCCCTCATTATAGATGAGGGTGACCCGTCTACTATTTAGGAGGCTCTTGACGAGCCTGATGTAGAAAAGTGGAAGGCGGCTATAGACGATGAGATGGACTCGTTACACAAAAATCACACATGGGAGCTGATGGAGCTTCCTGTGGGCCGAAAAGCGATCGGATGCAAGTGGTTATTTAAAAGAAAACAGGATAGATACAAAGCAAGGTTAGTAACGAAGGGTTATGCTCAGAGAGAAGGAATTGACTTCACAGGGATATTCACGCCGGTGGTTAAGCAGGTATCTATCAGATTCGTATTGGCACTGGTTGCCTAATACGATCTCTAGCTAGAACAGATGGATGTGAAGACTGCATTCTTGCACGGGAAATTGGAAGAGCAGATCTATATGAAGCAACCAGAGAGCTACGAAGTTAAAGGGGAAGAGAAAAATGTTTGTAGGTTAATGAGGTCATTATACGGCCTGAAACTGTCACCTAGGCAGTGGTATAAAAAATTTGATTCTTTCATAGTGAGTCAGAAATTTACTCGGAGTGAATACGATTACTGTGTCTATTATAAGACACTCAGTGATGAAAAATTCATCATTCTATTACTATATATTGATGATATGTTGATCGCCTTTCATGATATGTCTGAAATCAACGTTCTGAAGACTCAGTTATCAGGGACATTCGAGATGAAAGATCTGGGAGCTGCAAAGAGGGTTCTCGGCATAGATATTCATAAAGACAGGAAGAGGAGCAGGCTTTGGTTATCACAGGTAGAATACCTTGAAAAAGTATTGATCAAGTATGGGATAGATCAGGCAAAGCCGGTGAGCGTTCCCCACGTGGCTCACTTCAAGCTTTCCTCAGAGCAATGTCCTAAATCAAATGAGGAAAAGCAGGTTATGTCTCATGTGTCATATTCGAATGTGGTTGGTAGTTTAATATATGTCATGGTCCGTACGAGACTAGATATTTCACAAGCAGTCGGTGTTGTGAGCAGATACATGTCAAACCCCGGCAAGCAACATTAGGAGGCAGTGAAATGGCTACTTTGATATATTCGAGGTACGAAAGACTACGTCTTAACTTTTAAGAAAACATGGACAAAGTTGGTTGGGTATGTGGATTTCGACTACGCAAGCAGTATAGATTCCAGGAAGTCTACTTCAGGATACTCGTTTGTACTAGCGGGTGAAGCAATCAGTTAGATGTCGAAGCTTCAGTCCTTGGTGTTTCTTTCCACGACCGAAGCAGAATATATGGCAATGATAGAAGCATTTAAAGAAGGTGTTTGGCTCAGAGGCATGATAAATCAGTTGGGACTTCAGCAAGAAGCCGTTCCGGTTAACTGTGATAGCGAGAACGCTATAAATCTGGCTGAAAATTCTGTTTATCACTCAAGTACTAAACACATTGACATTTGTCACCACTTTATTCGACAGGTGCTTGAGGAAGGAGGCGTCACATTAGAAAAGATTCACACCAGCGTGAATCCAGCAGACATGATCACCAAGGTCGTTCCTACAGAGAAGTTCAAGTTCTATATAACATCTCTAGGCTTGGTGATGGTGTAAAAGAAGGACGGAGTGTGCACGAGAAGCATTGATTGAAGCTATGATGTGATGAAGAGATAAGATAAGAGATCAAAGAGCTACACGATTAAAGGTTGAAGACTTGGTGGAGATTGTTATTAGAAAAGTCTTCACTGCCTTCAACCGGTTGTAGGGATTACTCGACCAGTCGTGGGAGTTGCAAGACCGGTCGTGGCCCGCTCGATATAAAGTCTAGTGAACTTAGTTTTTTGGTGTCCAGGATGCTCGACCAGTCGAGGGGATGTCACGACCGATCGAGGGAGTCCCTCGACCAATCGTGGTTATGTAAATTCGTTTCTGAATTTGATACAGACTGCGGATTCTGTGTCGCCTTTCACAAGGGTGCGAAAGAGAAGTTTCCTAAACTATAAATAAGGGTCCCTAGGGCTATTCTAAATGATTTAAAAAAGTTTTCTAAAGGGTTCTAGGGTTATCAAAGGGTGTAGCATGGGTGAGATTCGAGGTTGTTCAAATCGGGTAAGTCCTTTCTCTTGTAATTTCTATTTCATAGTGGATTTCTGTCGCTTTGTGCCGTGGTTTTTTCCCACAAGGTTTTTCCACGTTAAAAACATTGTGTTCTTCTGTGATTGCTTGTTACTATTGAATTGCTATCCTAGATCTAGATCCGTGTGATTCTGCAGCACAAATCCCCAACAGTCCCCGCATGTAAAAAATGATCATGACCTGGTCTACTTTGACGGACAAGGACAAGGGATACAACATATGGTCCTAATCATGCATACATATAAAATTTCAATTAATGTATATATGTACAATGCATGGTTGGTTATGTATTTTTAGGAATAAACTCCCATGTTAGTTCTGCACAATTTAAAAAGTGATGGTGACTGGACTCCTCGCTCGTGGCACTAATTGTACAGCTATCCAGACCATCCAAACTGAGGGTCCCATCGTGGATGGATCATATCTCTAAAATATCATGGATCGAGCAATCCTAATCATCGAGTTGTGATGACTATCAAAGAACGGTTAAAATTAAAATAGTGAGTGGTCCAGATTAGAAGGGATAAATCAGATGGCTAATATTATCATCTCAGTTTTAGTTATGGCCCATCCTCTGGATTTCCTTACAACCATGCCATTTGTACGCTTGAAGTTTGGTTTAAAGAGTGGTGACCATTTTTTAGACGGTGGAGAACTAATACAGAAGTCTTAACTCATTTATTTTTATTTCCACCGTGCTGTTTGTTGCTACAACTGATTGGGTATGGAGACTTTTTGTTATTCATTAAAGGGAATGCATGTGATGGCATAGTAGTGTGATCTGGACCGTCCAAATTGTTGATCCGGTTGTGGATGGATTATAAATGACACCAAGCAGACTTACGGCCGTTTGATTTTTCTAGTTGAGTTTAACTAGTTTAATAATTCATTTGGTTGTCACAATTCGATGGCTAGGATTGCCAAAGCCATGATGTGAGATTCTTCATATGTGCTTCATCGGTAATGTGGGCCAGATTTGCATGGTCTGGATAGCCTTAAATGTGGACCCCATACGACGATGAGTTAAATCGGGTGGTGGATTACCGCTAGTATTTTCCGATGTTTTATCCAAAATTTCTGACTCTTTGATTTGGTATTGAGACATGGAGCCACGGTTTTCACGGCATACTCGGGTTTTAAGTCTCTGAAAGTGGGACTCATGGTTAAGTGATCTAAACCGTAGATATGATGGGGTCCAGCAGTTGTTGACAATTCACCGAAAGAGGAAAATGTTGCTGATTTGGCACATGTGGCATACAAGTTACATTTATTAAAACAAAACCTTTGGTATGGGTCATTCATCATGTGAGCCCACCTTTGATGTCAACCTTCCATCATGTGATCTTACCTTCAATAATGTTTATCATCCATCAAGTGGCTTCCACCTTTGATGTGGGTCATCCATCATATGAGGCCACAATTCGATGTCGGGCATCCATTATGTCAGACCCACCTTTAATGTACGTGATCATGCATTATTTGGGCTCACCTTGACGTAGACCATTTATCATGTTGAGCCTCACTTTCAATATGAATTATTCATCATGCAGGTCTTCCTTAAAGAGACAGTAAAGAGAAAAAGATGGTAAGATAAGAATTACTTGAACAATTTAATGATAAACTTTTCAAAAAATCAATTAAAAATTATTTACCCGCTTAAGTTAAATAAACTTTCAAAGAAAAAAATTAAAAATATAAGACTTATCTCTCTTCCACTTTTCTGTTGTACATTAGCTTAAAAACACTCGAAAAGAATAACCTCATCAAATGCCATAGAAACATTAGGAACAAGTCAAATGTCACAGAAATATCATGGTGGCACTCATTAAGAAGGTATTAATGTTGGGCTATTGTATCCCCATTATTTCCGTTGGTGTGTCTCATTTAAGTTTTAGATTTGCTGAAATAAAGTAGGATTACATGGGATTCCGCGTAATACAGGAAAGTCTTAAATAACTGATGGTGCCACGGGTGTAACTTGAATCAAATTTAGTTGAAGGCTATCATCTTAACCCGGACTTCAGTTCAAGCCCAGTTGAGATCTGGTTAGAAATCCTCAACTCTAACCTAAGTTGACTTCGGCTAGGGTTAAGTCCTTGTGCAGCTTGTTGGTAGAGTCATCATTCTACCATTCACCTACAAGTGTTGTTGGAAATTATACAGATTAATGTATTTCTATATAATGTGGAAACCGAAAAGTGCAAAATAATCAGAAATCAGGATAGGCTGAAGTACGTCTGAAACGTTGTCCTTAAAGCGTTATTTGCCCCTACTCAAGTGAATTGAGTATGCTGATAGGTTACAGGCAAATAGCTTCTAGGATACGACGAGCCTGGTGTGAGTCTGCGTTCAGCAAACACGAAGGCCCACCAAATGGAACTCAATTACACGCTTTCTAGCAGTATTACAGTATAAAGGAAAAAATCTCGAAAGAAGAAGAAAAGAAGAGAAAAAGAGTTTTGACTTCTGCACAGGTCAGTTCAAATCTTTAGCCACTGGTTCAGTTGAACCGTTCTACACCACACCGCTGGTCTGTTCTTCAAGCTAAGGTTTAAGCCTTGCTATGTTGCTGGAAACACTAGAATATATGAGTGGAGAGGGGCTGGCTGTCTCAGTTCGTATGAGTTTGCTGGAGTGAGTTGAGATGGTTTGGAAACCCATCCAGGTCTTCCTTTTATAGGCTATGGTGGCTATAGAGTTATGGTCCAGAGACTTAAATTCCATTAAGCCATTTCTGGCTGTTGGAAAACTAGCCGTTTTATGGCCGTTTTCTGACTGTTGTGCATGGGCCATTAAGCTGCTGCATGCTGACTGTTGTGAGACAACAGCTAGCCGTTTTCTAGCTGTTGGGCTAGCCATGCAGCAGTTACAGCTGGACCCTGCACTAATGGCTCAGCTGTTACAGTTTCTGCTGCAACAGCTCTTTTCAGTCCCTCTATTTATACTGAGAGATTTCTCTCTCAGTCCTTTAGTCTCTCTACTAACCAGCCACCCGCCATAGCCAATTAGTTGCACCGCGACTCGCACACGTATCGCTCCGGTTCGCTCAAGGTCGCGAAAGAGTGACCCTCTGCGATACGATGTGGACGTGCAAAGTGCAAAGTGCGCCACTAGCGCCTCTACAGCCACATTGCCTCAGATGCCCACGCCCTCGCACCGAGCCCGAGCCCGAGACCGAGCCCGTGCCCGAGCCTGAGCGCGAGCACGGGCACGCAAGGTCCATAGTCCACGGACTAGGTAGGTAAATATTATAATACTCCACATCCTTCATATAAACCACAGGTTTTTCTCTTCTCTTTTCCATGTGGGACTATTCCCAAAAACCCACAGAAAAGTATTTTTTCAAAACAACTTTTTATATTATATATTATTTTATTATTAAAATCAATATTTTTTGCAACAATCACCCACTTGATTTTATAAAATTATTTTCTCGGTTAAACAATACTGCCAGAATAATCAGCTTATATGCATAAAGAAAGATATCTTTCGATTTTAATATTTTCTTAGTGTAAGTATTTCAAAACTCTGTCGAAATGACTGGTAGCCATAACTTTGAACCAGTTATTCCTAGATAACAGAATTGAAAATACCACACACATATTCGCTATGTGTTTGTTAGAGCTCCCACAATCTTGCCCAGCACAATTAATGGCCATGTGCTTATCCTAATTCGTGAACGATCCCGAGAGAAAATTCCTAACTCTCATAAGAGACGGCACCATCTCTACGTTCATATAGGTGAAATTCTTCCAGTGTCTCTGTTACTATAAGATACTTGTCCTTATAGACTGGCTTTCATTAAGAGTTCTAAGACTCAACCCTTTATCGTAACGCTCAACACTTATCCATTATGGATGAGGTTTTATAATTTAGTGCTGAAAACTTTTCACATATCAGTGCTTGTTCTTACCCATTAAACCCAAAATTAGAGATTTTCTGACTTTAGGATGGGTTACCATCACTAGTGGAACTTTGGTTGAAAAGTTTCAATCCCATCCCTCTAGATGTAGCCTTTACTACCTCTCTTGTTAGAGGTTTAGTGAAAGGATCTACCAGGTTATTGCTTGATTTTACATAAGAAATAGCAATGATTCCATTTCAAATCAATTGTCTGACATAATCATGTCGAAGACTAATATATATAGACTTACCATTATAAGTGCCGCTATAGGCTCTAGCTAATGTGGCTTCACTATCACAATGTAGTGATACAGCCGATATAGGCTTTACACAGAAAGGAATTTCTAATATAAGATCCCTTAGCCACTCAGTCTCTTTACCTGTTGCAGCCAGGGCTATAAATTCAGACTCCATAGTCGAATGCGTTATGCAAGTTTGTTTCTTGGATCCCTAAGATACAGCTGTACCTCGTAGGGTGAATACCTACCCTGTAGTAGACTTGTTGTCCTCTACACTCGATATCCAGCTCGCATCGGTATATCCTTCCAATACAGCAGGAAACTCTGAATAAAATAGTTATAAGTCTTTGGTTGTTTTTAAGTAACCAATGAATATACTTATTGCATTTCAATGTTCAGTACTGGGGTTACTAGTAAACCTACTAAGTTTACTCACAGTATATGCGATATCAGGTCTAGTACATTGCATAACATACATAAGACTCCCTATGGCACTCGCATATTCTAATTGTACAACTATTCTTCTAGTATTTTCTTTTTGCTTGATACTTGGATCAAATGGGGTCTTTGCTTCTTTTATATTTAAATGGTTAAACTTGTTTAGTATCTTCTTAATATAATGAGATTGAAACAAAGCATAACCCCCACAATATTTTTTAACTTTGATACTAAGAATGGTATCAACTTGTCCAAGATCCTTCATTTTAAATACGGAAGATAGAAACTTTTTTGTTTCAGTTACACCTTCCATTTTATTACTTATTATTAACATATCATCAACATACAGACAAATAATAATGATGTAACTACCATCTACTTTAGAACATATGCACTTGTCAGCTACATTATGCATGAAACCATGAGAAAGTATTTTAGAACCAAACTTCTCATGCCACTGTTTTGGTGCTTGTTTTAATTCATACAATGATTTGACTAATCTACATACTTTGTTTTCATTTCCTGGTAGAACGAATCCTTAAAGTTGTTTTATATATACCTCCTCGTTGAGGTCACCATTCAGGAATGTAGTCTTTACATCCATTTGGTGGATGTGAAGATGATGAATTGAAGCTAGCGCAAATAATATCCTAATGGATGTTATCCTAGGTACAGGAGAGTATGTGTCAAAGTAGTCTATCCCTTCTTTTTGTCTAAAACCATTAGCTACTAGTCGAGCTTTAAAGATTTGGATAGTCCCATCAGTGGATATTCTTTCTAAATACCCACTTACAACATATGGGTCTAGAACCTGGAGGTAAGTTAACTAGTTCTCATGTTTGATTTGATAGTATGGATTCCATTTCATCATTTATAGCTTCTTTCCAGAAAGCTGAGTCTCTATAGGATATGACCTCTTTATATGTTTTAGGATCATCTTCTATAGTCATTACTATAGGTATTTTTCTTATAATATTTTCTCTATTTCCTTTTACAAGATGGAAAATGACACATTGTGAGTCTATATAGTCATCTCCTAGACTCTTCTCTGTTCTTATTCTTTGACTCTTACGAGGCTCAATAGGAGCTTCCACTATCTGTGGAGCTGTGCTATCTGGTTCTCTATTAGGAGTTTGGATTTCATTATCCTTTGACTTCAAGGATAGTGAGTTCTCAAAGAACTCAACATCTCTTGATTTTATTATTGTATTAGACTCTATGTCTAGAAGTCTATAGGCTTTACTTGTGCATACCCTACGAAGGCGCACTTAATAGCTCATGGTCCTAACTTAGTTCTTTTTGGATCAGGGGTTCTGCAGTATGCAAGACACCCCCACACTTTTAGATATCCTAGGTTAGGTTTTCTACCTCTCCATGTTTCATATGGAGATATTTTATATTTTTTTAGACGGAATTCTGTTTATTATATGGCATGCTGCAAGCAGTGCCTCTCCCCATAGACTTAGTGGCAACTTTACTCTTATCAACATTGAGTTGACCATTTCTACTAATGTTCTATTCTTCCTTTCAGCTATTCCGTTTTGTTGAGGTGTGTATGACGCTGTACATTGATGTATCAGTTCATGTTCTTCACAGAAGTTATCGAATTCATTAGAGAAGTATTCTCCTCCTCTATCGCTACGGAGAATTTTTATTTTCTTATTCAGTTGATTCTCTACTTCTGTTTTATATATTTTAAACATGTTTAATACTTTATCTTTGCTCTTTAATAGATACATATACACATACCTAGAGCAATCATCTGTAAAGGTTATGAAGTATCATTTACCTCCACGAGTAAGAATGTCGTTTAACTCACAGATATCACTGTGCATAAGATCCAATACTTGAAACGATCTTTCAACACTTGAAAAAGGATTCTTCGTCATTTTGGATCTTTTGCACACTTTAGATTTTCCGGTTTCATTATTTGTGTATAAGATTAAACCATTCTTAGCCATGAACTTCAAGATACTATACCCTATATGGGCTAGCCTATCATGCCATAGTCCAGCAGATTCAACCATATACGCAAAAGTGCTACTTTCATTTAGAGAAAACTTAACCATTCCGTTACAAGCATATCCCTTTCCGTCTAATTTTTCATTTTTGGACAAAATCAATTTACCTAACTCATACACCACCCATATGCCTGGTCTTGCCTGGTCTTCCCAGAAGATCCCCATAAACTAAGTTTCGCCTCATGTCTGGGATGTGCAGTACATTAGTTAAAATCACTTTCTTTCCAGAAGTGAATATCAGTTCGACAGTTCCTTTGCCAACGACCTTCGATCGGACTTCATTACCCATTTGGACTTCTTGACCATCGGTTAATTCCTCATAGGTTTTGAAAGCTGATTTTTCGTAGCACACATGTACAGTAGCGGCAGTTTCATACCACCAACCTGGAACTTTGCCTTGGATGGTATTCACCTCAGTGATCATAGTCACGATGTCGCCTTCTTCTACTGCACCTGCCTCTTTTTTAGATTTGCGATAGCGGCATACTCGAGCATAGTGCCCGGTTTTTACACAGACATGACAAGGGCCCTTGAACTTTCCGTTCTTCTTTTGAGTGTTCTTCTTGAATTTTCCTTTATTAGGTTTCAGGGAATCGTCCTTCTCGGGATGTTTGTTATTAGTATTTTCTACAGCATGTACCTTGGACGAGGTATTCCCGTTATCATTTTTTCTATCGCAGTTATGGGATTCTTCCTCAATCCTGAGGTGTTTTTGAATTTGTTCCAGTGTGTAGTCCTCGGTTTTATGTAGCAACTTCTTTCTATAGTCTTTCCACATTGGTGGTTATTTGGCGATTATAGCCCCGACTTGGAATGATTCAGGAAGATCAATTTTTATCGCTTTGATTTTGTTTACTATTAGCTGCAGTTCTTGGATTTGGGGCAGCAGTGGTTTATTACCTACCATGTTAAAGTTAAAATACCTGGCGATGAGAAACTTGTTGGTACCTTTTTCTTCAGCCTTGTATTTGAATTCCAGAGTGGCCCAGATCTCCTTTACTGATGACGTCTGTTGGTACAGATCGTACAAGTGGTCGGAGAGAGCGTTCAGAATGTGTCCTTGACACAAGAGTTCGTCTTCAGCTCTTTTGGTGCAAGCAGCTATTTGTTCAGGTGTGTCTTTGTTAGATGCTTCCGGTAGTGCTTGCAAGTTTAGATCTAATATGTAATAAATCTTCAGCGTCGTCAGGAGAAATTTCACATTAATCTGTATAATTTCCAACAATCTTAAAGTGTTATTTGCCCCTACTCAAGTGAATTGAGTATGCTGATAGGTTACAGGCAAATAACTTATAGGATACGACGAGCCTGGTGTGGGTCTGCGTTCAGCAAACACGAAGGCCCACAAAATGGAACTCAATTACACGCTTTCTAGCAGTATTACAGTATAAAGGAAAAAATCTCGAAAGAAGAAAAGAAAAGAAAAAGAGTTTTGACTTCTGCACAGGTCAGTTCAAATCTTTAGCCACTGGTTCAGTTGAACCGTTCTACACCACACCGCTGGTCTGTTCTTCAAGCTAAGGTTTAAGCCTTGCTATGTTGCTGGAAACACTAGAATATATGAGTGGAGAGGGGCTGGCTGTCTCAGTTCGTATGGGTTTGCTGGAGTGAGTTGAGATGGTTTGGAACCCCATCCAGGTCTTCCTTTTATATGCTATGGTGGCTAGGGAGTTATGGTCCAGAGACTTAAATTCCATTAAGTCATTTCTGGCTGTTGGAAAACTAGCCGTTTTATGGCGGTTTTCTGACTGTTGCGCATGGACCATTAAGCTGCTGCATGCTGACTGTTGTGAGACAATAGCTAGCTGTTTTCTAGCTGTTGGGCTAGCCATGCAGCAGTTACAGCTGGACCCTACACTAATGGCTCAGCTGTTACCGTTTCTGCTGCAACAACTCTTTTCAATCCCTCTATTTATACTGAGAGATTTCTCTCTCAGTCCTTTGGTCTCTCTGCTAATTAGCCACCCGCCATACCCACCTTTCTCAGTCCTTTAGTCTCTCTGCTAACCAGCCACCCGCCATAGCCACTTAGTCGCACCGCGACTTGCACACGTCTCGCTCCGGTTTGCTCAAGGTCGCGAAGGAGCGACCCTCTGTGACACAATGCGGACACTAGCGCCTCTACAGCCACACTGCCTCACATGCCCACGCCCTCACACCAAGCCCGAGCTCGTGCCCGTGCCCGAGACTGAGTTCGAGTCCGAGTCCGAGACCGAGACCGAGCCCGTGCCCGAGCCCAAGCGCGAGCGCGCGCGCGGGTGTTCCACGGACTAGGTAGGTAAATATTATAATACTCCACATCCTTCATATAAACCACAAGTTTTTCTCTTCTCTTTTCCATGTGAGACTATTCCCAAAAACCTGCAGAAAAGTATTTTTTCAAAACAACTTTTTATATTATATATTATTTTATTATTAAAATATTTTTTATTAAAATCAATATTTTTTGCAACAATCCCCCACTTGATTTTATAAAATTATTTTCTCGGTTAAACAATACTGCCAGAATAATCAGCTTATATGCATAAAGAAAAATAACTTTCGATTTTAATCTTTCCTTAGTGTAAATATTTTAAAACTCTGTCGAAATGACTGGTAGCCACAGCTTTGAACCAATTATTCCTAGATAACAGAATTGGAATTACCACACACATATTCTCTATGTGTTTGTTAGAGTTCCCACAATCTTGCTCAGCACAATTAATGGCCATATGCTTATCCTAATTCGTGAACGATCCCGAGAGAAAACTCCTAACTCTCATGAGAGACGGCACCATCTCTACGTTCATATAAGTGAAATCCTTCAGTGTCTCCATTACTATAAGATACTTGTCCTTATAGACTGGATTTCATTAAGAGTTCTAAGACTCAACCCTCTATCGTAACACTTAGCACTTATCTATTATGGATGAAGTTTTATAATTTAGTGTTAAAAACTTTCCACATATCAGTGACTTGTTCTTATCCATTAAACTCAAAACCTTTCCACATAACTTGTGCGCCACTAGCGCCTCTACAGCCACACATCCCCATGCCCTCGCACCGAGCCCGAGCCCGAGCTCGTGCCCGTGTGCGAGCGCGCACGCAGGTGTTCTAGTACTACGCACTGGAATACGCAAGGTCCATAGTCCACGGATTAAGTAGGTAAATATTATAATACTCCACATCCTTCATATAAACCATAGGTTTTTCTCTTCTCTTTTCCATGTGGGACTATTCTCAAAAATCCGCAGAAAAGTGTTTTTTCAAAACAACTTTTTATATATTATTTTATTATTAAAATATTTTTTATTAAAATCAATATTTTTTGCAACAAGTGTCACGTGTTCAATCATGACTGTCTATTTGCAAGAGATTGACGACATGTTTTAATAACTAAAGTTATTGGACAATCCCACTCATCACCTTTCCTGAACTTACACCATTTAATACGTGGCCACTAACCATTTCTACTTAGACTACTTTCTTTGTCTGTTCATTTCAGGCCCAGTATATGGAAGGACTGAACGCCTTGCAACATGGACCGTGGAGACATGGTTCTACTATAGTGATAGTTTTTGACCTGGTAAACGGTCCTGGCTCGTTCAATCTTGTACTGGCCTCAACTGAGTCTGAGTTGACTCAAACGAAGTCAGCAATACAAGTCCATGTTCAGGTTAGAGCCACTTGGATTTATCTGTGTATCATCTTTTATACACACATATTGTCCTTAAAGTTTGATGGAGTTAATTGATGCGATGTGCAAAGTGCATCATTGCAACCACGTTGTTCCAGCTCTAGCGTGCATACAACCTGAGCATCTCAACCTCTAATTTTATGATTAAAAATACTAAATGCACGTTCACATATAAAGTACAAAATTCCTTTCCACGGTTTTCTATTTGAAAGTTTCAATATCATTTTAACTGGAAAATAAAATTTACAAAATATCTAAATTCTTTTTAAAACCAAAATTTCAACATTGGACCATCTGATTAGTATGATTTTTTTTCGTGCATTGAATGAAGAGTGGACTGGGCTTAGTGGACGGTCTAGATACGTGATTTAAATGCCAACATGTCCAAGTGCAACTACGTGCATGGGAAGGTTAGCTACACTTTCTTTTTCTTTTTTTTTTTTGTCTTTTACACTTAGCTTAGTAGCCTAAATGCACTGCCAATAAGAACTTAGCCAATGACCCACATCCAACATATCACGGCCCACCCGATTATCAGACCAATATGTGGGACCCACTTTTAGGGATGGTAAGTGGCTAAGGTGGTCCGTTGGGTTTTTGGACCTGACCTTATACAAGCAGTTGAGATTGGACCTTAAATAGATGCCAATGCTTGGATATGAGGTTAGATTCGAAACCCAAATTGGGTCCTGCAGCATGGACTGCCCACTCGTCCCTCCCATTCCACCGACTCAGATGAGTCAAGTCGACTCTAGACCAAACGAGCCTTTGAGTCGAAACCATGTGGTACAGGCACATCTATCAAAGAATCAAAGACATCCAGTGAAGGTGGAGAGTGTTTGACCAGATTTATGTGGGGCCCACCGTGATTTATCTGTTTATCCACTCTGTCCATCCCTATTTTTCAGATCAGTTTAAGGTATGGCCCAAAATTGAGGCCAATCCAAGGCTCTAGTAGACCATACTATATATGACTTTGCATTTAATGCAACTACCGTTTAATAATTCATACATTTAATGTGGTTTTAATACAACCCAAGCTTACCATTTGGTGTGGTCTACTTAGAGTGTTAAATCTGCATCATTTTGAGCCTATAATTCAATATGATCTTAGAAAATGGATGGACAGCATGGATAAATAGACACACCATGGTAGCCCCTACACTGATCTGGTCGGACGCTTAATGGTCCCACCCCAATCCGCTTCCAACTATTTAAGGGTCAGAAAAGTCTTCTGATCTTGGGGATTTTTCTGCATGGTCTATTCATAGGTGAAACCCATAAAATCAACAGTTTGGATCGGTGAGCCATGGGCTCTGTTCATCCACGAGAAAATGACCACTGTAGACAAAACCTTTTATCCAGCGGTTTTTATGAAGGAATACAAACTTAAGTTACCAACTTAGACTAGCACGTGCGGACAGCGACTTTGGGGACGAAACTACCCCTCCTTTTCACTGCGAAGACGAGCGCTGACGCTCCTCCAACTGAGAGTTGTACCAACGGCTTAAAAGAGATCAAAGTGACATGGCCTCACAGCTATATGTTTATTATATCCACAACGTTCATCCATATTTCGAGATCATTTCGGAGCATTATCCAAAAATAAAAAATAAAAAATCATATCCAGTGATCAACTGGGCCACGCCACAAAGAGCAGCGGGGAAATTGATTTTCACCATTAAAAATTTGTAGGACCCACCATAACATTTATTTTCCATCCAATCTATTCATAAGGTCACAAAGGCCTGGATGAAGAGGAAAAACAAATTTCATAATGATCCAAAACTTCTGTAACCCCTAAAAGGGTTTCAATGGTAGACGTTCAATTCCCCACTGCCTTTTACAGTGTGGTCCACTTGATAGTTAGATCTGTCTTTTTTTTTAATCTCAAGTCTTAATATGAGCTCACCAAATAGATGGACGGTTTGGATATAACACAAACCTCATGGTGGAGCCCACAGAAGCAAAAAATTTCACAGAAAAAAAAAACAAAAAAAAAAACAGAATTGGCGATGAATCGCAGATTCCGCGATTCCACCGCGCCTCGCTGTAGGATTTGAGGATGGATCGCGGAATCCGCGATTGATCCCTGATTCAAAAAAAAGGCTATGGCTACGGATTATAACCATAACTATAGCCATATCCTATGTACTTTTCTTTTCTTTTTCTTTTTTATTCTTTTTTTATTCTTTTTTACATTTAGAATTTTATTCTACCAACACTTTTCTCTAGCACATATTTATATAAATATGTATATATAAGCATATAAATAAATAAATAAAAATTGTCTCCTTTTTTCATTTCTTTCTTTATTCTTATAACAAGAACATCTTCTAAACCAAAATTAGTTAGGTGCTTTTCTATCCAAAATGCCAGTCCTTCCAATGATCCTGAGATATCCTTATGAAAGATTTAGTTCGGCATGGGACATTATATCTGCGGTGAGAAGCCCTTGGTTTATTCATAGCTTCAACAAGATTTTACATTTAGGTGTGAAAGACTGGGATAATGAAGCTTATCTTTCATTACTCAATCTGCATGGCTTCTGAAGTTTCTTGGAAGCTTGTGAGTCCATCACTTAATGAGTTTCCTCACCAGAGGCTTCAAAGATTGTATTGAAATTTATCCTTGAAAGAAAAGATACGTATTTGAAGGGGGAGAGTCCAGTGCTAAAGCAAATCAATCTCTATGCACACAGTGTCCGTGTATGAGATGTGGGCCATTTATTTTGTTGGACCCACCAGTCAGATGATGCTAGCCAACATGTAGGGCACTTTTTTCCATTAAATGTTGACCATGGTCGTGCCGTTCTTACCTGCCCAATCGTAATCCTCAAAAGTTGTCTACAGTAGGGCCCATGGATGAACAGTCTGGATTTCTTACATTCACGCCACGTGCATGGAATTGAGTGCTTGATGACTAGCTTCAACATTTGTGTTTAGCACCAAATTCTCTATCTTCCAAAACTATGTCTGATTCCCTCGTCTTTGTTCAACTATCTACAGGGTCCAATATTTATACATATTTGCAGGTCCGCCATGTAATTTTGCTTCTTTGTCAATTTGTGAATTATATGGAGGTGACCTATTTGCTCATCTACTACCCTTTAGAGCAAGAGAAAGAAGACCTGAAACTCTATGTAAGTAATGTACGAAAGCTAATGGCTAGGAAGGTATGCATGTTGTGCTATGTTTGGAATGTTTGGATGCACAACTTGATTGGATTTTCAACAATCGAGTTTAATTAAGAGGAAATGACAAAAAATAATATGTTTCCTAGCATTCATAATGAGGAAGTACCCTCAAATTCCAATTGTGTTCCTTTCAAGTCTAACTTGAAAGTAACTAATTGCAGTTTGGAGACACCATCAATCTGAATGCTAAGGAGACTAAAGTTTCTATTTTTTCCACAGTTATAGAACTCAGTGAATCATCTAGAAACTCGACAGAATTGACTCGACTTGACGAGATTGCAAGCGAAGTCAGTGGGGAATTTGATTTCGAATGTGATTCAGTGTGACTCTTTGAGTCGACTCGTTGACTCACAACGTCTCAAACCAAGTCACTGGCCTAAGAATAATTCTTTTTCACAATAAGCATACAAAGAAATTTGAACTAGCAACCTCCTAGCCTAAGAACAATTCTTTTTCACAATAAGCATACAAAGAAATTTGAACTAGCAACCTCCCAAATTGCAGGATACATATACCACCAACACTTCATTGCTCGTGAACATATTTACTTTCTTGTATATATATTATGCAAAGATGACTATTTTACTGATTAAAACAGCTATTTATTTCATCAGCAACGTCTAAGACTTTTCCCAACTAATTGGGATTGGAGACATGAATCCTGTTCTGCCAGTCCACTCTAACAAGGGCTTTGGAATATCCTATTGTGCAGATTCGTGATGAAAATTATTGCAAACTCCCACCTCAAATCAAGCTTCGGAATCACGCTCTCACTCCCTCTTCCTAGCCATTTATACTTGCTAACATTTTGAAACAGACGCTTCCCGGCTTCCTCACCTGAATATATGCTACTTTGCTTCATGCAACCACACTCTGGTTGCCAACCTAATGCAACCCTCCTTTATCTAGGCATGGGACCGGCAAAGAGAGCACAAAAACTCCCACGGACACATGCAATAGAGTATTACATAGTTTGATTACAATCAACGAGTTAACAAAATTTTATTTATTTAATTAGTGGATATTGAGCCAAGTCATGTAAAGATTCATTTGAGTTTTTGAGTCAACTTGACCCATTTGTGTTGAATATGGGCCCTGGAGGCCCACTTGTGGGCAGCCACTAGTGGGTGGGTCCTACATGATTTTCCCATAGAATATCTCTAAGTAGATATCCTTTTAGCTATGTGCATGCCTCTCTCTCAAATTGGGATCTAATTGAGAGGAGATAAAGATGAGGTTGAATACAAAGACCTTATCCCTATTGTAAACCAACTCTTCCTAATTCTCTCGGATTCTCTTTATAAAAAGAAGAACTCTCTCAGTGTAGAGGCATCCCAAAACTACAGAGAGGAAAAACCAAGAGGAATACGAGAAAATACCCAATTGTCCATTAGGCTTCCATATGTTTTAAACCCTCGATATGCCACCATACAAACACCAACCGATAAAACTTGGAAACGGAATCGTTGGGATTGACCGTCAAATGCATGGAAATGACTACGAAGTGAAGGGAATTGACCATGAAGTACATCGAAATGACCGTGAATCTAAACGGAATCGTCGGAATTGACTGTGAAATGCATGAAAATGACCGTGAAGTGAAGCGAAGCGAATTGAACGTGAAATGCATGGAAATGACCGTGAAGTGAAGGGAATTGACCGTGAAGTGCATCGAAATGACTGTGAATCTAAACGAAATCGCTAGAAATGACCATTAAATGCGTGGAAATGACCATGAAGTTAAGTGAATTGGCTGTGAAATGCATGGAAATGACCGTGAAGTGAAGGGAATTTACTGGAAATTGAGCGAGACAAATTGAAAATTGAGCGAAACATACTGTAAATTGAGCGGGCCAAACTGAATTTTGTATTTTCTGGGCATTTTATATGGGGCCATTCCATGAAATTGGACGGGTCTGATTTGTTCAGAAATTTGTAAAATGGCAGATTCCTTGAAGGAGCCACCCTAATTGTACTTCTCGGGGCGTTTACCCTGCATTCGATGCACCTTAAGTAATCTTAAAATTTTAATTAAGTGGACCCCACTCTAGATGGCATGTAGAGCGAAAATCACCTTGATTGGACAGCCCAGTGGGACCCACAGCAGTTTACAAGACGGTATATGGTTCAGATAAATGGCTAGAAATGCACTTTCTACCAAGTCTATCAATTGGACAGACAGGATTGGCTGACAATTGAGCTTTGCAGCGAGGAGGGTTACCTGTAGTGGACCCTGCTGATCGAGTGGCTCCAATCACAGATGATGGCACCATATTCAGATCAGGCCCACGGCCTGCATTTTCAGATAGTTTCGAAGACTACTATTGGGTTGAAACCATACGCGTGTGGATCACGCCCCATCCGCACGCAGACACACTTGCCTATTTTTTAGATTGAACCCCGAAATGAAATAAAAAAAAATAAAATGAATGGACGGTGTAGGTAAAACCCATACATCACAGCGACACCTAAGGGCCCCTGTTCGTACCCAGCCAGGAACATGCGTGGTTGTACCCAATCCGCGTCCCACTGTGCTAATAGATGGTCTAGATCAGACTTTCCGGTAATGTGATTCAATGCCTGACAAGCAGACCATCCTGAATTTTGTACCAAGCGATCTTTATGGAACGGGATGTCCGAATATCAGAGGTTGGGAATTTAATACCCAGCTGTTTTTCTTTTGAACCGTTTATTTGAAGCTCAGTGATCAGATTGATAATATTATCAGATGTATGCCAATTTAGATAAAATATCCAGCCATATAAGAGATATCGACGGTCCTGATTGATACCGTGTCCTACCACGTTTACTATGTAGACATGGCGCTACCGTATTCTAGTTCTTCTTGTCGTATTGCGTAAACTCCAAGAGGGAATCCTTTTAAATTCACAGCTATTTACATCTGTTTTCTTCTATCTTAGGTCTTAATAAGCCCACACGCGTGCACAGTCAGCAGCACACACGCCACCCTATATGCCTGTGTGGAAAATAGATGAAAAATCCAAGCCATTCATATAGTGGAAATCACCTTTTAGATTTCTTTCAAAAAGATAAATTTGGTCCAGTAGCTTTATACGATGCCAGATTAGAAAACTTCAGCTACTTCTTCAAAACCGTTCCTTTTTTCAGTCCTCTGTGGCCCATATAACTTATGGAATGACATAATTATTATCATATGGAATAAATATGGTATTACCATTCTGATGGATGGCTTGGATATTTCACTTGTATGCCATGGGGCATACTTGGTGGCGTGTGCATTTGTTGATTTCTGCGCGCGCGTGGGGTTAGAAAAGCATCGAAGGCGATATTTTGAGGAGAAATAGATAAATCCGTCTCTCGCACCACCTCATGGGCAGCATCTAACATGCGCCTGCAAGACGGATTAAGTTTAAACTAATTATTATAGATTTTATTAACGCGGAGAACACTGTGATGGGCCAACCACCATTTTCCTAAGTTCCGGTGTCTCATGAACCATCCCCTTCCTCATGCTTGCACTTCAATCCAGACCGTCCAAACTGTAGTTCCCATTATGGATGGAGCATAGGCCAGAGTAGGTCCCCATTGTGGATGAACCATCCTAACCATTCAATTGGTTGCTATCAAATAGATGGTTCAAATTGAAATTGCAGTGAATCAAATTGAGTGAGCAAAAAATCGGATGGTTGATCTTCCTTGATCAGATTGATGAGATGTTTGGGCCATTCTACATAGGCATGGGACCACACGATTTGGCCCATTTATGTATTTAGCATATGGGACACCACAACTTAAAAATGGTGGTGAATTATCATTTCTTATGTGGAATTAGAAACCATGACCTATCTTGGCATGGTACGTTGGATCCCATACACATTCAGCAGTCCACGGTATGGATGGCTAGCACTTTTATATCTATCCAAAATGGCCAGAACATGGGCCCACCATAGATTGGGTATTAGAAGTCAAATTGATAATTAACATTCGATCTTATCTCTTGAGCTCATATTTTTTAATTCTTTCAATCATGATAAAGTAATGATCCAGTCATGGATATAGATGGTGCAGCTTTTCCATCCGAAGAGATCGTAGGGCTGTAAGTGGTTCTCTCTTGAGTGTTGCAAACGCACATTTTTATCTTGTCCGGTCATTGCTTGCGCTGGTTCGGACGCGGATATCCTGCATAAGCATTAGTAGAAAATTCCTGCGCTGGGAGCCTAGGTGGGGCCAACCGTGATGTTTTTTAGAAATCCATCCCATCCATCCTTTTTTCGAGATAAGTTTGCCAAAGCCAATAAAACCGAGATGGATCCAAGAATCAAGTGAGCCACATTAGAGGGAAAATTGAGGAAAGAAATTCCTACCGTTGAAAGCTTCCTGTCATCTACCTCGGTGTCTACATGAAATCCAAACTGTTTATAATGTCATTACCATTGGGATGAACTGGAAACACAAAAATCTTATTATGATACAAAAATTTTGTGGCCATAAGATTGTTTCAACGGTGGATGCTCATCCCCACTGTTTCCTCTCGTGTGGCCTATTTGAGTCTCGGATCTGGATCTTTTTTTTGTCCGGTGTTCTAAAATGATCTCTTAAAGCGGATGTATGGAGCAGATTTCTCATAAACATCACTGTGAACCCCACCAGGTTCCCAGGCAGGGCTTTCGCAGGAAATCCGCGTCTGGCAAGTTCCTACTCGGCCAATGTTACCATAAGGGCCATAACAACAACTCTCTTAAAAGCAATTACTTTGTTCAGAGAAAAAACATTGAACCTGTTTATGAGAATGAAGATCCATGCGCGTGCATGCATCCAATGACACGTGGCATTGATGTCCTCAATTCGAATTATCCCATCTTGGAACTGATGGGCATAACCAGATATTCCAATTGATCGTATGTTCTAATTTACGAGGAATAGACATTTTTTGCTGGGTTTTAATAAATTATTCGTTTTCATTCTAACCGTCCATTTGATGGCCGCCCATAGAGTAGCCGGGATATCTCCTTACTTATAATATTTTAATTATGCCCGGACCAAAATGGTTTCCTACGATTTGGATGGTTTGGATTGACTTTTGAGTTACATGTACATGCCACGTTGGCTATGCCTGCATATGGATCACCTTACTCATACGATGCATCAAATAACTCATCTTTCCTTACGAAGCTTGATTTAATACTCCACTCAAGTATCCAACAATCTAGTCCGTCCATCTCCTCTATACATGGTAAGCTAATATGATCTCCAGATGTTCTTGGGTGGGCCACAACTTAAAAATTATACGGGTTGGTCGATCCTCAGATTACCATGGATTTGCCTCTTGATGGTAGACTGCTGGCCGTTTTCTAACCGTACATTTGCACAGTTTTCTCGTGATTCATGGGTTGCAAGCTGTAACCCATTTATTTTTGGACTACTGGATAGAAGGCGAGGATTGGATATGTAGGTCCACCAGACTACGGGTTATACGTGTTCAGGTAATGTCAATCCATACCGTCCAAATCAGTGGCCATGTTGTGGATGGAACATGGACTGAAATTCATAATGAAAGGATGACACTGAACGTCCAGCGTTGGCCTTCAAATAAACTGTCAGAAACAAAACTGTTAGCCATCCAAATTCAACTGGGCAGAAACTAATGGTTAAGATCATCCAATTAATGTGATCTCATGATTCCTGTGTGGCCACGATTTGGACAGTCATGGATGGCTCAGATACAGGCCACTTGTAGGAGGCTCAACATAGAAAATAAGTATAAACGCACTATATTTGTTTGCCGCGAGCCCTTTTTCTCAGCATCCTCATTCCATGAATAGGTTCTTGATCCCACATTTCGTAAAAGTGGGATCTATGATTCGGACATCAAGACCGTCAATCACATGTGCCCCATTTGAATGGCGGACCCCGAAAGGTTTACAATAGGCTGCCTTTTCAATGGACACGGTTCAAATTTTTATTTACAGTGTATGTGGCCATGGACAGATAGAATAGTGATGCAGGAATGAACGTGATAAATCGATCACCTTCGGTCCAAATCCATGGAGCTTCTCTGGAATCTCACATAGATACCTCCGAATCCACAAAGAAAATTAAGAAAATATTAGGAATAAGCTTCATAATCAAACTCAAACTCTTAATTACACAAAATATTAAAATTCTAAATCTAATAAAAATTCTAATTTCAGTAAAAGTACTTTTATTAGAAGAATTCTAACATAATTACAAGTTTTTCTTAAAAAACTACTAATAAAATCTAAGGGCTTGTTTGTTAACGTTGAATTTTTGTACTCGTGGAATTTGGAAAATATTCTGTCTAGTGGTGTTTACTAACGCATAAGAAGGAAAGCCCTTGATTGAAATTTTTCCTTGTTGGGAGTTTAGCTTAATGTGGAATGAAGAATGCACTATATGATTATTATTTTTTTAATCCAAAATTATCCTTTACAAGAGATATTTTCTCCCTTCATCCATTCCATTCATCCATTTTTAAAGATCATTTTAGGGCTTGACACCAAAAATGAGAGGAATATAAATCTAAGTTGGACCACACCACAGGAAAACAATAGTGATTGGATATCCACCATTAAAATTCTCCCAAGGCCCAATATATTGTTTTTTTGACATCGAATCTGCTGATTAGGTCATATAGACCTAAATGAATTGAAAAAACAAAGATCAGCTTGATCCAAAACTTTTATTGCCCTTAAAAACTTTTAAATGGTTGACATTCATTCAACATTGTTTTCCTGTAATGTAGTCTACTTGAGATTGGGATATACTTCATTTTTGGTCTCATATCATAAAATGATCCAGAAACATAGATGGACGGCATGGATGAAACACATACATCATAGTGGGGCCCACATAGCACCACTACTAGCCATTGGCTGGTGGCAGGGGAGTAACCAGTTTGTTTCCGTGCGTACACGGATTAGCTATTAACAGGTTAAGTGCAACGCCCTGAAAATTGGGGGTCGCACATACACTCGACTCCCAAGTTTCCGGGTATCACTTATAATCAATTTTATAGTTTTATGATTAATCAGGTTTAAATGCGCAGTTTGGAATTACTTGAAACATGAATCACAAGTCACAACTAGTCTACTGTAATGAAAAAGTCTCAATATTTACAAGTTCAAAAAATATAACTATGGGTCACGCAAGGCATTGCCCAACAAAAGTTTTTTAAAAAATGGTATGTCCAAAAGAATGATTCGCCAAGCCCCTAGTTAGCGATCCAAGATAGGCTGCGAATTTATGGTGAACTGTCCATCAGCTGGAAGTAAGACAGTTCATCCTCCTCGTCGATGCCAGTACTGCTCGGCTCCTCGAACTCATCGCTACCTGCAGCTACTGAAGAGTCTGGTTGGTGTCTTAAAACACCGTCCCAGAGCGGGAGTGAGTGATCAACTCAGTGGGTGCTATTAGTCTTAAGTTACACAAACATCAATTATATTATGAATTTAATGAAAGACAATACATTCATAAAATCCTAACTAATCTTATTAATGCATATGCATGTATTATGATATAATGCATGCCCTCGCAACAACACTCCCTCGAGTGACTCGATCGAACGATCGCATATGACCAACCACCCTCATTGCGACCTCAACTGCCGAGTTGCTAACTTAACTAGTGCGATGCGGTCATGATCGTGTTAGCCGAGTTTTTAATTAAGTCTATTCAAACAGTAGATTGGGGAAACTAGTACACCCCACGATATCAATGTCATCAACTGGTTGCGAGGCCAAGGCTCCCCAACGTGTGAGGCCAAGACCCCGCGATCCTTGATCCCGTCGGGTTCCCCATCCCCGACTTCAAGCACATAGGGAGTGAAAGTGCCTTGGTTTGTCAATTAGCCTGAGTGTTAAGTCGGACAAACTGAAGAGCCTCATAGGAAGATCAATTCAAGCGTCTGTCTCAACCGGGATGTGTGCAAGCTCGCCTCAGGTAAATCTAAGCATCTCATCCCATGTCCCAAAACACCAGGTATATAAAACCCTTAAAACAAATTAGAACATTATAGGGTTTATTAGTGAGAAAAATTTTCAAAAATTAGAAAATCTTCAAGTTTTCTTGCTTTGTCGATTGTATCGATACACATCTCAATATGCTCGACCTGCGCTGTCGATGTCCTCGATGAATGAATCGATTCTACCGGAATGAAGACAAAATTGTCCAGCAACCACATACTTATCTGGACATAATTATCGATGTATCGATATCATTGATATTTGAATCTCGAGCCCATTGAAGGTGGTTCGATAATATTGACAGGCAGATATCCGGCCCCCCTGTTTTTACCTAAGAAAATCACATGTGCATCGATATATCGAAATCGTTCTCGATACCATCAAAGTTCAAATCTCGATGATATCAGAAGACTCTCGATGTTATCGGTCATGGGTGCCTAAGTTCTCCAGCAATTATTTCAGGATTGTTTATTTGCGATCGAGGGGCACTCGATAGAATTGATATTCAAATATCGATGATATCGGTATGGTTTTGATGGCATCGAACAGGGATAAAAACTGTCCAGTAAGCTTAAACGAAAATTCTTTGAATTTATCGATGCCTTGACAGTCTATCAATATCATCGACATTCAAATTCTGATGATCTCGAAGGTCCCTTGATCATTCTTGTAAACCTGAAATATTTCATAGCAAGTCTCTCTCATTTTCATGTATCGAGGAATCGATCCTAGTATCGATAATATCGGAGTTCGAAATACGATGACATCGACGCTTGTATCGATTCCCTCAACTAGCTGGCAAAAGGTTTCAAAAGCGTATGACATTTGGGTTTGGTTCATCAAGCGGCCAGTCGATGTTATTGAGAGTATATGCTCGATGATATCGACCCTGCTCGATGATATCAAACTCTGTCATAAATGCGACCGTTTTATATTCGTTGGAACCTTTTTGCCTATATAAAGAGAGCTTTTCTATTGTTGCTGGTAGAGAAAGAAGAGAGTGCTTTTGAGTATTATACCTTAGATCATATACCCAAAGCCCTTTCTCTTAAGGGAGTTCATCCTCCAATCCACCCTTATCATTGATATTCAATAGAGTAGATTGGGGAATGAACTTCCGCATTCAAAGATCCTCCAGCTACTACCTTAACGGCAAATCATTAAGTTGGGATGCCTTGAATGCATAACCGGAATCACTCTATCTTCCGTATAGGAAAACATTTTATAGAGTATGATTCCGTCTTAACCTTGACTCAACCTATCGCCATATATTGGTACATCATTTGAGTTGCGAATTAAGGAAGCAGAAGACTCTTCATCAACAAAGGAGGAGATCTTCATCAACGACCTGAATGAGACTCATCCACTTATCTGTAAGTAACTAGAGTCCAAAGGACCCTTTGATCATTCCTCTGTAGGATTGGGTCTAAGGTGTTTCTCACCCTTGCAAGCCCTTGAAGGAGGCCTCCGGCGGGAGTGTACGTAGTGAGTGCGTTGTGTGGACCCTTGCTCTGTGGATAATATAAACATGTGGTTAGGGGTGAACCAGTTAAAACCTTGGGTTTGAAGTAAACTGTGTAAAACCTCTGATAGGGTCTTATGGAAGATCCTTGGCCAGTGTGCCTAAAAGTGGGTGCGTCATTTTGACCCTTGCTTATGAGAGCATAAACAGTCAGCCTCAGTGTAGGTTGTAAAGGTTGAAGGTGAACCTAATTTAAAACCTTAGGTTTGAGGTGAACCGCTGTGAAACCTCCTTAGTAAAATCCGGTACACTAAAGGGTTGAGTACGGTTACCGGGAGTGGAGTAGACAAGTAATCGAACCATTATAAAAATGACTGTGTTTGAGATTGCTATTCTTTTGTTTGTGTGATTTGCTTTAATATTTTTATATCTTAATATCTGTGATCACACCTCACACACTCACACAGTCATATCCATCATAAACTAGTTTGAATATTGTTTACTTCTTAAATAGTTTGTGATTGGATCTTCTACAAGGCTTGGAAGCCAGTAGAGTTACTTTTAAGTAATCTTAACATGTGTCTTTTGTTAGGATTAGTGTAATAGGATTTTAAATAAATCATAAAACCTTAAAAAGTCCTATTCAGCCCCCTTTAGGACATATTAACATATTCCTACTTCGACTAAAGCGGTCTTCACCGTAATTTCAATTGATATCAGAGCGGGTCTCTCTTAAGGGCTTCACCGCCTAGAGAGTGATCTTGACTGAAGTTGGGAATATGGCCAAAGGAGAGGGTTCATCTGTATCTAGACCTTCTGTATATAATGGTTCAAATTATGCTTATTGGAAGGCTAGGATGCATTACTTTCTGAGATCTTTGGATCATGACGTCTGGGATATAGTTGAAAGTGGATATGTGCCACCATCCGAACAAATTATACTTGATAGTGGCACAACCATCACAAAACCCAAATCCAAAGAAAAGTGGATGACATTCGATAAAGAAAAACAGACTGCTGAAGCTAAAGCTATGAACGCCATCTACTATGTCGTGTCCCAAGATATATTTAATCAAATAAGTATGTGTGGGACATCCAAGGAAGCTTGGAATCTATTGGAAACAACCCATGAAGGCACAAGCACTATGAAGAGGTCCAAACTACAACTTTTGACTTCACAGTTCGAAAGTCTCAGAATGGAAGAGCGTGAGACGTTTATGAAGTTTTTCACAAAGTTGAATATCATTTGCAACTCCATGGGTGGATTGGGAGAAAAAAATTCCGGTACTGAAAATCTGTAGGAAAATTCTAAGATCCCTACGGAACGATTTAATCCCAAAGTTACAACTATTGAAGAGTGTAGGAATATATACGAGATGAATGTAGAAGAACTGGTAGGTTCCCCTACAAACTTTCGAACTACACTTCAAACAAACCAAAAATAAAAAAAAAAAAATCCAAAACAACTGTCCTCAAAACTACAAAGAACACAACAAATGAGGAAGTAAAAATAATGAGGATGAGGAAATGGCTCTCTTGGCTCAAAGGTTTAAAAGATTCTTCAACAAGAACCGTGGCCGATCTCTCAGAGGCAATCAGATGGAAAGCAAGCACAATATAGGTAAATCTGCTAAAAAGGCCAAAGAGCCTCAGTGCTACAATTGCAAAAAATTTGGACATTTGTCCACCGAATGCCCCAACCGGAAAACTAAAGGAAAAGCCATGACAACTACTTAAGATGACACTGAAGAATCAAACTTTGACTTTAGTGATTCAGAAAGTAAGGGAGACATTGAAAATACTCATGGCCTCCACATCCACAAACATCCCAGTATAAAATGAGAATATTGATAAACCTCAAATCAAAGAAGTTATTTCCATCTAATGATGAGAAAGAAGAAGAAAAAAATGAGAAGGATAAACTGCAGGATACCCATAATCAACCTTATAAACATAGCATTCATATTCTTAAAAACTTGGAATGAGCGAAAATGAGAATAAATTGTTGTAAGTAGATCTAGATAAAACACTGGAAATTAATACATATGTGATCAACAATATGCAACATTACCACTCTAAAAATGACAAGCTGGAAAGAAAGAACCTATCCCTAAAATCTGAATCCTTTGAAATTGATCAAACAGATTGAACTACTGATAGATGAAAACATACAGCTCAAAAATGAAAATCATACACTCAAATTTGATGCAAAACAATCTAGAAAATCTGTTGAGCTAAACTACAAATTTTCCCATAGTAGTGACAAATTAGAAAGACTTTTAGGGATGGGAAGACCTAGTAAAGACAAGAGTGGATTGGGATATGGAAAAGGCAAACCAAGTTTCAAAAATGCAGCACAAACACTTGAGACATTAGCTGCATCAAGAAGTAGAACTAGGGCCACTCCTGTTTGTCATTTATGTGGAGACTCAGGCCACTACAAATTTGAATGCATTACAATTGGAAGGACTTAATTAAATTCTAGCTTAAACCTTACTGGTAAATACAAACCAACCAGAAAAATAATGCAAAGAGTCCACCAAGATACATGGCAAGAGGTAAGATACATCCGTCTCCACCTAGAATGACAAAGAAAATGGAGGAGCTATTGAATCAAGTGGTCCAACTGAATCAGAAAACAAAGAAATTGATCGATTAAAGGAATGTGATTCAGTTACCAAATGTGCCCAGACAAACCCATAATAAAGTAAAAACAACGTCTTCAAGAAAAATTGTTACAAAATGGGTAGTGAAAAACAAAAGAAATTGCCTAGTGACTCACTCATTTTCAAAAACAGGCAATAGTGTTAGGAGGATCCTAGATAGCGGTTGCTCAAGACATGTAACGGGTGACAAATCCCTTCTCGCAAATTATTTAAATCTTAATGATGGGGTGGTCACATTTGGAGATAGAAGCATAGCTAAGGTAATGGGGTATGGGACTATTGTTGGATTAGAAGTGCTCAAAAATCAGAATGCCCTCCTGGTAGAAGTGTTGACACACAACCTTCCGAACATCTCTCAAATATGTGACAACAAGTATGAGGTTACATTCGACAAGCTAAAGTGCAAGATCCTGAACTTATCAGGAAAACCAGTTATGAAGGGTCTTCGCACCAGTAACCACTGCTATGTCATCAAAGGTAAGGGAAAGGATGATCCTTATGCCTAGAAATTCTGAGCATAGAAAAACAAGTCCAAGTCATACATCTAGACCTGGATATTTGCTGACATGATGCAATTTTTGCTGAGCTCTAAATGTTATATCTGAGGTTCCTCACCTTAATCTTTTGTATATAAACATCTTAATGTTTATAATTTTGATTTGTACAAATACTTGTACAAAATTTTGCTGTGTATACTGTTGATTCATAGATATACTAAAAGTATACATGAAGGGTTGTTTGAATGCTGAAAAATTGAAAAATATATACCTTCGATATGTCTGTCTATAGGTCACTATTAAACGATCAAGGACAATATCATCGACATCTCTTCTGAATTTGAGAATTTTCTCTAAGGTTCTCTTCCATGACTCTCATCGTAGATCAACCGCATGCTACTAAAGTGTTCGAACTTAGGAAATCTCTAACACATATTCCTGATTCCTCAAAGTATGCCTTATTGTGTTGAGATCCTCCCTTTTAGGAAATTTTTTTTTTCGGTTGACAAGATTCTTAGAAACCTCTCTCCTTCAACACCTTCTTTCGAGCTGTCCTAATGAGTATGGAAGAAGGAAAGGCCCCAATCATCGGTGAATCATCTTGACCTAGTAGAAAGAAAATCGTGGCTTCAAGAGGAAAGGGCAGGACGTAGTCGTCACATTGAGAAACTCCAGATGCAGTGCCAGCATCGCCAGATAATTTTGTAAATCCTCCTCCACACATTCTTGAAAAATACTCTGGGAGGTGTCTAGTGTGTGAGCATAGGGTTGACAAGAACTGTATAAAACCCTACAATATAATTCATGAAGATGAAGAAATGGGGGAAGGCACTGCTCTGATTGGTGTAGATCTGGTAGAGCCACGGTATGCTCCTGAACCAAGTGGTTCGGCTCCAACTCAGCGTGTCAAGTTCCACCAAGACAAAGTTGGTGCGATGCAGCGTGGTTTAGCTCGGATAGAAGACAAGTTAGGGGGACATGATGCGAGATTTTTCGCACTTGAAAGGATGATATCTGGCGTCCAACAGTCAGTCCAGTAATTGATTGACTTGTTTACCGGTCGCAAAAATGATGCAGCACCATCATCATCAGCCCCATAGTATCAATGGTCATCATGCCATCTCAACACTCTGATTCTCAGCACAACGTTGGGCATGGATACCTTTTTGATTGCCCTGCATTTTTACGTGTGTATGAGATGGCTATTCAACTGGCAAATCTGACAGTTTTTTTTTTTTGTGCTGGTGCCCATGATGAGGACTTGTTCTCTTTTGATTTTAACGTTATACTACTACCAATCTTAGGCAGTATAGTTTTGGATATTTTTGCACATGGCTAATATAATTCACATATTTACTGCCATACTTATGCCTTACAGATCCCCAGTTTATCTAGTCCTTGATGGAATGCATGTGATTTAATGATTATTCTATCTACTTTTATAACTGCTTTATTTAATCTGATATGCACCCATACCTTCTAAAAATGATGTCTGCATAATCAATTGTTTGACCATTATACATCTATCTGATATATGCATATTTCATAAATATTGGTTCTCCCACATGTCTTTAAACCTTCAGTTAATCTCTATTATAATGTTATCTTTGTCAATGACTGACAAAAAGGGGGAGAATAATTTATAGGGGGAGAACAGTTCAAACAAACACCCCGAACGAGAAATTGTATATCTGCTTGAATGGTGTTGCAGGTGTTAGGGGGAGCAGCTGCACCAAGATAAGGAGAGTTTTCAGTTAGGGGGAGCAGATATTGGGTTGTGTACATAGGTTCTCTAGAAATTGTAAAATTGTGTAAAATGCGTGTACACACAATTTAGGATGTATGTGTCTAGATACTATTCTAGGTTGTTTTTGGTTTTGTCACGTAATTGACAAAGTGGGAGATTGAAAGTGCTCTAGTTTGTCAATTAGCATGAGTGTTGAGTCGGACAGACCGCAGAGCCTCATAGGAAGATCAATTCAAGCGTCTGTCTCAACCGGGATGTGTGCAAGCTCGCCTCAGGTAAATCTAAGCCTCTCATCCCTTGTCTCAAAACACAAGGTATATAAAACCCTTAAAACAAATTAAAACATTATAGGGTTTATTAGTGAGAAAACTTTTTCAAAAATCAGAAAATCTTCATGTTTTCTTGATCTGTCGATTGTATCGATACACATCTCGATATGCTCGACCTACGCTGTCGATGTCCTTGATGAATGAATCGATTATATCGGAATAAGGATAAAATTGTCCAGCAACCACATACTTATTTGGACAGAATTATCGATGTATCGATATACATATCGATATCATCGATATTTGAATCTCGAGCCCATCGAAGGTGGCTCGATAATATTGACAGGCAGATATCCGGCGCCCCTATTTTTACTTAAGAAAATCACATGTACATCGATATATCGAAGTCGTTCTCGATACCATCAAAGTTCAAATTTCGATGATATTAGAAGACTCTCGATGTTATCAGTCATGGGCGCTTAAGTTCTCCAGCAATTATTTCAGGATTGTTTATCTGCGATCGAGGGGCACTCGATAGAATTGATATTCAAATATCAATGATATCGGTACGGTTTCGATGGCATTAAATAGGGACAGAAACTGTCCAGCAAGCTTAAACGAAAATCCTTTGGATTTATCGATGCCTCGACACTCTATCGATATCATCGACATTCAAATTCCGATGATCTCGAAGGTCCCTCGATCATTCTTGTAAACCTGAAATATTTCATAGCAAGTCTCTCTCATTTTCATGTGTCGAGGAATCGATCCTAGTATCGATAATATTAGAATTCGAAATCCGATGACATCGACGCTTGTATCGATTCCCTCGACCAGCTGACAAAAGGTTTCAAAAGCGTATGACATTTGAGTTTGGTTCATCGAACGGCCAGTCGATGTTATCGAGAGTATACTCTCGATGATATCGACCCTGCTCGATGATATCGAATTCTATCATAAATGTGACCGTTTTATATCCATTGGAACCTTTTTGCCTATATAAAGAGAACTTATCTATTGTTGCTGGTAAAGAAAGAAGAGAATGCTTTTGAGTGTTTTACCTTAGATCATATACCCAAAGCCCTTTCTCTCAAGGGAGTTCATCCTCTAATCCACCCTCATCATTGATATTCAATAGAGTGGATTGGGGAATGAACTTCTGCATTCAAGGATCCTCCATCTACTACCTTAATGGTAAATCATTAAGCTGGGATGCCTTGAATGCATCACTAACACCACCATCATTACCTTAAAATCCATCCCATCCCTCCTAATCCCATGGGATTCGCCCAACTGTTCACTCCCCAAGTATAGGGTTGTGATGTAGTAATAAACTCGGTGAGACCGAGGTTGAATCCCAAGGGACTGAAACCTATACGTAATCTGAAACTCACTAGAACTAGAACTAGACTAAGATATAATCTAAATCAAGCGAATATGAGGGAATAATTGTGAGTAGATTAATTAAAAACTAATAAAAATAAAGGTGGGAACTGGGTGCCAAGGATCCACTTATAGCAATTGGGAAGTTACCTTGTATTGATTCAAGGACACAACTGGAATCAGAGTCCCATCCTATCCAGTTGGTAAGAAGAGATTTGTCAGATCTCTGAATGTCTCATGGATCTAATCATCAACAGATACAATTGGTGTAGATTTGGAAGTGATCCCATTACCTAACCATGCCTAGGAGACTATAGCAATTTACCAAACCCACAACCAATCACAAGAGAATTGTGAAAGTTAGGAAGGGGTTCTATCACCCAACCATGCCAAGGAGACAATGGTGAACAACAGGGCCTCCTAAGTTCACAATCTCATAATGAAAAGAACATACTCAAAGCTATTGCAGATCTACTATAATTTGAGTCACAATAAACCATTAAAAACTAAAAGTATTCCTTAATAATCAAACTAAAATCTACAAGAGTTCGATAACCATGAATCAAAGCAAAGCTAACAACCCAATCACAGTACAAGCTTCACCTCTTAGCCCTAGCTAAGAGGTTTAGCCTAGCAACATGATTAGGCTACACCTTAAAAGAAAGGAAAAATAAAAATAAAAAAAAACCTACAAACTCTACTCTCCCTCTTATACACGTCCAAGGAATTCGGATCCCGCTCTCTCTCGCTTCTCTTTCCTTTTAAACAGATGGAAGGTCGGTCGGATGGTGCATACGCATAAGGAGCAATGCGTAGACAACTGGCTGGAAACGTTTTTTTTTCTTTTTTAGAAACTGCCTCTGTTCTGCGTAGAGGAGAAACGCACAACTCCTTGCGTTTGATCCAGTTTTCAAGGAAGATACCGTCAACACCGTGCATTCTATCTTCATACGAAGGGTCGTGGTCTACTTGGCTGCCATCTGGACGGTCTGGATCAGCTTCCTGGTTACTGATTTGATCGTTGATCACGCCGAAATATCCAATTTTCTCGGTCGTGCGCAGAACAAAACCTTCGCTGCGTATGGCTGTTTGATTGGAGGGGCCCATTTTCAGCGTTGGTGAGGAGATCTAGCCCGTTCATTAGCTTCCTCTCGAAAAATCGGTCGGACATGACCTATTGGATCAGCTTCTTGGTAGCCCATGGATGATTTCATTCCACTGTCCGTCTTCCTTTTGGATGTTTACCATCCTCCTTGTTTCCTTAAAAATCATCACCTATGACTTGGTGAGCAGGACTTTACGAATCTGATGAATGGTTTGGATTGTCCATATGGACAATGGGCGGGGCCCACGACATCAACAGACGATTGGTGCAAAACTTCGCTATAATGGCAGTTGCCATTTTGCGTGAGGAGTCGGTCAATACCGACTTTGACCGGGTTTCTCCATCCGGTGCACGTTGAGTGCACATACACTCTCTATACACGCGATGCTCATGGGCCACCATCATGATGCTCGTGAGAAATCCATTCCAACCATGTATTTCCTTATATCATCTAATGGATAAAGCCCGAGTTTGAAGCATATCTGAATATCAGGTGGGCCTCAGATCAGTAATTCATGGGCTGATCTGATCGTTGGACCACTTCCACAAGTATCCAACTACTGAAATTTGACGTGTACGGCTTATTTAAGGTCTTCAGGCCATATATGAAGTTTCGAGCTGAACGGATGGTGGGAACCCTGTGATCTTGTATTCTGTACCAATTTCAGGCCACTGGAACTTCAGTTTCTCAATTTTCTCAGGTCTCTGGCATGTAAATTTATTGATCTTGGTTCTCTGGGGTCTGTCCCTTACCTTAGTGACTCATGGACATTAAATCCATGCTTTTAACATCCTATTTCAATCCAAGCTCGTAAATACACTGCATCACAAACACGATTAAATCGGGCCGTTAAACAGTATCATGTTTATAAATCCAGGCAATAACTGGGGTATGATATGCAATATTTGACCCTCAACACAACCCGTCGCCATATATTGGTATATCATTTGAGTTACGGATCAAGGACGCAGAAGACTCTTCATCAATAAAGGAGGAGATCTTCGTTAACGAGCTGAATGGGACTCATCCATTTATCTGTAACTAACTAGAGTCCAGAGGACCCTTTGATCATTCCTCTGTAGGATTGGGTTAAGGTGTTTCTCACCCTTGCAAGCCCTCGAAAGAGGCCTCCGGCGGGAGTGTACGTAGTGGGTGCATTGTGTGGACCCTTGCTCTGTGGATAGCATAAACATCTAGTTAGGGGTGAACCAATTAAACCTTGGGTTTGAGGTAAACCGTGTAAAACCTCTGATAGGGTTTAATGGAAGATCCTTGGCCAGTGTGCCTAAAAGTGGGTGCGTCGTGTTAACCCTTGCTCGTGAGAGCATAAATAGTCAGCCTCAGTGTAGGTTGTAAAGGTTGAAGGTGAACCTGATTTAAAACCTTAGGTTTGGGGTGAACTGCTGTGAAACCTCCTTAGTGAAATCCAGTACACTTAAGGGTTGAGTGCGGTTGCTGGGAGTGGAGTAGACAAGTAGTTGAACCACTATAAAAATGACTGTGTTTGAGATTGTTATTCTTTTATTTATGTGATTTGCTTTAATATTTTCATATCTTAATATCTGTGATCACACCTCACACACTTACACAGTCATATCCATCATAAACTAGTTTGAATATTGTTCACTTCTTAAATAGTTTGTGATTGGATCCTCTACCGGGCTTGGAAGCCAGTAGAGTTACTTTTGAGTAATCTTAACATGTGTCTGTTATTAGGATTAGTGTAATAGGATTTTAAATAAACCATAAAACCTTAAAAAGTCTTATTCACCCCCCTCTAAGACATATTGACATATTCCTACTTCGACTAAAGCGGTCTTCACTGCAATTTCAAGGAGTGCTAAGCAGAGGGATCGCTCGTAGTCACTACGGGGAGGCTCATCACCCTAGTGTAGGCCGACAGCTCGGACACAGTGTCTCATTCCACCATGCCTAGTTCTCGAGTCAGTGGATCGGTTTCAGATGGGTGTCAATGAGCTCCAATAGTTGAAGGCTGTTCCAGGTTCCATACAGGTGTGGGCAAACAAAGTTAACAAACATGATTGGTCAGTACGTGAGCTAGACCTTGCGAGTCCAGGTGTGTATAAGACACATGACATTGGGTATAGACGACCCATGTAATCCAACTATTGTTGCCCATCCATGCTCGCCCAAATCCACCGGCCTAGCCTTGAGGCAATCCCACCAATGGGGCCACCTTCTCTCACCTCAGTTTCCTGACCAACCTAGGGATTTGAGAGTAATCAATGACACTTCAACAATTCATAATTTAACATCTAACACAAGTGATGTCGTGCATTCATATTTCAAAACATGAAAATTTAGATTTTTCTACAATGCAAATGCTAACAATACTATGAAATAAAGGTGCATGTGTGTCGTGTGGGTTACCAAGGAGATCAAGATCTATAAATCATTCATAGTATAAACATGCAATAAGGATCAATGCTAGCATAACATACATTAAGGACTTAATCAAGCACATATATACAACAAGGATTAATGTAACATACAAGCTACAAGGGATCACCAACAAGAATTGAGTAATAATAAACATGTATTCACCAAACCCATACTCAATCATGTTGAGGATCAACAAACATGCCATAATCAATCCATATTAATTGAGAGAATCTAAATTGTAAGGTCTTGCCTAAATTTTCTTTAGATTATCCAAATACATCACTCAATCAAACATAATAATTAGATTCATACTAAAATTGGTGCTAGGCCACCTAAAGATAATAGTCTGCACCTTGTGACGTTTCACCCAACTTATGGCACTCATTGGGTTAGAAAATTGGAAAAAATGATTCCTTCCAATCGCGAATGAGGCAGATTCAGCGAAGGAAAATTATCGATGCTAGGGCTTGATTGGAGGAGACCGATGAAGGGGAGCACTAAAGCCTCCCCCACCCTACTCTCTCTTCTTCTCTCCCTCTCTCTCTTCCTCCTTTTCTCTTTCTCTCTTTCTTTTCTATAGGACAAATTCGTATGGGGAGAGGGGATGCCCAAATGAGGCCCTTTTATAATGCTATATTTGGTGTAAATGACCCCTAGGGCTAGGTTTTTACTATACTAGCTCTATGGGAGGATCTTTCTAACATCTAGGGCCCACTATGGGGCGTATATATTAATATACACCGTAGGATAGTTAGCCCTAATGATGATCTACGTATGGGCATGTTCAGCCAGCCATTTGGATGCACCGATCGACATATATGATTAAAAGTCTATTCGACGGTCACCGATGGTCGATCGGGGCGGCGGCTATACGGATATGAGCAGAAAAATATCCTTACTCCACGTGTGAAGTTTGGTCGTAAATCAACGGTTCAAAATCCTCAATTTTGCATAAGAGTGGACGACCCAATTAACTTAAGTTTCAACTTCTTCCTTTAGGGTATTTGTACTTCTCATGCACTCGTCCTTTGGCTCAAGTTAAGGGGTTCTGGACGGTACCTAGGCGCGACTCCCGTGATAGACGTTAAGCCCAGTAAGACGGACATTATTATATAGTTTTAAAACTAGTGGCCCAACAACGAGCGGTCTAGAGCTTGTTCGAAAAATTGGGGCATTTTTGGAATGAATAGGCATTGAGATTTCTCGTGGGCAATGATTAAGGTTTGGATTAACTATGTTTATAGTGTGGCCTATTTATAACTAGTGAAAGTGGAGATTTGGTCACGATTACTCTAAACCATCGGTTTTAGGCTAAAAGAGTAACGGGGTTGATTTGGTCTATTAGTCAAGATTCAGGCCTTATCTGACTCAACCTCGGTAGATCTTTAATTTAGTCATGATTGTCTTAATTTGTTAGCGATGGGCCGGTTAGATTTGGCTCCTATGTGAGTAAATTATGGGGCTACGCCTGATGTTCCAGCAATCGGGCGGATTTATTGGCTTCCCACGGTTGATTAATTGGACTTGTGTGGTTCTTTACTGGTACCACTCCTGTATAAATTAATATTGAGTGCTACTGGTCATTAAGTGAGATTATAAGTTACTTAATGAAAAAATTTCAAGGATTTTTGAAAATTTAAAATAGTGAAAATCCAGGACGTTACATTGAGAATAGAGAGATTCACTACTGAAGTAACGTCATCAAGTTTCATAGGCCCACTATGATGTATGTGCTTCATCTACATCGTCCATGAGTTAAAGAATGGGGCGGATGCAAATATGTAGTTGACCCCACCTAGGGGTGTACATCGAGTCGAACGTGTCAAGCTGGCCTCAGCTCGAACTCAGCTCGGGTCGGTCCTCGAGCCTGACTGGCCAGTTCGGCTCAGTTCGGTCAGCAGCTTGGGCCGAGTTCGAGCCAAGATCAAGCCGAGTTTGCCATTGAGGCATTTCCACAAACACCTGAACTGCAACTTCAAAATCCATGCAATGTAACCATAAATTATGGGGTGTTGAGAAATGACGCCTCCGTTCACCTTAACTGTAAACGATTTCGTCTCACCCTTAGATGAGAAAGAAAGGATGGACGGTTCGACAGACACTTGGAAGGATGGTGCATAGACAGTTGTGTAATAGGTAGAGTTTGGAGACCCGACATTGGTTACTTTCCTCTTAATGGTGCCTCGAATGGATTGGCCATCAGGTATAGATATTGCAAAGGATGGGTAGTTGAGGTCCCAAGCATTGCCAGTACTGTTGTTAGAGCATGTGCTTGAATCATGGGTCACCAGCCTCAATGTGGTGGTATTGTAGCCCGAATTGCAGAGGAATTCAACGTAGTCTTGCTTGGTTGCATTATATACTAGCCCAGGATTTATGGCTGCTATGGGATTGATGTGGCCGGATTTGTAAGCAAATTCTGCATCTTCATTCTTCCTGGCTATCAGGGTATTTGTTTCATGTACATACCTTCCTTGTTACCAGCCACATTTCACTGAGTCATTTTATCAAACAGTTGGTGAGCAACATCAACGACAAAGTAACCGAGTCACCGAACTGGTTCGATCCAAGTTCGATTCGAGTTGGATTCAATCCGAGTCGAGTCGAGTTGGGCCTGCTCGAACTCGGCTCGAACTCATTTTTGACCTAAAAAAATCAGTTCGACTCGGCTTGAACTCAGCTTCGAACCAAGTTGAATCGAGCTTTTTCGAGTCGAGTCGAGTGAGCTAACCGAGCTAGCTTGATTCGTGTACACCCCTAACCCCACCACAAAAAACGTGAGGAGATTGATGCGTACCATTGAAACCTTCTGAAGGCTCACCGTGATTTTTATTTGAAATCCAACCTTTTCACAAGTTAACACAGACATGAAAGAAGGGAAAAAAATAAATATCAGCTTGATCAAAAACATTTGTGGCCTATTTAAGTTTTTAATGGTGGGCATCACTCTCCCCACTGTTTTCTATGGTGAGGCCCTCTTGAGCTTTGGATTTGACTCATTCTTTGGATATTTACCTAAAATTATATTTCCAAATGGGTGGACGGCATGGATACAAAATATATATCATGATGGGGCCACATAGCTTGGTGACGTAACTTCAGTAGCAAGTCTCGCTGCTCAACCTGTCAGTATCCAGCCCGCGTCCGTGGAAAGGGATGCGGATTGGCTGGTGTACCTCACACTAGCTATATAGCTGCTGGTATTTATGTAAACAAGTTCTATGGGTCCCATCAAATGGTATGTGCTATTTTCAAACTGTCCATCCCTTTGGCGAGCTCTTATTAAAGCTTGAGACGAAAAATAAGACATATCGAACTATCAAGTGGACCACACGGTAAAAAGCAGCGGGGGATTGATCGTTTACCATTGAAAACTTTTTGGGGTCACGGAAGTTTTGGATCAATATGATTATTTTTTCCTCTTCATACAGGTATTTGTGACCTTATGAACATATTGGATGGAAAATAAATTTAAATAGGCCACAAGTTTTGTATCAAGTTATATTTTAGGTGTTTTCACTTCATCCAATTAGGAATGACCTTATAAACGGTTTGAATAGCATATAAACATCAATGTGGGGCTTATTTGAAGGTTTTGTTGCTATGTTCAATCCTACACAACACATAGTGACAATCTTCCATCTAAGGAGAATTGAGGGTTTTATGATGATATTTTAGCTTTCTATTAAGTATTTTAGTTTATTTAAATTAATATAATGATTTTATTTTCATTTAATTAAAAATAATTTCTTTATAAAAACATTTTCAATCGAGAGACGGGGCAAATGTGTCAAATTAAATTAATATATTTTAAACGTCTAATATGTTTGTTAACAAATAGGTTGTTTTAGATTCAATAATTAGTTTTCAGAGCCATAATTATCAAATAAGGTTTTTTTTTAAAAATTATTATTATTTTTAAATTTTAAATTTTTTGTACTTTTAGATCCTGATTCGGGCTTTAGATTTGAGATACAGGCTTTGCACTTCAGATTTAACAAACCAGGCCTAAGGTCTTCAGACTTCCGATTTAACAGACGGGACAATCCCCACTTAGGCGGATTAGTGTGGCCGGCGTGGGTATACACGTCATGCGAAGACTGCGTTGATGCTCCTCAAGCTCTGAATTGTACGAGCGGTTTAAAGAAGATTCAAGTTACATAGGACCCACAATGATGTATTAATTATATCCACACCGTTCATTCTTTTGAAGAGATCATTGTTGACCATGATCCTAAAAATGAGTCATACAAAGCTCAAGTGGACCACACCACAAATATCAGTGGGGACAATGATTCTCACCATTAAAACATTTGTAGGGCCTGCAATAATGTTTATTTTCCATCCAATATGTTTATAAGGTCAACCTAGATTAAGAGGAAAAAAAAAAAAATCATATTAATCCAAAAATTTTGTTACCCTAAAAGGATTTCAATGGTATATGTTCAATTCCCCACTGCTTTTTTCAGTGTGGTCCACTTGATCTTTGGATATATCTTATTTTTCAGCTCGAGCCTTAAGACGAGCTCGCGAAATGGATGAACGGCTTGGATATAACACATACCTCATAATCTACCCACATATCTTGGTGATGTCAACACACCAGCCATTCGGTGGTGTGTGGTACACCAGCCAATCTACTTCCTCGAATGGACGCGGATTGTGCCCTATTCCTACCGTCTCCAGCTGGGAATAGGCAAGAGCTTTGACTGGCCATTGTTATGTATACATGGGTCTTATCCACATTGTTCATTCATTTTTTTTCTATCATTTCATAAAAAAAAGAAAAAAAGAAAAAAACTCAAGTGGAGTATACCCACGAAACAGTGGTGATAATAATTCTCACCGTAGGAACTTTTCTAGAACTTTTCTAGGGCCACAGTAATGTTTATCCGCCATCCAACCTATTTATAAAGTTACATAGACCCGGATGAAGAGAAAACTCAAATATCAGCTCCATCCAAAACTTCTGTGGCCCAGGGAAGTTTTCAACGACAGGAGTTTAATCTCCATTGTGTAGTCCAAATCTGTCTTGTATCTGCCTCATTTTTTGGGCTCATATCTTAAAATGATACCAAAAAAAATGAATGTATGGTGTGGATAATACCCATACATAACGGTGGCCACTCAAAGCTCCTGCTCGTTCCCAGCTGGAGACCAACCGGAGTACGGCCCAATCCGTGCCCTCCTCGAATAAGTTGATGGGTTAGAAAACTTCAGCTGATTCTTTCCCAGCCCTACACTTGTTAAGTTAATTGTGGCCTACTTGATACCCGGACTGACCTAATTTCTTGAGTTAGAAGAATCTATAGTCGTACCGGTTTGATGAACGGGGTGGATGTTTAACCTGTCTGCCAAGAACGGCCTGGGTGTGTCTGCCAGGCTTGGTGTGGGCATTATCTGACTTGTACACTTAGCAAAGCCGTCTAATATTTTTCAATAATTCTTTTCCCTTTCTTTTTAACCTTTTCAAGAAAGATGACTTAGTATTCAAGGAATAAAGAAGCATTCTTTTTTCTCTGGTTTGATGTTTTATGGCAACGAGTCTTTGTTTATTCAACTAAGGAGCTATTTGGATGGGTGAAAATAATAAATTAATCAGGAAGAGAAAATCGACTTCCGCAAATGTAGTGGTTTTTGTCGTTTCCAAAAGACAAGGACTTGAGAAATCAATTTTAATTTCCTAATGTCATTATGGAACATCTAACGCGAAGGGTTACCATGCATCCATAAGCTGGTCTTGGTATTTTTGGGCCATGTGAAATGTTAGATCCCTGCCATTCAACGATCATTAGTCACCATGCATAGATAGACGTTTTATATCCCCACAAACGATTTATAACCTTTTCCCTAAACACAAAGCCTTCAAATTCTCTTATGTTAGTTCTTAGGTACTATTTATTTATTTAGAGGGGAAAGATGACTTAGGACTCAAGTAATAAAGAAGCATTATTTCTTCTTTGGTTTGATATTCGTATGGCGCCAAGTCTTTGTTCACCTGCCACAATTTCTTTCATTTTTCCTCTTCACCTTTCACACTTTTTATCTTATTAGTTTCCAAGCTCCTCCTTAGGACCAAGTTGAGTCACCTAAGGAGCCATTTGGATGGGTGAAAATAAAATATTAATTAGGAAAAGATAATCAACCTCTGAAAACGTAGTGGTATTTGTCATTTCTAAACGATGAGGACTTGAGAAATCAATTTTAATTTCCTAATGTTATTTTGGAACATCTAACATGAAAGGTCTACAAAATCACTCATGTAATCCATGATGCACCATTACATAAAGATCGAAAGGTCATGTGTTATGGTCCATACTTTGAACGATAAGTTTTTCATTTTTGGAATGAATCTCTTTGAACCAAATACGTGTAGGGCCAATTACATCATTCCTACGAATGACTAGGCTCCACTCTAACGGGCTACTTCAGCTTTTCTTTGGGTTTTTTTTTTAAAAAAATTTTAATTTCGTTTTTTTATTTTTTTATTTTTTTAATTTTTTGTGTTTAAAATCCAGTTATGCAAAGACTGCATCCGCGGCCTTCTCTACATAAATTTGAAAGGGGAATTATTTGATATTTTGGCTACTGGCACTTGATGCACAAGCACATACAAATGGTGTATGTGGCACACATCAACTCAAATTAAATGGACTACATCATGGAACAATTCCTCTAACTTCCAACTAACATTAGTTGAACAATCTTAACCTTTGATTTGTGGGCATTTATTTTTCAAAATAAGACATTGGACAAATTTTCATTTTTTAACCCTCCAATAAATATCCACAACCTAATAATTAGGTAAATAAATAAGAAATTGTTTATTCATTATACATCTAACTGGCACCTGAAATTTGAACTATTTAATTTGAATTAGTAGTATGTTGTGTATGCAATTTCTAAGTAAAATATAACTGCCGGCGCATCATTCATTACATTCTGACCAAGTATCACATTACGTACTCTGTTTGAAAACCATACCAATCTTCTCCTTTTAAATACTCCAACCCATCTCAATCACCCGTTTTTTTTTTTCTTTTCTCCATCCGTCTCTCCTCACAGCTGCAATCTCTTTTGACATTTCTTGCTGGGAAGCATTGCCATTTTTCCTTTACTTAAACTATATGCTCCAACTGTATTCATATTTCATCTAGAGAGAGAGACATTAATACTTTGCCGGAGTTTGATGGATTAATAGAAATTGCATGCAAGTTATTGGAAATAAACTGTCCAAATTATACTTCCCAGCTTAGATGCATCATGAACTAAAAATTACACTCATTTGATCATCTGGCTATTGGATTGGTGAACATTTATTGCAGATTTAAAAATCAAATTTATTTAAAGGTCCTGTTTTTACAATCTAACATACAAGAATCAGAGGCTAGGATTGTTCAACCAGTATAATCTTGGGACTGCGAATTATCAACTGCATGTTTCACAGTTTAGTCAGTTTAAATTTTGGTTAACGTGCACCCTTTCTATAATATCGGATTACATGCGCGTCAAGTGTCCTATACCGCCTGAGTATCATATAACTACTCTTTGTAAAATAGTATCAACTCGTAAAGGAAACACATGGCAGGGTTTTACAGCTGCCCCTGCCGGCCAAATCTGTCCTGAATGTGTGGCGCACTAATAATTAATAGTAGCTATTTGAATTTTGCCCTTGATATACAATACATGTGAGCCCCACAGCAGGTGTTTAACAGACATGTGAGATTGTTTGTTTACCCTTCATCGCCTTATGAATGGATTGGATGGCAAAGCAACATCACAGTGGCCAAGGAAGGTTTCGATGGTGGGCTTTTCCACCCCCCACTGTTTCCTATGGTGTGGCGCACCGTAGACTTGCATTTTCCTCATTTTTGAGCTCACATCCTAACAAGAGCTAGGGAAGCTGATTGAAGGAGTGGATTTCACTTGGGCATCATGGTGGCCTGACGTAACTTTCGGTTACAAGCGGTCCCTGTAACAGGGCTAGGAAACTTGCGAGCCTTATATTAGTCTGGTCTGTCATGAGCTGGAGTGCACTCGCACATTGATTTCGGAACGTCCGTCAAATTTTCAACCGTCCATTTCTTTTGCATATGTGGGCCCTACCTGTATTGTCCTCTCCCAAACAGTGCAGAGAAAACACTAAAAGCCAGCTCCCGTAGTTGCTATTGTTTACGCTCATCCTAACACAGTCCACGTCAATCAACAAAAAGCCGCCATGTGTTGGGATACTACTACAAAAGGTGAGAAGAAACATACTTTGCATTAGGGGAGACTGTCATCGCTGCATGTTATCGTACCAAAAGATTCGGATGATAGGAGTCATATACATGACAGGACAGATAAAAGAGGCAATCATTTCTCACATGTTACGGCCGTTGGACATGAGGTGTGGATTGATGCGATCTTAAATCTGTAAATTAACAAATTTGTTAAAGACAAGTTAGATGCCACCGAAGCTACTCGTTGCCATTGAAAAAAACTAAAATTTATCAAGTTGGTTTTTAGACACTTTAGGTATCTTGCCCGATGCTATCGAAGTTTATTTAATGCTATCGAAGGTTGTTCGATGACATCAAATGTCTGGTCAATGACATCTGTAAAATCTGAGAAATTTATGTTTAGTCATTGTAATGTTTTGGTCTTTAGTTCAATAACATCGAAGGGGGTTCGATGACATCGGCAGTCTGTCAATACCATCAAAATCTCATCAAATGTGCCATCGAATTATCGAGCAGAGTTACACATAGTTGCATATCTGCGGAATTTGTTTCTAATTTTGATTGTGATTCTCCTATATGATATTAAACTATTAAGCCATCTCTAGTCTATTTTTGTCATAAAAGTGTCTGCGACCCGCTCTACATCGCATATGGAGCTCTTCTGTAAGGTGAATGCAGATGCGCCTTTACAAATAGCAATCCTTATGGTGGTGCTCACCATTAATTGATTACTCAATGATTAAGCCAATGAAATTATCTGTCCCACTGCAAGTGGCCCATGCACAAAAAAAATCAATGAGAACATTTCCAGCCCCTTCAATACGTAAACAATTAAGGAAAGAAAATGCATACATTGCAAACATGGCATACAAGTAGTCAAATTAAACTGTCTAAATTAAGGTATCCAATTAGAGCTGGGCAACGAATTGAGTCAAATTTGGTTGGGTCCAACCTGACTCGGTTCGAAATTTGCAGGGCTTGACCTGAACTTGATCCGATCCGGTACCGAGTCTGGGTCATCGAACTCGAACCGATCCGAACCCCTGCTGGCTTGAACCGATCCGAGTCCGACTCAGTCAGGAAACCCGAGTCGGATCGGATTGGGCAAGGTTCGGATCGTTCATTTTTTTCAATGGTGTGTGAATCATTATTCTCATTGTTTCCTATGGTGCGATCTACTCGATTATCGGATATACTTAAAATTTAGTATCAACCCCTAAAATGATCTGGAAAAACTGATGGACGGTGTGGATAAACCAAAAAAATTCAAGACGGCCCCACATAGTTTACTCAGTAGGAGAAAAACGTAATGCTTTTTTAAAGCTCACACCAGCTCGAGAGATTCTGTGACTTCATTCGCAAGGCAAAGAAAATAATGGGAAATGTTATACGGTGGAACCACCTCTATCCTAATGATAGAGCCACTTTCCACCATTCACGTTGAATAGAGACGTATATAGAGCCATTAAAACCGTCCAACTAGTAGGACCAACATCCTATATCGTGTGGTTCATAAACTACAGTAATAGGATACTTTTCCCACCTTTTTTTTTTTTATAATCATGCTTTCCAAATTTCAAGCACTAAAAATCTTTATTTTTCTTTGTGCTTAGTAATTAACGGTCATAAATGAGTATTTATGATAATACATGGTTGGGTCCATTATAATTACGGTTCAGATTCAACTTTATCCAGATAATTGGAAGATGAAAGGATGGAGTCTATCTTATTACCATAGATGCGTTTCTATCATATTATGTTGACGTGAATGATAGGCAGCTTATAACTTCCTGAAGAAGCTTCAAGTATTACTGCAGCTGCTCTCTGTAGCTTAGCTGACACCGACTATATAGCAGCTCTAGGTACGTGTCGTGCGAAGATGAGCATTGACGCCCCTCGAGCTCTGAGTTGTACGAATGGTTCAAAGGAGATTAGATGGGACACGGATTAGGAGATTAGAGCTGGGCATTTTAGATCTGCTCCGGTGGATCCGACCCAATCAGACCCGATCAATTTATGTTTGACATCCGTTTCATCCATTCTATCTATCTATTTTTCTAGATCAATTTATAGTAATAAACAAAAAATGAGGCATATACCAATCTCAAGTGGACCACGTTACAGGAAACAGTGTTGAATGAACTTCGACCATTAAAAAAATTTTGGGGGCCATAAAAGTATTTGATCAAGTTGATCTTTGTTTTTTCCCTTCATCTGGGTCTTTATGACCTAATCAATAGATTAGATGTCAAATAAACAGTACAGTGGGCCTTAGGAGGACTTAAATGATGGATATCCAATCACTATTGTTTTCCTGTGGTGTGGTCCACCTGAGATTTATATCCCTCTCATTTTTAGGGTAAAGACCTAAAATGATATTTAAAAATGGATGAACGGAATGGATGAAATACATACATCATGGCGGGCCCATAGAGCACCGACCACCATCTTCGAGGCTGGTGTCAGGGGGAGTAGCCAATTCATTTCCGTTTGGGATACCCTACTAACTAGGGAAAGTCTTGGACAGGAATTTCCTGCCACTGGGAAGCTAGGTAGGGCCCACTGTGATTTCTGTGAGAGATCCATCTTGCCCATCCGTTTTTTTTCAAATCATGTTAGGATATGGCAAAAAATGAAGTAGATCCAAGACTCAAGTGGGCCACATGACAGAAAACAGTGAGGATTGAGTTTCCACAATTAAAATATTGGTGGTGCCACAGAAGTTTTAGATCAGGCTAATATTTTCTATTATTTCAGTTCATCTTAGTAAGAATGACCTTATGAACAGTATGGATGCAACATAAACATCACGGTGGACCACAGTGGGGTTTCAATGGTAGGCATGTTCCTAACCATTTCTTTCCATGTGCAGCCCACTGAAGTTGTGAACCTCCCTTATTTTTGGGTCATGTGAGTGGGATGGATTTCTCACAAACATAATGGTGGGGTCATCTAATTTCCTTTCATGCGAAATGCTTTGGCAGGACGCTTCAACTGGTGCGCAACCGTTAGAGAAGGTGGGTCTCGGTGCTATAGAGAATCCGTTTAGGCGGATATTCACGGATGGGTTTTGTATACGGATATGATAGGCACTCTGTGATTCTTTTTATTGCCCAGGGTCACCCGAATTATTGTAATTTCTCCCCCATTTTCAATGGAATATGTTTTTTTTTTTTTATGAGAATCGGGAACCAGCTATGGGAGTGGGAACCTAACAGGGCCCACCTTGATGCATGAATTGTCTATCTACTCTATTCATCAACTTATTTTATGCCATGGTCAAAAAATGAAGAAGATAAAAGTTTCAGGTGGACCACACTACAGGAAACAATGGTTATTGACCATTGAAAACCTTTTGTTGGATAAAAATGTTTTACTTCAAGCTGATATTTGTTTTTGTATTTCATCTAGATACGTAGAACATTATCAATAGGTTGGATGGTCAATAAACATCACGGCCGATGAAGCTTTTAATGGTGGAAGTTCAATTACTATTATGTCATGTGGTGTAGTCCATCTGAAACTTTTATTTAGCTTCATTTTTAGGACTATATTCTAAAATAATCTGCAAAAACAGATGGACCGCGTGGATAATACAATGCAAAATTTGAGGTGGGCCCTACTATTGAGGGTCAAATATTGCTTATTAGACCCCAGTTATTTCTTGGATTTACGAACATGATACCGTTTGATGGCTCGCTTTAATCATGTTTGTGATGCAGAGTGTATTTACGAGCATGGACTGAAAAGGGAGCTTAAAGCATGGATTTAACGCTCTGATGACACTAAAGGCAAGGGACGGACTCCAGGGAACCAAGATCGATGGAATTACATGCCAGGGAACCCCAAAAATCGAGAAACTGAAGCTCAAGCGGCCTGAAAGTCAGCCAGAATGCAAGATCACTGGGTTTCCATCATCTGTTCGGCTCAAAACTTTATACATGGCTCGAGGACCAAAAACTAACCGTACACATCAAATTTCAGCCATTGAATCCCTCTGGAAGTGGCCCAACGGACAGATCAGCTCATAAATCAGTGATTTGGGGCCCGCCTGGTATTTGAAAATGCTTTAATTTTGTTCTCAACGCCTTAAATGGAGTGACACAGCAAATGGACGGAGCAGATGTCTCACGAACATCACAATGGACCCTACATGAACAGTGCGTGTACATAGTGTACACGCACCGGCCGTGCACCGGACGGTCAGCCCAGTCAAAGACGGGCTGACCCATCTCCTTGGGACAGACGTTGTCCATCTGTTTTTCATCAGTGGGCCCCACTCGCTCTCCAGATGATAAATCTGGACCATCCATCAGATTCCCACGGTCCATGTTACCATGGCCTAGGTGACAGATTTCAAGAAGGAAGCGAGGAACGATTTCCAATCGTCTAAACAGAGGTTGGATGGTCGTATGATCAATCACGTGGGCCACACCGACTACAAACAGAAACTAGTCATCCCCTACTGATTTTTTGTCATGATTTCAATGGACGGTGTGGATTTCCTAACTGAATTTAATCATGGGCCCCGCCAGCACCACAACGGAAGAAGTCCGTTTTCTCTCTGTTTGCGCAAGAACAGGGCCAGCGGATAGAATTTGTGGGCCACCGTGGTCCATGATCCAGATAATCGGGATCGTCCATCAGGGGTAAAAGGGCCCTATAAACATGGCCTAGGTGTCGGAATCGCGGAATGAAGTGCAGGCGGCTGTTGATATTCTAAAACGCAGAATAGACGGTGTAACAAAATAAACTGTGGGCCACCATGGTTTTAACCCAAAATTGATCAGGTCTGAATGGTTTTTCTTAAGTAATCCGGTGGACGGTGTGGATTTCTTAAAAGATAGCCAAAGTGGGCCCCACCGAGAGCTCAGCGCAGCTCTTGTGCGTATGTTACGCATGTCCAAAAATTTCGGACATTCCGGACAGTGGTGGCCCATCTCCGTTGATCTATTTGATGATCCAGACCATTCAAGTTGCAGATTCTGGGGTCTAAACTCCTCCTAGGTGGTCGGATCGACCGGACTGGCTTCACTTTCATCTTGCACTTGTTCCAAACGCAACAAAACTATGCGTTTTCATGCGCAAAAGCAGAGATCCGCGAGGAGTCTGCTGCAAATGGTGGAGCATAACGGAGTCGGTTCACCGACTCTAAATCTATAAAAGAGGAGAGGGACAGGTGAAGAGGGGAGGCGAATTGGAAGGGAAGCTAGGACGTGAAGCTTGGAGCAGCGAGAGAGAGTTTTGTTTTCTTCCTTTCCTATTATTTTTAGTTGTTTATTTTATTTTTAAGAGATTTAGCCATCCATGTCTGGCTGAACCTCTTAGCTAGGGCTAAGAGGTGAAGCTTGTAGTCTGATGGGAAAGACTTTGCTTGTGCCTCTTGTTTAGATTGACTGATGTTGATTTTAGTTCAATTAAAGGGATACTTTCAGTTTTTTTTATGGTTTGTTGTGACTGAAATTACAATAGATCTGCAATGGCTTTGAGTATTTCTTCCTCCTTTTGATGTTTATGACGTCAGGAAGCCCTGTTGTTCACCATTGTCTCCTGGGCATGGTCGGATGAAGGTACCTTTCCTAACCTTCATAGCATGTTGATTGGTTGGTAATTAGTTTAATTCTGTTGTTTGCTTTGTCTCCTGGGCATGGTTTGGTGATGGAATCTATTCTAATTCATATACCTTTCATCTCTTGAAAACTAGATCACGTAAGTTCAGTTTAATTTTCCTGATTCTTGATACAGGCATAAGATCTCTCTGATTTCTACAAGTGGATCCTCTGAATCCCTAGTTTCCTATCTCTGATTTCTCTTAAGTTTTAGATTAATCTCTCACATTATTCATCACTTTATATTCGATTTAGATTTCATCTTAGGCTAGTTCTATTTCTACCTAGTTTCAGGTAACGTACAAGTATCAGTCCCTTGGGATTCGACCTCGGTCTCACCGAGTTTATTACTACATCACAACCCTATACTTGGGGAGTGAACAAGTTTTTGGCGCCGTTGCTAGGGATAGACAGTTTGCTATTCTCTGAAATTAATAGGGTTTAAGATTAGTTAAGATTAGGATTTTACTAACTTTAGTTTTAGATTTTATTTCTATTTGATTTTTAGAACTAACTTGTTTCATGTTTTGTAGGATCCTGACATAAACTTCTAAATTGGTAATCTTTTTCTAATTCCTCTACTTTTTCTATTTTTTAGGGTTTGAGTTTTAGAAACTTTCTAATTCTAGTATTTTTCTTATTTTTAGGAAATAGTTTAGTTTAGAAGCTTTCCTCTTTTGTTTTTAGAAACTTAGTTAGTTATTTCCCTTTTTAGAAATTCTTTCTAATTTTAGAAACTAACTCATCTTTCCTTTATTTTTAGAAACTTTCTACTTGTAGAATTTTTGTTTAGAAACTAACTTTCCTATTTTGTAGGCTTTTAAGATAGAAATTTCTAATTTGGTAAGCTCTTTCTCTACTTTCTATTTTTCAGATTCCTTTTAGTAACTTACTTTCTAGTTTAGGACTTTCCTAATTTATTTTAGAAATTTTCACTTTCTTTTAGCAATTTCTTCTTTTAGAAACTAGTTTACTTCTATCCTTCTTTTTAAAGGATTTTCTAATTCTAGACTTTCTCTTCAGAAACTAACTTGTTTTATTTTCTTTTGCAGGTTTTTAATTGAGGGACTCTAAATTGGTAACTTCTTTCCAACCCTCTCTTTCTTTTTAGAGTTTCTTTTCCTTTCTTAGGATTAGGTTTCGAATTTGATTGAGGGCTACGAGTGTTTCATGCCCAAGTGGGCCTGTGACAACACTCGACGTCTCTTGACTGAAGGAGGATTGGTTGAGGGGTTGACTATTCATCGCAGGACTAGATACCACTCCAAATCCCCTGAGTTAATTGAAGTGATGGCTGAAAACCAACCTCTTCTACCCCAACCTAGTGTAGAGGACATTCAGGATGAGAATGAGGTGTATCAAGCACCCCCGCCTCGTACTTTACGTGATTATTTACAACCAGCGGGGGTGAGTATGCCCTCATGCATGATTTTTCCTGAAAATACAGGACATATGGACATCAAGCCAGGGGTTATCCAACTCCTGCTTAAGTTCCATGGGCTTGAATCTGAAGAACCATACCTACTTTTGAAAGAGTTTGATGAGATCAGAGCCACTTTATATTTTCAAAATGTGTCTGAGGACACAGTCAGGCTGAGACTCTTTCCTTTTTCCTTAAAAGAGAAGGCTAAGACGTGGTTACATTCACTGCGTCCTAGATCCATCTGAAACTTTTATTTGGCTTCATTTTTAGGACTGTATTCTAAAATAATCTGCAAAAACAGATGGACCGCGTGGATAATACAATGCAAAATTTGAGGTGGGCCCTACCATTAGTGTCTCACCCACATAACTGGCTCTGGTGATTGCCACTTAAGCCCCCATGAGTAGGATGTATTTTCCTTACATCCATTCTACCCATCCATGTTGAAAGCTCATTTTACAAAACAGTACAAAAAATGAAGTAGATCAAGATCTCATGTGAAACACACCACATGAAATAATTGAAATTGCGGTAAAGACCGCTTTAGTAAAAGTAAGAATATGCCAATATGTCCTAGAGGGGGGGGGGGGGGGGTGAATATGACTTTTATAAAAATTTTATTTTATGGTTTATTTAAAATCCTATCAAACTTGTCCTGAGTAGATTACGCATGAATTAGGATTTCTTTAAGATATCTCTAATGGCTTCCAAGCTAATTAGAGGATCCAATCACAAAACTGATTTAATGATAAACATGATGCAATTCAGAGTTTATGATGAATGTAATTGTGTGTGAGGTGTGATCAAATATAAAAGCTTTTAAAGAAATCACACAAGTAATTAAAGACAAATATCAATCACAAACACAATCATTTTTATAGTGGTTCGACTACTTGTCTACTCCACTCTCGGTAGACGCACTCAACCCTTAAGTATGCCGGATTTCACTAAGGAGGTTTCACACGTTTCACCCCAAACCCAAGGTTTTAAATCCAGTTCACCTTTAACCATTACAACCTACACCTAGGCTGATTGTTTATGCTCCCACGAGCAAGGATCAACACATAACACCCGATTTTAGGCACACTGGCCAAGGATCCACACAAGGAACATCTTTTGTTTATGCTCTCACGAGCAAGGGTCAACACAATACACCCACTTTTAGGCACACTGGCCAAGGATCTTCTACAAGACCCTGACTGTTTATACCCTCCACGGAGTAAGGGTCAACACAACGCACCCACTATGTACACTCTCGCCGGAGGCCTCCTAAAGGACTTGCAAGGGGTGAGAAACACCTTAAACCCAATCCTAAGAAGGAATGATCACAAGGGTCCTCTGAACTCTAATAACTTATAAATAAACAAATGAGTCCCTTTTAACTCGTTGTCTAAGATCTCCTCCTTTGTTGATAAAGAATCTTCTGCTTTCTTGAACCGCAACTTAGAAGATGTACCAATACATGGCGACAGGTTGGGTCAAGGCTATGATAGAATCCTACTCTCTTAAATGTTTTCCTATAAGGGAAATAGAGTGATTCCAATCATCCATGCATTCAAGGCATCACAGCTTAATGATTTGCCATTAAGATGGTAGCCGGAGGATCTTTGAATGCGAAAGTTCATTCCTCAATCCACTCTATTGAATGTCAATGATGAGGGTGGATTGGAGAATGAACTTCTATGAGAGAAAGGGCTTTGGGTATATGATCTAAGGTTAAACACTCAAAAGCACTTACTTCTTTCTCTACCAGCAACTAAAGATAAGTTCTCTATATATAGGCAAAAGGTTCCAATGGATATAAAATGGTCACATTTATGACAGAGTTCAATATCATTGAGCATATACTCTCGATTGTATCGACTAGCCGCTCGATGACACAAACTCAAATGTCATATGCTTTTGAAACTTTTTGCCAGCTGGTTGAGAAAATCGAAACAAGTGTCGATATCATCGGATTTCGAACTTCGATTGCATCAATACGAGGTTCGATTCCTCGACATTTGAAGAATGTGAGAGACTTACCTTTGAAATATTTCGATTCCTCTGAAAAATCCTCGACATTTGAAACAAGTGTCGATATCATCGGATTTCGAACTTCGATTGCATCAATACAAGGTTCGATTCCTCGACATTTGAAGAATGTGAGAGACTTACCTTTGAAATATTTCAGGTCAAGGATATGATCGAGGTACACTCGATATCATCGGAATTTGAATGTCAATGATATCGATAGTTGTGTCGATGCATCGATAAATCCAAAAGATTTTTCAGTTAAGCTTGCTGGATAGTTTATGTCCTTTCTCGATGTAATCGACCAAGCCTCGATGTCATCGACATTTGAATATCGATTCTATTGAGTGACCCTCAATCCTAAGATAAAAACCACCTGAAAATATGCTGGTAAACTGTGTCCAAGACTAATATTATCGAAGGCCTTCCAATATCATCGATATTTGAATTCCGAGGATATCGAGGAGTACTTTGACATATCGAAGGTCTTCATGATTTTCCTTAAAAAAATAGGGACACAAAATCTCTGATATCGATTTTATCAAGTCGACTTCAATAGACTCGAGATTCAAATATCGATGATATCGATACAGCTATTGATACATCGATAATTCTGTCTAGAAGTATATGCAGTTGCTGGATAACTTATGTCCTCATTCGATACTATCGAGTGAGCTTCGAGGACATCGACAACATTTCTCGAGGTAGAAAACTTAGAAATTTTTTGAATTTGTAAAAAAGTTTTCTAACCCAAAAACCCTATGATATTTTAATCAGTTTTAAGGGTTTTAATTACCTGGTGTTTTGGGACATGGGATATGAGGCTTAAATTTACTTGTGGCAAGTTCGAGCACACATCCGGTTGAGGCAGACGGTTGATTGGTCTTCCTATGAAGCTTCTGTGTCTAGCTGACTCAACACTCACGCTAATTGGCAAACCAGGGCACTTTCAATCTCCCCCTTTGTCAATTACGTGACAAAAATACCAAAACACCCTAGAACAACATCTAGACAAACACATCCTAAATTGTGTGTACATGTAATTTACACAATTTTAAAATGTCTAGTGAAACCATACACATAATCAGTAGCTGCTTCCCCTAACAGCATTCTCCCCCTTTCTTGGTGTAGCTGCTCCCCCTAACACCTGTATCACCATTCACAAACAAATATACAATTTTCCCTTTGGAGTGTTTGATTTGTTCTCCCCCTTTTTATCAGTCATTGACAAAGGTAAATATAGCAGTTGATATTGACTAAAGTTTGAAGTATTTGAGAGAACCATCATCCAGAGAACATACATATATAAAAGATGGATGCATAATGATCAAAACAGTTGATTAATCAGACATCATTTTCAGAAACTATGTATGTATAACAGACCAAATAGAGCAGTGATATAAGCAAATAGAATAATGATCAAAACATCACATGCATTTCACACCATTTAATCTATAATTAGATAAAATCGGGGATGGAAAAATATAAGCAAGGAAGAAAATATCTGTGATTCATAACCAGTCATATCTAAAATATCCAAAAACATAGATACTGCCTAAGATTGGCAGTAGTATAACAGTTATCCAAACAAAATTACCAAGCCCATTCATGGGCACCCAAAACCAAACATCAGTATTTAGCCCATCCATGGGCATATATAATACTTAAAAAAAAAACAGTTTAGACTTTGCAGGTTAGTGAGTTATCACATACACTCATAGGAGCGCAGAACATCCAAAAAGATACTAATGTTCATATGCTGAAATAAGAGTGAAGTGTATGTGACAGTGTCCAAAGACCAACACTATAGAGCAGAGGAAGATGGTGTCGTGTCGTCACGTTGGCAAGTAAGTAGATCAACCAATTGCTACACCATTTGTTACACTCCATTTACCAAGTGTTCCAGGACAGTAAGCCGTGTATTCATAGACTCTTTCAGCTGGGTGACATCTCGCTGTATTGCTCCAATTCTGTCTTGATGCAGCTTAAACCTTTTCGCATGCCCAGGCTCTGATGTGGATGGAGCTTGATGGGGTGCAAAAGGTTCATTCTCAGCCCCTTCAGCGGGAGCATCACCTTCACCTCCTGCTCCTTCTTCGTGAATGCCTTTCTCTTGATCCTCGGGATACTTATGGAACTTCAAGTCCATCCTTTGAATGTTGTTTTTATTGAAGACATGGAGGGATAGTTTCGGATCACTGGCAGTTGGAAAGCCGATGGCGTGGCACACAGTGTGTATAATCCAGGGATAGGGCAGGTGAAGATCCTGGGATGTATGAACGACATAGACTAACTGATGTACAATCAGAGTCAGGAGACAGACTTTTATCCCTGAGGCTATTGAATATACTATCATGGTCATGAACCTTGTGAGATCGGAACGGTTGGTACTTTTAGGATAGATGTTTGAGGTGAAGATACCATGCAAGATCCAAAATCGCGGTTCCTTGAACTTAGATTTCAATGCATTTCCTTAGTACCAAGGAATGTCACGACCATGGTAGAGAAACTTAGTGACCATGGATCGAGTTTCAGGATTCTCTAGGTCCAAGTCAGAAAGACCAACCGGTGATAGTGTAAGCCCAAAAATTCTAGCAATAGACTCAGGGGTGATCTCCACGTCATCACCATCAACAAACACAGTGATGGAAGGTGGATTTTCCAGTTAAGCTTGCTGGACAGTGTAAGTGCTATGGTTAAAAGCCCTTTTATGTTGTCAAATTTGTGGTGCCAAAAACACTGCTTGTACTTTGTGAAATTACATAAATGCAAATGTTCGAAACACAGTATGGATGAAGCATGTATGGATGAAGCGAGTCTCAGTGTATGGATGTTAACTACATTGGTGAAACACAATGCTCAACTTAAGATATGTCAAGCCACGACATTGTCTTGCAAGATCGACTTCGAAAGACAAGACATGTTTACAAGTCAAGACTCAAGAATATTCAACTGAATTTACAAGTTACAAGTCAAGATTCAAGATTGCGTAATTGAAGTTTTTAAGGAAAAGCTACATTAAGATTTCAAGCTTCACTTTCTTTAAAGGTTACATATCTTAAAGGATCAATGTCCTTACTTCACTATTAAGGTATGTTTGACCTTAGGTTGACCTTTGGAGTAGATTATTTTGGATACATAATGCAAATGTTTTATATTTGAGAATCTGGTTGCTCTAAGACTAGTCCTGGATCTTTCTCGACTAGTCCTAGCACTGCTTCGACCTGTCTAAGATTTTTTTGGATCAGTCGTAAGTTTGTTGCAAAAATTCAGAATTTTTTGTTAAGCTTCGACCAATCCTGGGGTCTTTCAACCAGTCGTATGAACAGTGTTGACTGTTCCTTCGACCAGTCATAAACCTACGACTCAAACTACAACGATGTATTTTGCTTGGCTTCGACTAGTCGTGATCAACCTAAGACCAGTCGAAAGTGTCCTTCGACCAGTCGTAGACAACCTACGACCAGCCGTGAAACTGCCTTATCTTATCGCACTCAAATTTTCAAATATCCATTGGTTCTAAGACCAGTCATAGCAATCTCTGGACCAGTCAAAGATGCAATTTGCTTACCTATAAATAAAGCACGAATTTCTGAATATTGTGGACATCTGAAGTAATTGTAATCCGGCCTTCTGAGAGATAAGTTTGTGCTTCATTTTAAGCTAAGTGTGCATATTTAATATTCTCTTTCTTTAGCTTTTTAAATTCATTTTGTTTCTTGTATTCCAATCTGATCTGAAAAGAGGAAGTGTTATTTTCTTTTTTCTGGAATCAAAATCAATTAAAGCTAGCCCATTTTGGTTTAATTTAAAATCTATTAGAACCTAGAACCATTATAAAGTGAGTATTGGACATTGAACTTTGACGTTCGAACCTCTACTCTGACTTGGTTCTTCCGGGTTTTTACAAAGGAGAAATCTAGGTATTTTACATTATTGTAATTTACATTCTATTTTTGGTTTCTTTTGAGATTAAGCCAGAAAAATCTCATTGTGTTTGGTTATCTGAGGAGAGCCAGAAAACTCAGAAAGTGTGGGTTTTTGGATTGTGTAAGCCCAAGTTAAAAAGACACAACTGTGAAGGTTTTAGGTGAACCTGTGAAACCTATTTTGATAGTGAACGCTAATATCCCCTGTGTGAGGATATTAGGAGTGGAGTAGCATTCTGTGTGACTGTTGTTTAACAGTTGGTGAACACACAGGCGAACCACTATAACTCCTTATATATTGTAGTTTGAATGTTTGCTTAATTTTCTATCTTTTATCATTCAAATTGTGGAATGTATGTATGGATGTGAATGTTGTAATATTTACATTTCAAGCATAGTGGGAAATGTTGTAATAATTTAGATTTAAATTCTTACAAAATTTCAATACTTTGCTATTTATTTATTCCTCTTTAGTTTGAGTTTTTGATACAAAGAACGTTCTAGAAATAAGGTTGTCCTGCCATAAACCCTTGGTTTTTATGGTGTAAGGTTGTCCTTAGAACTGCATTTGTTTCAATCTTTCAATACTTGATTATTGAGATTGCTTTTCATTTAAACCATTGTGAACTGATTTATTTTATTTAGTTATCATTTTTCCGATGTTATAGTCTAAATTTGGCATAGTCCTATTCACCCCTTCCCCCCCTCCCCCGCAAGGACGTATAGCTTGGCCTTTTCAGACAGTTTATGTCCTTTCTCGATGCAATTGACCAGGCCTCGATATCATCGACATTTGAATATCGATTCTATCGAGTGACCCTCGATCTTAAGATAAAAATCACCTGAAAATATGCTGGTAAACTGTATCCAAGACCGATATCATCGATATTTGAATTCCGAGGATATCGAGGAGTACTTCGATATATCGAAGGTCTTCATGATTTTTCTTAAAAAAACAGGGACACAAAATCTCTGCTATCGATTTTATAGAGTCGACTTCGATAGACTCGTGATTCAAATATCGATGATATCGATACAACTATCAATACATCGATAATTCCGTCTAGAAGTATATGCGGTTGCTGGACAACTTATGTCCTCATTCGATATTATCGAGTGAGCTTCGAGGACATCGACAACATTTCTCGATTATATCGATCAAACTATTGATAAATCGACAGAGGTAGAAAACTTAGAGATTTTCTGAATTTGTAAAAAAGTTTTCTAACCCAAAAACCTTATGATTTTCTAATCAGTTTTAAGGGTTTTAATTACCTAGTGTTTTGGGACATGGGATGTGAGGCTTAGATTTACCTGTGGCGAGCTCGGGCACACATCCGGTTGAGGTAGACGGTTGATTGGTCTTCCTATGAAGCTTCTGTGTCTAGCTGACTTAACACTCACCCTAATTGACAAATTGGGGTACTTTCAATAATCTTGATTGAATCCCCACCATTAAAAGCTTCATGGGGTCCACCAAAATGCTTATTGTCGATCCAACCTATTGATATGGTCACAAAGACCTGGATGAAGAGGCAAAAATTTTGAAGCCCCAGAGAAGTTTTTAGGGAATTTGACCATACTGACCTTGAAGTTTGGTCAAATTACCTTGGGAGGTACTACATTCCAGATATCCCAAGAGTGGCCTTCTAACAACTTTTGAATATTGTTTCGAACGAAACTGCCCCTGTCCTTGGTTCAGAAGTCGTACTACCCTGAAGTGAATAAGAAATGACCTTCTTATTTCAACCCCGAGAAAGTGATGGATTGGCTACGTCCCCTGCCACCGGCCAATGGCTAGTGCTCGGTGCTTTGTGGGCCCCACCATGATGTATGTGTTTCATCCATGTCGTCCATATATTTTTCCAGATCATTTTATAGTATGTAACGCTTCAACTTTTCAGGACCCGAGTATATGACCCGTTTCCCAAAAACCCAAGTGTTAACCTATGGAGAGCCAAAATTACACACACACACACACACACATATATATTTTTTCTTTCATTCAGAGTAAGCAGATTTAGCGTAGGATGGATAAAACAATATAAAGGAAAATTTCATTATCATTCAAATATACAAGAGGTTGCCCATAATGACTTATACAAACAAATGTCCTAAACTTACAATCACAAAGTGACATGATGTTACATGTAAACAAAGCAAATTATAATAAATCTAGAACTATAAAACCACGTAGCAACTCTTGACAATACAATTATGCATCTTCAACAGTAGTACTCTGCTCCTCATCAGTCTGAACCTGAAAATCAATTAAGTCACCTGTGCTACTTGTACGGTTATATATTTGATGGATGAGTGGCCAACTCAGTGTAAATTCTCCTCAAGATTACACACCGCCGCATTAGGTAAGTATAGTTATAAAACAAAGCATACAAAACAATACTTGATGCGAATGCAATCATCGCCCCGGGGATGCTCATCCATGCGGACAGTGGGCTCGTCACCCATGCAATCATCAACCTGGAAAAATTATCTAATCGGATAAATATGTACATCACATACGATAGCAATAAATGTTGGTCTGTACCATACATGTATGATTAGTCAAACCATTATTAGTCCAGTTATAATCAACCAATTTAAATAAGCTCAAATTCACTACGGGGGCTTGTCACCAGCGTAGGCCAACAACTCGGGCATAGGGCCCATACCACCATCCCGGCTCATGAAACTATCATCTTAAGATGTTTAATGGAAACTTGTCGACTAGTGGCCAATCATATTACAGTATATGAGGCTTATCACCATAGGGTTGTATAGAATAAAATGTTGAACCCATCTAGGGTAAGTGCCAAAACAAAACCACGTAGGGCGAATGTCAAAATTGAGTACATAGGGCGATTAGTAAAACTAAGCCACATAGGGCCAATATCAAAACCATGTGATAAGAGACCATCCTTAAAACCATTGGACACAACCACCCTGGATGGTAAGCCCATATCATTGATCAATTTAAACCATCACTCAATAACCACTAAGCCGAAGGTCCATTTTAATCACAACCAGTCCGGTTACATCCCAAGTATGGGTGTACATTTATAGGTGAGGGTTTCCCACTGATGTACCAGTATAAGTTCCATAAGCAATCCACAAATAATCCACAAGCATGAGATAATATGCAGGATAAATATTAAGCATGAAACCTAGCAATTTGATTCCAACAATTACACATGTGATTATAAGATGGAGATATCAATTATCAAGTAAAATTAAAACAAAACTATACTTAAGCTAATGAGAAAATAGAAAGGTCAAGGGGAAGAAATTATTACCTTATACTTTGAATCGCCAACTGCTGTCACTAGGAAGCGCGTACACCCTTAGAATTTAATCCTACCATGGATTATGAAGTTGTATGTGAGATCAAGTTTTCTACAAAGTACTTATGATCAAGATTAATTACAACCTAGGGTTTGGATTACTCATTTTTTTAGGGTTTTGATGTAGAACTTAGGGTCTTATCCTAAAGGTTAGTCCTATACTTATATTCTAGGTTTTGAATCTTGAATTATTATTATTATCATTGTTGTACGATGGATCAAATACTATTCTAGATCCAAATCTCACACACTATCTAGGTTTAGAGTATTATCCTATAGTTTAGGTTGCTTAGGTCTAGGGTTTTACCCTAGAGTTTAGGTTTAGGCTAGATCTTTTAGGTTGAACCCCAGTGGTGTGTAATTGATTATAATATTAATTTAATAATTATAAAATATTTATTAACATCAATGTTACAATTGACGCTAGCTATCGCAGCAACGATAATCATCATGATAATATCAAATTATACAATCTACTATCAATGATAATATTCAAGCATGATAAATAAAATACTAATATTTAATAACCATAAAATCTTTTGTTTACTTATAATAACTAATATAAGCATGGATAATCTTCTAATAGTTAATTATGCTATATAATTACAAATATCATAGTAATACTAATGATAATAAATAAATACTAAGACCTACTACTAATGATGACAAAATACTAATAGTTAACAATGAAAATTTTATTTTATATGTAACACTAATATCGATATAGATAATTTACTAACTGTTATTCACTCCTAATACTCATCATCCTAATAATGATAGAAGGGCAAAAATGGAAATTGCAATCAAAAGAATTTCGATTTGGAGGAGAGACATGGACTCACCTTAGTCGACTCAGTTCGAGTCGAGTTGACTCAGCTCCGCTTAACCGCCCGCCTTTTCCTTTCTCCTTCTCTTTCATCCCCATACTTAGAGAGGTCCAATGGCCCCTGGACTCGACCCAGCCAATGGGTCAGCAGGCTGACTCGGTGACTTAACTCGGTTTGAAATCGAGTTAACTCGGCTCCCTCTCTTTTCTTTCTTCTACATTCTTCTTCTTTCTTTCTTCTTCCATCACCTTTTCTTCTAATTGGACGTCCAGCAACAGATGTTAGGCACAACCCAGACACATCCAGCTCAAGCCGAGACTCGACCTGACTCGAGCGAGGGTGTGACGTTGCAATGTGAGCAACTGCTAGGGTGGCAACAACACCACTCCTCCACTGTTTCTTTTTCTTTTCTTCTCCTCCTTTCCTTCTCTTTTCCCTCCATTTTCTTTTGTCCTTGCTGGAACTCCAGCAACCCCCAGACACAAACCAGATCCGAGCCAAACTTGGCTTAGCAGCGAGTCAAGTTGCTACCCAAACCCACTATCTCTCTCTCACTGCCCTTCTCTTCTTCCTTTTTCTTCTTTTATTTCTTTCTTCTTTTCTCTTTCTTTCTGCTGCCTTCCTCACAATAGGACAATAGGTTGGACCTGCACCATGACAACTAGACGGCTCGCCGCACGTGACTCGGCCCAGCAACTCGATAGACTTGGATCGAGTCTTGGTGAAGCTATGTAATGCCCCGTGTTTAGAACCCGAGTATATGCCTCGCATTCCAGAAACCTAGGAGTTAACTACTAATAGTGGTAATTGATAAGTAAATCAAAGTGCAGATAGCGGGAATGAAACATAGCATAGATATGATTCAAAAATGGGAACAATATTCTGGCCCACTCAGCTGGGGGCCAATTACATAATCTCAAGTTTCTAAGGTCTCTAAATATACTGAAATAATAATAAAGGGCTAATCTATTGGTTTAGCCTAAAATAGGCGGCCGCCTCCTGCTGCGGCTCCTTATTATAGGGCTCCTCCTCTGCCGCCATCACCTCCGGATCTGCCGCATACCCATCGGCTCCTACACCTGCATCCTCTGTACGGTTGAACATTGATGAATGAGTGGCCAGCTCAGTGTGATTTTTCCTCAAGATTTCATACCGCAACCCTAAACAAAGAATAACATAAAAACATACAGACAATCCAAAACACAGTAAATGCAGTCTTATTAAGTGCATGAATGCAATCATCGACCTGGGTAAAACATCCAAACAGGTAAGTACGTACAATAACAATAGATACTGGTCTGTACCCTGGGTAAAACATCTAGATAGGCAATTACGTATGTCACATACAATAACAATAGATGTTGGTCTATGCTATTCATGCATGATTAGCCAACCCGTTATTAGTCCAATTGCAACCAGCCAATTTAAATAAGCTCACGGTCACTACAAGGAGCACATGGCCCAGCGTAGGCAGACGGCTCAGGCATAGTGTCTCATGACCACCATCCCCGACCCATGAGGCTACCGCCTTAGGGTGTGTTTAATACCCACCAACATGTGGTCAATCAATTCAATGTAAGGGGCCACCACCAATGCTAACTGGGACTGAATGTTGAAATCACTAAATATGACGATTAAAGCATGACGACATGAATGGTTCAAAGACAAGTAAACAATGATATTTAAAAGGTTGTGAAGTTCATCCCAAGTCAGTTAGGTGAAACCACACATGGATGGTAAACCCCATAGTCAAATACCAACAACCAAAGCCTCCATGTGGAGGCCTACGCACATCACAGCTAGTCCAGTTACACCCCAAGTACAGACTCTCCCTTGTTAGAACTTCCCATGGAGAGATTCCAACAATGTGTGTGTCATAACAACATAACAACAACATGGATCTTATCATGAGTAGGAATAAGGAACAATACATATATTTCTTTTACAAATACATACTAACAGAGCTAACACATGCCACCTACAATGAGTAACCGATTTAATCATTTAGCTAGTTCAATACACATGTTCAAAGATCTAAGCATGAACTAAACAGGAGAATCAAAACATATCAAGTAAGTGTAATCTATTTCCTCACAATTTATCACTAGTCTAACTAACCATTAAATCACTAAATCAACTATTTCTAGTCTAGGTGGGAATGGAAAGTTTTAGGGGAGGAAAATCATCACCAGACAAGTCGTAGTAACTCCCTTCCTGATTTCACTTTCTAAGGTTAGCTGATGGTCTAACGCCGTACGAGGGACTCCCTAAGATCATTTCCAAACAAGAGTTGTGTTAATAAGTGGGCCATTAGAGCAAGTTGATAAAGGCCTACCTGCATACAACTTTGGGCAGGGCTTGGCCCATCAATCAAGGCCTAAATGGGCCTGCCCTTGGTCCATATTGACTACCCATTTGTAGCCCAAACTGGGCCCGATCGGGACCCACATCTGTTGGCCATGAATGACCCAAAAACTGGGCCATAGTGGGTCCTACCTTTAGCCCTAACTCCGCAGTCCACAGCTGCATGGATATAGCCCACTAGGTAGGTGCGGTCCACCTGAATTTCTTTTACCTAAGGTGAGGCCCACCGTTATATATGGTGTGGCCCACCTGTTTTCAAACAGGGTGTGGCCCTTCCATTTCAATCATGGTGCAGCCCACAGTGCTGCAAACACAAGTGCGGCCCACAAGTGCCATGGTTTAGCCCATTAGGAAGTGAGGCCCACAGTAGGCGTGCATAGTGCGACCCACAGATGTAGCCCACAGCTTGGCGTTCTGCTATGAATGACCCACTGGATTAAACAGGGTGTAGCCCACTAGCAGTGTTCTGCTGTGAATGGCCCAACCTGCTGGGCCCGTTCGATTGTGGGCCAGCAACAGTAGCAGTAGAGATCGCCCTCTCGGCCCACCAGTGTCCCGAACTTTCGCTCGTACCAACCCTACTTGGGGTCTGATCCCAGCCTTTAATCACGACCTACTGGAGTTGGTTTCGGTCCATCTCTTAGACCCACTCCCTGCTCACGTGCTATCTTGATTTGAGACTGAATCCGGCTCATGAGTGCAGGCCAGTTCTGACTCGTTCCGTGAACCCGAAGAGGGCTGGGTCTCTACTTGGATCACGGCCCATCAAGAGGCCTTGCTCCCCTCATTTTGAAGGTCCTTCTCCGACTAACTTCTGGCCCAAGACACGGTCATTGCTTGGACTGATCTTGGCCCCAAATGGAGCTACTATTCCGCCTAGCTTGGGCCTAAAACAGAGCGTCTCTAGGTCCTTGCTTTGACCTGAAATGAAGCCATTACACAAGCTTCATTCCAGGCCCCAGAATGCCACCGTTTTAACTCTGTTTGGGGTTGGAAATACAGTCATGGATTGGCTTACTCTCAGCTTAGATTTTGGCCATCGTTTGACCTGGTTCTTGCTCAAGATGGAGCCCCTACATTTCATGTTTTTCAGCCCAATGCACGATCATTGTTTGGCCTGCATTCGGTCTGAAATGTAGTTACTAGCTGGCCTGTTATAAGTCTGGAAGGCGACCAAATAGAGGCCCGATATCTGTCATGGTTCTAATATAAAATGTAGGCACTCCTTGGCCTGATCTTTGGCCCGAAGCCCAGCTATTGTTTAGCATGGTCTCGGCCCCAAAACATGTTCATTGTTAAACTGCATTTGACCCTGCTTAAGAGCTATTTTAAGCTTCAAACAGGGCCTGTTTAGATGCCATTTTCCTCCCATGGACTACGACGGATGCTCGGCCCAAGATTCAGCCATGGTGAAGGCTGAACCAGACCTTGCCTTGCTAGTTATGATTTCAACAGCTAGGTGTAGCTAAAAGGTGGTTACTTGGTATCGGTCCTGGAAGAAGGCGCGAACCCCTCCTTCTCTCCCTCAACAACGTTGCTGCAACAGGGTGGTTGGACCTCCCTGCTTTCTCTCTTTCTTTCCACTCTCTTTCTTCTCCCTCTTAGCACAAATCCCAAGAGCTACAGGCTCTATATATAGCCATGGAGGAAAGGACTCCAACGGCCGGATCTCCACGCGGACAAGGGATGGCCAAGATCGTGCCACCCCCTGTTTTTCCCCGAAGAGGAAAGTCTTCTCTTACTTTCTCCATCTACAGGCCTTGCTTGACTATTATTTGCAAAGGGAGAGCACACCACATTTTGGCAAACGGATGGATGGGATTGCATGATCAGACCGATCGTGAGCCACCCAAACGATCCCTGTTAGGCCCCATCTCACGGACGTCTTCCACGTGTGTTGTGTTGGACGGTTGCACACTATCTTCCTTGTCCGTTTACCAAGACCCAAAAGCTTATACGGTTTTGATCACATGGGCCCCATGGAGAAGTTGAACGGATCGGATGGTTCGGAAAGTGGCCAGGGTGGGCCACTTTGGGGTCGAAAGACCGTCCGTTTGAATGTGATTTTGGCGGGAGAAAACCACCATTTCTTATTTTTGTGAGGAGCTTGGTCAAAGGCCGTTTGACCGACCCTGTTGTTCCAGTGCATGTATGCATGGGGTGCACATGCACTCTGTGTGGGGTCCACCAAGATGTTTGTGATAGATCCAGCCCATCCATTATCTTAGGGTCCCCATGTAGGGGTCCCGACCCGATTTCAGGCGGGGTCAAGTCCCAGGTGGGCCATATTACACATTTCAGGCCCTATTTGGCCTAATATACGCTGATCCGATCGCTGGATCGATTTGATGACGGGTTTCAACAGTTAAATGGGGTTTTATAATGTAACGACGGTTTGGTTGGTCGCTAGTTAACTCCCAAGAGTCGTTAGTGGTTGCCTTGCCCCTAACATGGCTTAGATAGATTGATCTATAAGCTTTATTAACTTGAGGCATTCATTTAGTCTTACCTCTCTGCCTGGTGTCATGTTAAGCTTGGCTCCTACTGACTCTAATGGATGGCCTTAATGTTAACTGGAAGTCCCATCCTGTACATGTCAAAATTTAAGTCGCCTAGTATTTTAAGCTCGGTTGATGCAGGTTTTAAGATAAGGTAACACTCGTGTACCAGAGGTACGGGGTGTTACAACCTAGGGGCTTGATCACCCTCCACTGTCTCTCCTTATTTCTTTCTTTCTTTCTTCTAACACCAGGGACATCATTATCTGGTGAGAAGTTGAAGATGACGCGCCTGAACTGGTCCCGACTCGGCTTTGAACGGTGGGGGAAGGCAATGGCCATTAATGGCGTTTTCGCCAACACCACGTTTTCCTCGAATCTGATCCATCAGACAGTCCGTGAGGACCCTAGAGAGCTTGCAGGTAAGCTTCATCGAAGCTTGAAGGAGGTTCGAGCGATGGGGAGAGCTTGGGGAGAAACAGCTGCTCACACTCTCTCTCATCCTCTTTCCTTTTCTAAAGACCTAGCCTTGAACGGTCAAGATCACTTTAGTTTGAACGGTGGAGATGCAAGGAGAGGAGCTTACACGGATCGCCAATCTTGGCAACAAGAATAGGTTCCATTTTCGAAATGTTATGTTTGTAGGGCCTATTCTCTGCAATGATTGTGTGCACATGGGTGCATTTCAACAGGTGAACCCACCCAGGGTTCTGTCAGAATCCAATGCCTCATATGATGGATGGCTCTGATAATCCAGATGGCTGATGATGGTGGGCCACGGATCAAAATAAAGGACATCAGCCCGTCCGCCGCCAATCCAGAGAGAGAGAGAGAGATCTTTTTTGAGAGAGACATGGTCAGAGGCATCTGACCGAGCTCCCTTGACTCAGTGTACAGCGGGTGCACACCCTGTTGTGCATGTTCACTCCCCAAGTATAGGGTTGTGATGTAGTAATAAACTCAGTGAGATCGAGGTCGAATCCACAGGGACTGAAACTTGTACGTGATCTGAAACTGACTAGGTATAGAACTAGCAAAAAGATGTAATATAAATCCAATGTAAATTGATGAATAATGGTGGAAAAATTATCTAAAACTTAAGTAATTCAGAGGAAGGAAACTAGGGTTTCAGAGGATCCACTTGTAGAGATCAGGGAGATCTTATGCCTGCATCAAGGATTATGGGATTCAAACTGAACTTACTTGGTCTGGTTTTCAAGAGATGAAAGGTATATGAATTAGAATGGATTCCATCACCAAACCATGCCTAGGAGACAAAGTAAACAACAGAATTAAACTAATTACCAACCAACCAACAATGTATGAAGATCAGGAAGGGTACTATCATCCCACCATGCCCATGGAACAATGATGAACAACAGGGCCCCCTGACATCATAAACATCAAAAGAGAAAAAGAGATATTCAAAGCCATTGCAAACCCATTGTAATTTTAGTCACAACAGACTATTAAAGATTGAGAAAATATTCTTTTAATAATCAACTTAAAACCAAGTTCAGTTCAGAAATTCAAATTAAACGCATGAGATAGTGTCTCCCATCTCGCTACAGGCTTCACCTCTTAGCCCTAGCTAAGAGGATTAGCCACACATGGATGGGCTGATTAAACAACAAAATAAAAATAAAAAGGAAAAGAAAAGAACAAGAAGGGAAGAGAGAGAAAACCCAGCCGCTGCTTCCGTTTTTCCTTTCCCACCAAGCTCCCAGCTTTTCCTCCCGTTCCAGCCGTGGATCCCTCCAAAAAAACCTCTGCCACGTCCAGCACCTTCACGTTTTCGCCTTCTAATTTCCAGCCGTCCGTCTAGCAGAAAGCACAGCCGCTTCTCTGCTCCCTTTCTCTCTCTGTTTCTCTCTTTGAATGCCTCCACGGCTGCTCGTTTCCACGTCCAACTTGCCAGCAGAAAGCCAAGCTCCCAGCCGAGCTCTGCCTCCCTTCACAGCGTTCACGGCTGCCCTCCCCCCCTAAGCTCCCTCTCTTTTCTTCCTTATATTAGAGAGGCGTCGCTGGATGGGTCGGTTGTAAGGAACCGACCGAGTTGGAGTCAGACGCGGAGTGCTTCATCTCCTTCCGCAGCACGCAGTCAGCCAGCTTGGAAACTGCCTTGCATCGGCTCATTTTTTCGGCTAACAAAACCAATCTTAAGACGTTTAGTCTTCTTGCCACGGTTTAGCACTTCCTTGGAGAGATTTTGAATGGCTCAGATCGTCGGACCGATCCTCGTCAAATTCGCAAAACAGTCCGGAATTTTCGATTTTTCCGGACGCAAAACAGGGAGCGTAGCTATTACGCTGTGACGATGGTGGGGTCCACTGTCTATTTCAAATGAGATATCCAAGCTGTCCATTGAATTCCTCTCGAAATTTCAGTTGGGAAGGGACAGTTTTGGATCAGATTCGGCGTGACCCACGAAAGAAATCAGCTGCAATAGTTGTAGGGCAGTCCATTTATGACCATTGAAACCAACACGTGTGCGTGCATGAGTGCATAAAGTCAACATGGGTTTGGCTAAATCGAGCCCCTCTGCATGATGGACGGCTCGGATTGAGCATTTGGACCATGATGATAGCCCACTGAGATCATCCGCAGTCTCTGTTTCAGGTATGAAACAGAGTTCTGTTTTTTTAAGAGCGACGTCCCTGTGTTGCCGTGCACTCTTAGTGCAAAAAGTGTACTCTGTACACTGTATAATGATTATGAGAAATCCGCACCATCCATCTTGTTCCCCATTTCATTTGAGCCGTGGGGACCGAAGTTAAAACGTATCTGGACAGCGGGTGGGCCCCAAATCAGGATTTTATGGATTGATCTGTTAGTTCAGCCACTTTCACGAGGATCCAATGGCTGAAATTTGACGTGTACGGTTAGTTTTTGGTCTTCGAGTTATATATAAAGTTTCGAGCCAAATAGATGATGGAAACCCAATGATCTTGCATTCTGGCTGACTTTCAGGCCGCTTGAGATTCAGTTTCTCAATTTTCACGGATCCCTGGCGTGTAATTCCGTCGATCTTGGTCCCTTGGAGTCCGTCCCTTGCTTTGGTGCATTCTGAACGTTAAATCCGTGCTTTTAGCATCCTTTTTCAGTCCATGCTCGTAAATACACCTTGCATCACAAACACGATTAAACTGGTGCATTAAATAGTATCATGTCCATAAATTCAGGTAATAATTGGGTCTGATATGTAATATTTGACCCTCAACAGTGCACGCCCACGATCTAGAGGTGGGGTCCACTCGACTCTTTTGCCTGATCCACACCGTCCGTTCCCCTTGGTGGGCCTTGTCTTAGCCCCTGACCAAAGATGGGGTAGATCCAAGGTCCAGGTGGGCCATACAAGCTGATTCTTAGCTCTAACGGTGGTTTCCCATTAATCTGAGGATCAGATCATCCCAAGATTGAACGTCAACGGTTAAAAGACCTAAATGGGCCATTTGTGAGGCTTCCATCATATATTACTAGCCAATTAATATAAAATTTATTACTATTGTACATTACTTATAGTTACATTGATTAAACAATTTAAACCTATATAAATATAATTTTAATATTAACATACTACTATTTACATGTTATTGGCCACACATTTACTAGTGTATAATTCATAATATCTTTTATCATACTATACATAAATATGAATTGGAAATTGTACACCACCATATTTAAAATTGCATTGTTAAATAATATACAACTTTATTAAAATATCTAATAATTTTTGTATATGTATTTATAAAAGATATTTAATACTACACTAATATTTATAATTCAATCATATGTTGTAAAATTATTATTCATTATGTTATTTATTAAAATATTATTTTCATAATATTTTACATATATTAAGTACATACACATCACTCTATTTCAACACATTTTCATACATTATTTAATTGATAATTAAATTATCAAAATACATCCATAATGCTTTTGATCTGTGTTGTGTAAAATTTATAATCTAATAAATAATAAAAATTAATATATTTATTAAATATATTACTGGATGGTTCGATTCATTTATCGAGGTGATCGAAGTCCTAGCGATGGGTTGTGTTAATGATGTGATGGTTCGTCTCGAACGTCAACGGTTGGATGGGTTAACCTATGGATGGGGGTTGTAATGTACGTGAATATTTAAGTAGGTTAGGTTTACATTCGTACTAAACTAGATTACATGGTAACACTCGAGCACTGGAAAGTTTGGGGTGTTACAATCTACCCCCCTTAAAGAGAATTTTTTCCCCAAAATTTAGTACTCCTATTATGATTGGGGATGACGATAATATTTGTGGTGGTTTTAAATGTTCATTAATTTCCTTTATGTACCAACGCATACCACTAGGTGCCCGAAACAGAGGCCGTTACAATCTACCCCCCTTAAAGAAAATAAATAAGGTTCTACTTCAATCTTTAATGATGTACGTGCCTATTATTAACATTACCAGTGGTTCAATTATCCTAAAAATGTACCTTATGTCTACGTATGAAATTCCCACGAGCTTCATTTAAATTCCTCACAACCTTTTAGTTATCGTCTAGCAAACCAACTAAGGTGTCTAAGCCCCACTAAAGGTTAGAAGTCACTCCAACCTTGGTCAAACCTAGGGAATTGTTTTAATGCTTATCAACATCAAAATCTTCCTATAGCAATTACTAAGGCTATTAGTTCATTTATGTGGCAACTAATAGTATTATATCCTATCTTCTTAATTTTTCTTTACCTTAAATGATAGTTGTCTGTTGCCTAAGGTATGATTTAATTTCCCATTAACAATGTTCAAACTAACATGAATAGATGGTTGTGGTAGGTTTTAGCCCGATACATCGATCGTCTACCTGCAGGATAGAGGATTTTGGTATCAATTCACAATCCTGTTAAATCTCGATCCTTTGCTTGATCAGGGTAATGAAATCGTTGAGATTTGCTAGGACTTAGGACTTGAGTCAAACCGCGTAAGCTTCGCCTAAATATGGTTCCATCAATCTGTGACTCTCGATTGTTCTAGACTCATGGGAAATAACATGTAATCATGCTAGTTTTTCTATGAGAACATCCGAACTCTATGTGAATAGACGTGAACGACCATCATGGTTCTAATGTGCACTCTGGTCACCTAATGTACTATATATATAAAAAAATTTCATGACCAAAATCTCTACGTGAAACTCTGAGTTTGGAATTTGCCGAATTCACCTAGGATTTCTCCTATTAATGCTACATGTTGGAATTTGTGGGAAATATCATTCCTAAATAAGGAGATGTATGAGGAGGTTCAAATTACAATTCTTAGTATGATTCCTTAAGTTCAGAGAGCATTTGTTTTCGATCCAGTGTACAATATGGTAGCTAAAGAGATTCCTACGGACCTAAGTCCAATCCATTTGTTGATTGTTGTAATGGTGTTATCCCTAACTATGAAATTTTAGGAAGGTTTATATCCTAGGTTTCTAGAAGATTTCTGTTTAGAAGTCAAGCATAGAGAATGCCCTTATATAGCCTTATGTATGTCTTAATGGGTACTCATTCTCCTACGGTACACCTTTAATTCTTAAGTTAGAACAACTCTGGTAGTTTTCAAGTGAACAAAAGTTTTTATTCCTGAATTCAAATGACTCATCCTAAAAATTTCAAAGGGTTTAAGGTTTTGGATATCTATGTTCTCAAAAATTTCCTAATTCTAAGGGAATCTCATATAAGTCTAAGGTCCAAAAGTCTCTCTTAAAAGTTTTAAGGGAACCTAAAGTTGAAGTACCTATGTTCTCAATTCGTCCTAGATACAAGGGGATTTTACATAAGTTCAAATAGTTGTCCTAATAATTTCTAAGGGGACCTAAGATTTTGGGTCTCTATATTCTCAATGCCCCCGACTCATAAGGGATTCCACATCAATTCAAATGGCTACCTTAACAATTTATGGGGGAGCCTAAGCTTGGATTTCTATGCTTTCAATCATGTCTAAGGAAAATTCACCTAAGTTTAAATTTCTAATTTCAAACATCCTAACTCGAGACATTTAAGGTTTGTATAAGATCATTTCTCAAGGCCTAGTTTGTCCAAACTATACTCTGATACCAACTGTAATGCCCCAACTTTTCAAGACCCGAGTATACGACCCGTTTCTCAAAAACCCGAGTGTTAACTTATAGAGAGCCAAAATTACACACACACACACATGCACACACACACACACACACACACATATTCTTTCATTCAGAGTAAGTAGATTTAGCGTAGGATGAACAAAACAACATAAAGGAAAATTTCATTATCATTCAAATTACAAGAGGTTGCCCATAATGACTTATACAAACAAATGTCCCAAACTTACAATTTCAAAGTGACATGATGTTACATGTAAACAAACCAAATTATAACAAATTTGGAACTGTAAAACCATGTAACAACTCTTGACAATACAATCATGCATCTTCAATAGTGGTACTCTGCTCCTCATCAGTCTGAACCTGAAAATCAATTAAGCCACATGTGTTACCTGTACGGTTATATAATTTTGATGGATGAGTGGCCAACTCAGTGTGAATTTCCCTCAAGATTACACAGTGCCACATTAGGTAAGCATAATTAAAAAAACAAAGCATACAAAATAATACATGATGTAGGTATTTAGATGCATGGATGCGTGAATGCAATCATCGCCCCGGGGATGCTCATCTGTGCAGACAGTGGGCTCATCACCCATGCAATCATCAACCTTGAAAAATCATCCAGTCGGATAAATACGTACATTATGTACAATAGCAATAAATGTTGGACTGTGCCATGTATACATGATTAGCCAAACCATTATTAGTCCAGTTACAATCAACTAATTTAAATAAGCTCAAGGTCACTACGGGGGCTCGTCACCAGCGTAGGCCGACAGCTCGATCATAGGTCCCATACCACCATCCCCAGCTCATGAGACTACCATCTTAGGATGTTTAATGGAAACTCGTCGACTAGTGGCCAATCATATTGCAGTATATGGGACTTACCACCGCAGGGTTATATAGAATAAAATGTCGAACTCATCTAGGGCAAGTACTAAAACAAAGCAACGTAGGGCGAATGTCAAAACTAATCCACATAGGATGATTAGTAAAACTAAACCACGTAGGGCCAATATGGAAACCATGCGATAAGAGACCATCCTTAAAACCATTGGACACAACAACCCTGGATGGTAGGCCCACATCATTGATCAATTTAAACTACCACTCAATAACCACTAAGCCGAAGGTCCATGTTAATCACAACCAGTCGGGTTACATCCCAAGTATGGGTGTCCATGTATAGGTGGGGGTTTCCCACTGATGTACCAGTTTAAGCTCCATAAGCAATCCACAAATAATCCCCAAGCATGAGATAATTGCAGGATAAATATTAAGCAAGAAACCTAACAATTTGATTCCAACAATTACACATGTGATTATAAGATGGAGATATCGATCATCAATTAAAATTAAAATAAAACTATACTTAAGCTAATGGGAAAATTGAAAGCTAAAGGGGAAGAAATCATTACCTTATACTTTGAATTGCCAACTACTATCGCTAGGAAGTGTGTGCACCCTTAGAATTTAATCCTACCATGGATTGTGAAGTTGTATGTGAGATCAAGTTTTCTATAAAGTACTTATGGTCAAGATTAATTACAACCTAGGGTTTGGATTACTCGTTTTTTTTTAGGATTTTGATGTAGAACTTAGGGTCTTATCCTAAAGGTTAGTCGTATACTTAGATTCTAGGTTTTGAATCCTGAATTATTATTATTATTATCATTGTTGTACGATGAATCAAATACTATTATAGATCCAAATCTCACACACTATCTAGGTTTAGAGTATTGTCCTATAGCTTAGGTTGCTTAGGTATAGGGTTTTACCCTAAAGTTTAGGTTTAGGCTAGATCTTTTAAGTTGAACCCCAGTGGTGTGTAATTGATTATAATGTTAATTTAATAATTATAAAATATTTATTAACATTAATGTTACAATTAACGCTAGTTATCGTAACAACGATAATCATCATGATAATATCAAATTGTACAATCTACTATCAATGAAAATATTCAAGCATAATAAATAAAATGCTAATATTTAATAACTGTAAAATCTTTTGTTTATTTATAATAACTAATATAAGCATGCATAATCTTCTAATAGTTAATCATGCTATATAATTACAAATATCATAGTAATACTAATGATAATAAATAAATACTAAGACCTACTATTAATGATGACAAAATACTAATAGTTAACAATGAAAATTTTGTTTTATATGTAACACTAATATCGATATAGATAAGTTACTAACTGTGATTCACTCCTAATACTCATCATCCTAATAATGATAGAAGGGCAAAATTGGAAATTGCAATCGAAAGAATTTTGATGTGGAGGAGAGGCATGGACTCACCTTAGTCGACTCGGTTCGAGTCGAGTTGACTCAGCTCCACTTAACTGCCGCCTTGTCCTTTCTCATTCTCTTTCTCTCCCTTACTTAGAGAGGTCCAGCGGCCCTTAGATTAACCCAGCCAATGGGTCAGCAGGATAACTCGGCAAGTTGACTCGGTTTCAAACCGAGTTAACTCGGCTCCCTCTCTTTTCTTTCTTCTACATTCTTCTTCTTTCTTTCTTCTTCCACCACCTTTTCTTCTAGCTGGACATCCAACAACAAATGTTAGGCGCAACCCAGACACATCCAGCTCAAGCCGAGACTCGGTCTGACTCGAGCGAGGGCGCGACGTTGCAATGTGAGCAGCGGCTAGGTGCGGCAACAACACCACTCTGTTGAGATGTGGAGTCACATCTAAGCAGTGTCACTCGACCAATCGAGTGGGCTGCTAGACCGATCGAGGGCTGGCTCGACTAAAAGTCTAGCGAGCTATGATTTTTTGAGTCCGCGGTGCTCGACCAGTCGAGGGTCCGCTCGACCAGTCGAGTAGCCTGCTCGACCAGTCGAGGTTACATAGATTCGTTTCTGAATTTTACACGGACTGCGGATTTTTGAGACGGTTTTGCACAAGGAGAAAAATGGAAGTTGCCTAAACTATAAATAGGGGTCCCTAGTGCTTTTCTAGGGTTATGGAAGTTATTCTAAAGTATGAGTAAAGGGTTTTCTCTATACATCCTAGGGAAAAGGTTAGTATATTTCTTATAATCTCATTTTCTTCATAGTGGAAGTTTGCACCCATGGTTTTTTACCCTTGTTTGGGATTTTTCCACATATATCTTGTCTTGTTGTTTGTTTGGTATGCCTTGATTCTATTTCTTTCTGTTTATCGTTTGTGGGTGCAACCGGAGATTAGATCTCGGTTCATTATATTGTTGGTGTGCTGCGCAACAACTGGTATCAAAGCATTTAGTTTAATTCTATTGGGAGTGATGATGGAAAAAGGGAAGACTAGAATTGAGAAGTTTGATAGTTCAAACTTTACCTTTTGGAAGGTACAGATAGAGGATTATCTGATCAGAAGGACCTCTATATTCCTCTAGGAGGAAAAGAGAAGAAACCAGAAAAGATGACAGATGATGAATAATTTTTTTGAATCGGAAGGCTTCAGGAACAATCCAACTCTCTTTGTCTAAGAGCGTCGCCTTCAATATATCCAAGGTGAAAACCACAAAAGAATTAATGGAATCCTTAGCTACGATGTATGAAAAACCCTTAGTGTCCAACAAGGTTCATCTTATGAAATAGCTATTCAACATGAAGATGTTAGATGGTGGGAGCGTGGCTGAACATCTAAATGAGTTCAATACAGTCACGAGCCAGTTGAAATCCGTTGGTATTATTTTTTAGGACGAGGTCAGGGCGTTATTGATCTTGTCCAGTTTATCAGACAGTTGGGATGATTTGGTGATTACTGTAAGCAATTCTTCAGGGTCAACAAAGCTGAAATTTAATGATGTGGTCGATCTAATTCTCAGCGAAGAATCTAAAATAAAGGCATTGGAAGTATTAGGGGATTCAGGGAATGCTCTAAACGTTGAAGGAAGAGGAAGATCGCTGAATAAAAGAGGCAATAAACACGGACGTTCTAAGTCAAGGAAGAAGTCCAATGGACCAAAAGACAAAGACGGGTGTTGGCATTGCGGCAAGAAAGGACAAATGAAATGTGATTGCAAGGCACTTAAGAAACAAGAAGGAGCTCTCAAGGCGAGAAGGATTCAGTGAATCTATCTGAGGAGAGTGACATAGAGGCGTTGATCTTGTCTCTTGATGCGAGGAATGAGTCTTGGGTCATAGACTCAGGTACTTTGTTTCATGCCATTTCATGTACGAAAGTTCTGCGTGATTATGTGTCAGGTGACTTTGGAAAAGTCTACCTGGGTGATGATGAGCCATGCAGTATTATTGAAAATGGACATGTTCATATAAATCAGAAAGACGAAATGACTTTGAAATTGTCAGACATGTACTGAGTTTGAAATGGAATTTGATCTCAGTGGGGCAGTTGGCCGATACCAGATATGTGACGACATTCACTAGTGATTTATGGAAGATCACAAAAGGTGTTTTGGTGATATCTCGAGGCAAGAAGGAATGAACTTTATATGTGACTTCGGATCATATAGTTCACTCGCAGTCACATCAACTGGAGTGAATGTGTAGTTATGGCATCAGAGGTTGGGACATATAAGTGAAAAATAGATGAAAGTGCTATTGTCAAAAGGGAAGCTACCAGGGTTGAAATCTATAGACTTGGAATTCTGTGAGAACTGCGTGTATGGCAAGTAGAAGAGGGTAAGTTTCAAGAAAACAGGACGCGCTCCAAAGACACATCTGTTGGATTGTACATACTGATGTGTGGGGACCGACACAAGTATTATCTCTTGGTGGCTCAGTTTTTTTGTTTCTTTTATTAATGATGCTACTAGAAAATTATGGGTCTATTTCTTAAAGCATAAATCTGATGTATTTGATGTATTTAAGAAGTTGAATGTAATGGTAGAAAATGAGATAGGTAAAACAGTAAAATGTCTTAGATCAGATAATGGGGGAGAATACTGTGATAAGAGATTTGAGGAGTATTGTGTAGCAAATGGAATCAAACATTAGAAAATAATTCCAGGGACACCGCAGTAGAATGGTGTGGCTGAGCGTATTAACAGGACCATCCTTGAACGCGCCAGGAGCATGAGACTATATGTAGGGTTGCCCAAGTCATTTTGGGCAGATGTTGTGAATACTACCACATATCTCATCAATAGAAGTCCCTCAGCACCATTGGATAGTTGGCTACAAGAAGAAACGTGATTTGGGAAAGATGTGAACATTGCACATCTCAGAGTGTTTGGTTGCACTTCATATATTTACATTAATGCAGAGCACAGAAACAAGCTAGATGCGAAGTCTAGGAGGTGCATGTTTATAGGCTACGGGGAGCATGATTTTGGCTATAGGGTTTGGGATACAGAGAACATGAAAATCATTAGAAGCAAAGATGTAGTCTTTAATGAAAAAGTGATGTATAAGGATAGTGAGCAGCAAAACAAGGCCGAGGAGAAAGAATTCGTATAGTTAGAGGAGTTACCAGACATGAGTGTTACAACATCACAGGATGATCATGCACAATAGCATTATGAGGCAGAGTTACAGGCACCGGTTGTGAGGAGGTCTACTCGAGAGAGGAGACCCACGGTTCGATACTCACCCTCCTTACATTATCTACTGCTGACAGATAGTGGTGAACTAGAGTGTTTTGAAGAGGCATTACAGTCAGATACATGGGTTAAGTGGGAGCAGGCCATGGATGATGAGATGGACTCTCTTGAGTCAAATCGTACATGGGAGCTAGTCACTCTACCTAAGGGTAAGAAAGCTCTTCATAACAAGTGGGTTTACAGACTGAAGGAGGAGCATGATGGTTCGAAACGGTACAAGGCTAGATTGGTTGTGAAAGGGTTCCAACAAAAGATAGGTATCGACTTCACTGAAATATTTTTACCAGTGGTGAAAATGTCTACGATTCATATGGTCTTGAGTATGGTGGCTATAGAGGACTTACATCTAAAGCAGCTAGATGTTAAGACAGCCTTTCTTCATGGAGACCTTGAAGAAGAGATATATGCATCAATCGACAGGATACGTGACACTAGGAAAGGAGAACAAGGTGTGTAGACTGAAGAAGATTCTATATGGCCTGAAGCAGGTCCCAAGGCAGTGGTACAAGAAGTTTGACAGTTTCATGTCGAGAAACGGTTTTAGGAGATGTCATGGAGACCACTATTGCTATTTGAAGAAGTTTAATACGTCGTACATTATCATTCTTATGTACGTCGATGATATGCTTGTGGCAGGTTCAAACATGAAGGACATCTCAGATCTCAAAAGACAAATGTCTAGAGAATTTGCCATGAAGAATTTAGGAGCTGCAGAACAAATCCTAGGCACGAGGATAAAGTGGTACAAGAAGTTCGACAGTTTCATGTCGGGAAACGGTTTTAGGAGATGTCATGCAGACCACTATTGCTATTTGAAGAAGTTTGATACGTCGTACATCATCCTTCTTCTATATGTTGAAGATATGCTTGTGGCAGGTTCAAACATGAAGGACATCTCAGATCTCAAAAGACAAATATCTAGAGAATTTGTCATGAAGGATTTAAGAGCTGCAAAATAAATCCTAGGCATGAGGATAAAGCGTGATTGGGAAAATAAGCAACTAATTTTATTACAGGTAGAGTACATAGCTAACGTACTTGATCGATTTAATATGGGAGGTGCTAAGCCGGTTAGCACTCTATTAGCCAACCACTTCAAGCTTTCTAAAGAGCAAGGTGCAATGATGTAGGAGGAATGAGACTACATGGCTAAAGTCCCATACGCGTCAGCTATTGGGAGTCTCATGTATGCTATGGTGAGCACGAGGCCAGACATTGCTCAAGCAGTGGGAGTTGTCAATAGGTTCATGAATAACCCCAGGAAGGAACATTGAGAAGTTGTGAAGTGGATCCTTAGATACCTGGTAGGTACTGTGGATATAGGGACGTGCCATGGTGGATCGAAAATTAAGCTACAAGGCTACGTAGATTCAGATTTAGCAGGAGATATCGACAGCAGAAGAAACACTACAGGTTATGTCTTTACTCTGGGTAGTGCTGCAGTCAGTTGGGTCTCTCAGTTACAAAAGATAGTATCTATCAGTACGACGAAAGCAAAATATGTTGCAGCTACAGAAGCGTGCAAGGAAATGGTGTGGATCCAAGGTTTCATGGAAGAGTTGGGTACGAAGCAAGCAGATTGCAAGCTGTATAGTGATAGTCAGAGTGTAATACACTTCGCTAAGAATTCAACCTTTCATTCAAGGACCAAGCATATTGACATTAAATATCACTTCATACATTCATTACTGGAAGATGGATCGATTGTTATGGAGAAGATTCATATAAGTGAGAATCCTGTAGATATGCTGACTAAGACAGTCACACGAGAGAAGCTGAAGCTCTATTCAGCTTTGATTCGTCTTCAGGCTTGAAGACGAGGAGGTGGTGCACTCCAGATGTAGAAGACGAAGATTTATGGTGATGTGTCTCCAAGTGGGAGATTGTTGAGATGTGGAGTCACATTTGGGTAGCGCCACTTGACCAGTCGAGTGGGCTGCTCGACCGGCTGAGGGGTCCACTCGATCGGTCGAGAGCTGGCTCGACTCAAAGTCCAGCGACCTATGATATTTTAGGTCTGCGGTGCTCGACGGGTCGAGGCCCTTGCTCAACCAATTGAGGGTCTGCTTGACCAGTCGAGCAACTTGCTCGATCAGTCGAGGTTACGCAGATTCGTTTCTGAATTTTGCACGGACTGCCGATTTTTGAGACGATTTCGCAAGAGGTACGAAAGGAAAGTTGCCTAAAATATAAATAGGGGTCCCTAGGACTTTACTAAGGTTATGAGAGTTATTTTAAAGTGTGGGCAAAGGGTTTTCTCTATACATCCAAGGGAAAAGGTTAGTATATTGCTTGTAATCTCGTTTTCTTCATAGTGGAAGTTTGCACTCGTGATTTTTTACCCTTGTTTGGGGTTTTTCCACATATATCTTGTCTTGTGGTTTGTTTAGTATGCTTTGATTCTATTATTTTTTGTTTATCATTAGTGGGTGAGATCGGAGATTGGATCTCCGTTCACTGCGTTGTTGGCGTGCTGCGCAACACACTCCTCCACTGTTTCTTTTTCTTTTCTTCTCCTCCTTTCCTTCTCTTTTCACTTCATTTTCTATTCTCATTGCTGAAACTCCAGCAACCCCCAGACACGAACCAGATCCGAGCCAAACTCGGCTCAGTAGCGAGTCAGGTTGCTACCTGAACCCACTATCTCTCTCTCTCACTGCCCTTCTTTTCTTCCTTTTTCTTCTTTTATTTCTTTGTTCTTTTCTCTTTCTTTCCACTGCCTTCCTCACAATAGGATAGCAGGTTGGACTCGCACCATGACAACCAGACGGCTCGCCGCACATGACTCAGCCCAACAACTCGACAGACTCGAATCAAGTCTTGGTGAAGCTAGGGGCTTGATCACCCTCCACTGTCTCTCCTTATTTCTTTCTTTTCTTTCTTCCAACACCAGGGACATCTCCATCTGGTGAGACGCTGACTATGGCGCGCCCGAACCGGTCTCGACTCGACTTTGAACAGTGGGGGAAGACAATGGCCATTAATGGCGTTTTCGCCAAGACCACATTTTCCTCGAATCTGACTCCATCAGACAGTCCATGAGGACCCTAAAGAGCTTGCAGGTAAGCTTCATCGAAGCTTAAAGGAGGTTCAAGTGATGGGGAGAGCTTGGGGAGAAACAGCTGCTCACACTCTCTCTCATCCTCTTTCCTTTTCTAAAGACCTAGCCTTGAACGGTCAAGATCACTCCAGTTTGAATGGTGGAGATGCAAGGAGAGGAGCTTACATGGGTCACCAATCTTGGCAGCAAGAATAGGTTCCATTTTCGAAATGTTTGTGTTCATAGGGCTTATTCTCCGTAATGATTGTGTGCACGCGGGTGCATTTCAATGGGTGAAACCACCTAGGGTTCGGTCAGAATGCAATGCCTCACACGATGGATGGCTCTGATCATCCAGATGGCTAATGATGGTGGGCCACGGATTAAAATAGAGGACGCCAGTCCGTCCACTGCCAATCCAGAGAGAGAGAGAGAGAGAGAGAGAGAGAGAGAGAGAGAGAGAGAGAAATCTCTCTTTTTTGAGAGAGACACGGTCAGAGGCGTCTGAATGAGCTCCCTTAACTCAATGTACAGCGGGTGCACACCCTATTGTGCACGCCCATGATCTAGATGTGGGGTCCACTCGACTCTTTTACCTGATCCACACCGTTCATTCCCCTTGGTGGGTCCTATCTTAGACCAAAGATGGGGTAGATCCAAGGTCCAGGTGGGCCATACGAGTTGATTCTTAGCTCTAACGGTGGTTTCTCGTTGATCTGAGGGTCGGATCATCCCAATATTGAACGTCAATGGTTAAAAGACCTAAATGGGCTATTTGTGAGGCTTTCATCATATATTATTGGCCAATTAATATAAAATTTATTACTATTGTACATTACTTATAGTTACATTGATTTAACAATTTAAACCTATACAAATATAATTTTAATATTAACATACTATTATTTACATGCTATTGGCCACACATTTACTAGTGTATAATTCATAATATCTTTTATCATACTATACATATATATGAATTGGAAATTGTACAACACCATATTTAAAATTGCATTGTTAAATAATATACAACTTTATTAAAATATCTAATAATTTTTGTATACGTATTTATAAAAGATATTTAATACTACACTAATATTTATAATTCAATCATATGTTGTAAAATTATTATTCATTATGTTTATTTATTATAATATTATTTTCATAATATTTTACATACATTAAGTAATTACAGATCACTCTATTTCAATACATTTTTATACATTATTTAATTAATAATTAAATTATCAAAATACATCCATAATCCTTTTGATCTGTGTTTGTGTAAAATTTATGATATAATAAATAATAAAAATTAATATATTTATTAAATATATTACTGGATGGTTTGATTCATCTATCGAGGTGATCGAAGTCCTAACGACGGGTTATGCTGATGATGTGATGGTTCGTCTCGAACGTCAATGGTTGGATGGGTTAACCTATGAATGGGGGCTGTAATGTACGTGAATATTTAAATAGGTTAGGTTTACATTTATACTAAACTAGATTACATGGTAACACCCTAGCACTGGAAAGTTCGGGGTGTTACATGGTATGCGATAAAAAATGAGGTATATCCTAATATCAAGTCAACCACATTATAGGAAGCAGTGTTGGATGAGCGTAGACCATTAAAAACTTTTTGGGAGCCATAAAAGTTTTGGATCAAGCTGATCTTCTTCTTTTTTTTTTCCCTTCATCTGTGCCTGTATGACCTAATCAACAAATTGGATGCCAAATAACCAATACAGTGGGCCTTAGGAGGATTTTAATGGTGGATATCCAATTACTATTGTTTTCATCTTGTGGTCCACATGACAACCACGATCCATACAACATGACAACCACGACCCGTACAACATGACAACTACGACCCATGCAAATCACGACCCAAATGGGCCGTAGTTGTATGAATTACAGTTGTCATGTTATATGGGTCTTAGTTGTCCTGTTATATGGGTCTCAGTTGTATGGGTTGCAGCTATATGGGTCGCGGTTGCCCTGTTATATGGTTCGCAGTTGTCTTGTTATATTGGTCACAGTTTTCCTGTTATATGGGTCGCAATTGTCATGTTATACGGGTCGCAGTTGTCCTATTATATGTGGTCGCAGTTGTATGGATCGCAGTTGTCATGCTATATGGGTCGTAGTTGTCATGTTATATGGGTCGCAGTTGTATAGATCGCAATTGTCTGGTTTTATGGGTCACAGTTATCCTGTTATATGGGTCGTGGTTATATGTTATATTGGTCGTGGTTATCATGTTATATGGGTCGTGGTTGTAATGTGACGTGTGCAGTTCGTAAGGGTTGAGGTTGCCATGTGACATGGAACCCACCTTGGTATATGTTTAATCTACGCCGTCCACCACCTTCTCCATGTTATTTCATTCTATGAGCAAAAAATGAGACAGATCCAAGTCCCGAGTGGATCACACTAAGGGAAACAAAATCCTGCTAGTGCGCCTCGACTCCTATTATTTAAAAATAAACAAGTTATTGATTACATTAGCCTGATAACCACAAACCTTAGTACATTACAACCACGACCCTTACTTCTAGACAACCATGATCCATTCGAAGGTTAGTGGTTCACATTCACTATGGATCGTTGTTGTCAACCGCGACCCTTTGTGGATGAAAACAATGATCCATTATGCATGTGAACCACGACCCTTCGAATGGATCATGGTTGTCATGTAGCAAGGGTTGAGGTTATCACGTTATATAGGTCGTGGTTGTCATGGGTCGTAATTGTCATGTTATATGGGTCGTAGTTGTCATGTTATATGGGTCATGGTTGTCACCCGGGTCATGGTTGTCATGGGTCGTAGTTGTCATGTTATATAAGTCGTGGTCGTAATGTTGTATGGGTTGTAGTTATAATGTTATAGGGGTCGTGGTCGTAATGTGTAACGTGTGCAATTCATGGTTGTAACGTAGTAGGGGTCGATGTTGTCATGTTATAAGGATCGTGGGTCCTTTCATGATTTATGTGTCGAATCCAATCCATCCATTGGATTTAGAATTTAATTTAACGTCATGGCCCAAAAAATGTTACATCCAAAAAATTTATGCCCGAAAAGGTTTTCAATGGTAGGTTTTCAATTTCACTGCTTTGTATGTTGTGGTCCACATGAGCCTTTGATATGCCTCATTTTTTGGCTCATTCCTTAAAATAAAATGATCTTTCAAAATGAATAGACGGCATGGATAAAATATATACATCACAGTGGGCACAATAAGACCATTCATCTCTACATATATTGGGATGGGTAAGTCAAGTAACGTGACTTACTAAAATAACATTCTCGAGGTCTTGGGAATCTGGACTCCTCCAGCTATCTGACTGTGGGGTAACCTGACCATATTGGACTGGACGCGGATTAGCAATGTGGGACCCACCATGATGTATGTGTTGTATCCAAATTATCCATCCATTTGGTGATATAATTTTAGGGTATGAACCAAATAACGAGTCCGATCCAAAGCTCGAGTAGATCCCACGAAAGAAAGCAATGGAGAGAGTGACGTCCACCATTAAAAATTTCTAAGGGCCACGAAAGTTTTCGATCAATCTGAAATTTGTGTTTTACCTTCTTTCATGTCTGTCTTAACTTATGAACACGTTGGATCTCAGATAAGCATCATAGTAGACCTTAGGAAGGTTTCAATGGTGGGCGTCACTCTTCCCACTGTTTTCTATGGTGGGGTCCACTACAGATTTGGATCTACTCATTCTTTGTCTCATGCCCTAAAATGATATCTCGAAAAGGATGGATGGTGTGGATACAACACATATATCATGGTGGGTCTCACATAAATTGGTGACATCACTTCAGCAGTAAGTCTCGCTGCTCAACTTGTCCCTATCTAACCGGATTGGCTGCTAGAGGCTTTCGCGTGATGTTCCTGCTCAGAGAACCCAAGTAGGGCCAGTGTGATGTTTGTGAGAAATCCTCCCCTTCCATCCATTTTTTGAGTTCATTCCAGGACATGATGCCAAAAATGGACCGTATCCAAAGCTCAAGTAAGCCGTTCTAAAGGAACGAGCAAGTTTTCAAGGGTGACCGTGCAATCCCCACTCTTTGAGGGAAACGGATTGGCTACTCCCCCTTACAAATGGCTGGTGGTCGGTGCTGTGGGCCTCACCATGACGTATGTGTTTCATCCATGCCGTCCATCTATTTTCACAGATCATTTTACAGTATGAGACCAAAAAAGAGGTATATCACAATCTTAAATGGACTACATTACAGGAAACAGTATTGAATGAGCGCCAACTTTTAAAAAACATTTTGGGGCCATAAAAGTTTTGGATCAAGCTGATTTTTGTTTTTTCCCTTCATCTGGGCGTGTATGACCTAATCAACATATTGGATATCAAATAAACAGTACAGTGGGCCTTAGGAGGATTTTGATGGTGGATATCCAATCACTATTGTTTTCATGTGGTGTGGTCCACCTGAGATTTATATATGTCTCATTTTTGGGATCAAGCCATAA